>NW_024884586.1:48203349-48510682 GCF_019232065.1 Centrocercus urophasianus
CCCCTCTTTCAGTGGTTTTCTTTTATTTTTTTTTTTTTCTTTTTGTGCATTTCTTTTGTGTCTCTACTTGGCAATAATTGCACCCACACAGGTTTCAGCTGGTGCTAGCACAAACTGCCATCTGATCAAGTTTATGATCTGGGACTGTTAAATAAAACTAGTCTCATCAAGCTTCACGTTAGATAAGGGCATATGCTCACACAAATCTGAAACCTTGCTGAAGAATTTCATTTGCAGGCTTTCCAGCTGGTTGCCATTCCATCCAAGTTCAGTGGAAATAGAACAAAAACCACAGAAAGAAAACTGGTTTTAATATTCCCTAAAACTAATGCTCTTCCCTTGGAAAAGATGTGTTGGCTTTTTCTCCCCCAAATTGAAACAAGGGGGACAAGTTTCAATTAAACAATCCATGAATAGCATGGAGTTCTGCTTGTGGATCTGTTTTTTCCTGCACTTGTTCCATTTGGAGCAGAGGTTCCCCTTGCATGATGCTGAGTCTTTGGGGGACACACTCCTGAACTGCAGATATTTTTGTGAGGTGGCAGCTGTGTTTGGTTGGTTTGTTTGGTTAGTGCTTGGCTTTCAAAGCTCGGCAAAGCCAACCGTGGAATTCAGGTTGGGTACTGGGAAAAACTCCTCTCAGAAAGAGTGGTGATGCAAAGGCACAGGGTGCACAGGGAGATTTTGGAGTCCCTGGAGATGTTCAAGAACTGTGGAGATGTGGCACTGAGGGATGTGGTCAGGAGGCTGTGTTGAGCTTGGGCTAGATGATCTTAATGGCCTGTTCCAAACTTAATGCTTCTATGATTTCTTACCAACTTGAGGAGCTATACTGTAGATACCAGCTTAAAAAGCTCTGATGGAGAAGAGAGGTGCTAAGGGAGATGGAGGGAGGCCCAGCCTGATACTCTGACATGGCGTAAAGTGCTGGAAGTTGAGACAAGTGTCTCCAAAAGCATCCAGAGTGGTCAAAGCAAAGGGATGACGTAGCTGCACCCACTGGAGTGCTTGGAAATGCAGGTTTTGGGAGCTGTCCTCAGTGTGGAGGACAAGCAGGTGAGAAACAACTCCCCCAGGGAAGATCCTCTCTTATGTTTCATTGACCCTCAGTACAATCTGACAGTTGCAGCAGATTGACCAGGTTTTGCCCATTTCTAGCAATAAACATCAGTCTGGTCTCAAAGAAAGAGATGTGGTGAGGCAGCGAGCTGGAACCAACAATAAAAAACCTGTTTTCAAGCAACTAATGAGAAAAAACACCTATTTGACTTTGGCACACATAGCACTTAAGCCACCTGAAAAGAGTAAGGACTTTCTTCTGCTCTCATCATCACTCGTATCTAGTAAACTTGCAAGCACTTAGAGCACTGCCAGTATTTCCACACATGCAGAAAAAACACACCTAGCCTTCAAAAACAAAAAAAACCCTGCAGCCTATTACTCACATCCCCAGAGAAATCATAACAAGAGACACAGAGTTTACCACCTTCAAGCAGGAAATAGCTGCCTTTCTAATGCTCGCTAATTGCTTCACTTAAAACTGGGTTGATTACTTGGCACCAATACAGTATTTTAAACCTGAGTTATTGCTTGGAACTTTCCTTTCACCTACCAAGAGCCCAGGTCATTAAAAATGTGTAGCAAAGGTCTCCCTGAGAGGTGCAGGACTGCCTGTTAACTCTTTTATGAAGCATAAGAGATGTTTGCTTCTGGGACAACTTCTTGTTGTCTCGCCATATGTGCCATGAAAACAAAGGCATTATTTATTAATGCCACAGACCCAAGAGAGCACATGGAGAAACCCAGCCAGTGGTGCTGTGGAGATATCAGAAACATTCCTAAAAACTGTCACCTGGGGTGGGATCACATTCTTGCTTTCTGCAACCAATAGACCCAGTCTATTGCTCTAGGGTTCCAGCAAAAACAAATTATTTCTTCACTTGGCTTGGTTTTTCCCAAGGAGGGCATTGCAGTGCTGTTTGATAGGGGGTGAAGAGCATCAGGACAGAAGCTATAGGAGCAGGAATCATCCACAGTGACCTGCAGGAACAGACTGGTCAGGGGCTTGGTTCTGCCAAGCACTGTCATTACAACTGTCTTTGTCACAGCACTTCTTTGGGATCAGAAATTGGCTTGCATTTTCTACTTGACAGGAAGTTATTAAGAGATCTCAACAGCTACAATAAAGCTGATGATTAAATTGCAATCTTTCAAGAAGAATTTGAATCTGAATATGAAGCATCAAAAAAAGTAAGCACTAGCTATACAATTGGCACATTCCTGATGCACCCGTTCCTGAAACTCTCCAGTGACTTGGAACTGGAGATGAGCCAGGTATCATGGCCAGGGATGTGCAGGGTACAGCAGTTCACCTCTCCTAAACTTGTAGAAAGAGCTGCAGAGGTATTTTGCTGCATCAACCAATAACATCACCCACCAAATTTAATACAATATTTACAAAGCTTTTTATGACTAAGGAGAAGTTGATCTGTGGTACGGGGAATGCTTATAGCTTTCTCCTTGTCACCCTTTAGGACAAGAGGCAGTGGCCTTAAGTTATGCCAGAGGAGGCTCAGGTTGGATATTAGGAAAAAAGTCTTCCTTAGTAAGAGAGATAATGCATTGGCACAGCTGCCCAGGGAGATGGCGAGTTCACCATCCCTAGAGATGTTCAAGAGTCATAGAGATGTAGCACTGAGGGACACGGTCAGCAGGCATAGCAGGGGTCAGCTAGGAATTGTTAGAAATCTCTTCCAACCTTAACAACTCCATCAATCCATAGTTAAACAAAATATGTGGAAGAAGATAGGCTATGCTATAGTAACATCATATTTCTAAGCAGCATGCATCCAAAATAAAACTTACATGCAAGGAAGCCTCAAGTTGTAACTCCAAAACAGCCTTCTGCTTCAGGAGGTTTGTATGTAGCTCCATCCAGCAAAGCTTTATGAAATCACCCAGCTGTATCTTCTTAGTGCTATCAGCTGAGCAACGACTCTGAAGGTCTCTGTAATTGGTGTTTAATAGCATCTGTGACAAGCAGGGGGAAGATGAAGCTCTGGGCTAGTGTTTTAGTAGGTGACTAAATGTTATCAATAACAGAGATACCTAGCTGGACACTTGTGCAAAAGCTGAAGATAGGAAATGAAGATTAGCCCCAAATAACACTCTCTATAAGATAATGCTAGCATAAATCTCTGGAAAAAATTCTTGGTAACCCTGTTCTTGGTTCATCCCACAGGATGGTTGAGAGAAGGGCATGCAACACTACTCACTGGTGTCTCATCACAGAATGGCTTGGGTTGGAAAGGACTCAAAGATCACGAAGCTCCAGCCCCTGCCACAGGCAGGGCCACCAACCTCCACGTTTAATACCAGCCTTGAACACCTCCCAGAACAGAGCATCCATAGCCTCTCTGGGCAGCTGTTCCAGCACCTCACCACTCTCACAGTAAAGAACTTCCTCTTGATATGCAACCTCAATCTTCCCTCTCTCAATTTCAAACCATTTCCCCTTGTCCTGCTGTTATCTACCCTTTCAAAGAGCTGACTCCCCTCCTGTTTATAGGCTCCCTTTAGATACTGAAAGGCTGCAATTAGGTCACCCCGCAGCCTTCTCTTCTCCTGGAAAACCACCATCCCCTTCCTGCTCTGACCCTAGCAATGCTTGCAATGGTGGTACCCCAACTACATCTTGCATACCTCAAACCCTGAGAAATGCTGTTTTCTACAGAAAGGTAGACTGGGGCAGATCAGACTTGAAGCATGCTTTAGCAAAGCAAGAAGAAAGAAGGAAGCTTTTAGGAAAACACCAAAACTGGGCTTCTGTTTTATGTGAGCAAATGAAATCCACGCAGAAAGTACAGACCTGAAGAAGTCCCAGTTACCAGATATAGCATGGGCTGGGATGTCTCATCTGGTCTCCTCAATTTTGGTGATAAAGGATGCTGGTAGTGTTGAAGGTGACACAAGTGCCACCTGTGACATGGTGGTGACCCAAGCACGGAAAGCACCAGTTTCAGCTTCCTGAATATTAATTTTGGCACCCAGCATGACTGTGACATGTGCAGATTGACTGAGTACATCAGGCTACAAGAGGAGCCATTTGCTAGCTATGTGTAAAAAGAATTGTAGAATCATAGAATCCCCAAGGATTGGAAAAGACCTCTAAGAACATCCATCCAGTTCAACCATGCACCTACCACCAATATCTCCCTGCTAAACCATTTCTTTCAGTGCCACATCTCCATGGTTCTCCATCACCTCCAGGGATGGTGACCCCACCACCTCTCTGGGCAGCCTGTGTCAAAGCCTGACCGCTCTTTTGGTGAAGAAATTTTTCTTAATATCCAACCTGAAGCCACCCTATGCCTCCCAGATAAGCGTTCATGGGTTTATGATTTTTCTGCTCTTCAGCCCACTTCCCACACCCTTTACCGGTCCCTCAAACTCCTGATGAAAGACAAGTAAAGATCACAGCAGGAGCTGAAACTTAACATTCTTGTTTTCAAATTTCAAAAGTATTTCCCAACCCTCTCTTATTCCTCTCCAGGAAATCCCTTTAAAAACATTCTCCACTGAGCAGTGAAGTAGTTGAAGCGACACACACCCCATCTTAAGTTTCTGCTGGTAATTAATAAACGGTTGGAATATCTGACAGGAGGGTAACTTTTATCATTTCTAGATAAATGCTAGTGCATCTGGTTATTTCCAGACCTTCACTGATGCGATCAGAAAAGCAAATTAGACGGTGTTGTAGCAGTCTGCTTAACATTCCTTCTTTTGTGCTCTTACTGTTAATTTGTTGCTTTAAGCCAATTTTTGCACTGTCACTACTGTGAAGATTTGCTCAACATTTTAATTAGGGAAAAAAAAAAAAAAAGAACCCTCCAACATGAAATTGCTACGGAATAAAAATCGATATTGAAAGTGTCGGCTTAAAAGCAGCTCACATCTTTTGTGTGCGTGAGAGGGAGCGTGCGCACACTCCCATCAGCCTATTTGAACATGTGAATTTATAAACTCTCAATTTTTGTAAGAAAAACATTTGCCTTGATGTTCTATAGCTCTCGGGACTGAATGTTTCTCAGTTAATTGAATAAACATTTCTACATAGGAGGAAAGAAAGGAAGCATACATCTGAGGAGGTCCAGACTTCCTGAGAACCCAACATTTTATAAAGATATTTGAGCATGCATAATTTTTTGCCCATAAATTCCACCCACTCAGAAACAAAGGAACAAAAGTAAGCTGTAATTACTTCCCTCCACAATGGATTCCAATTGCTCCTATCAAGAAATATTACATAATTATTATAACTAAGTGCTGTGATTATATATTTGCTCAAAAGAGAATCATACATAATGGAATGCAGTAGGACTCATGGCTCTTCGTCTATTGTGTCTACTTATACATTTACATTATTTTATTAGAAAACTTGAGTCTTAAGCAACACTTCCACTTCAGTTGCTGGGATTAAAGGCAGTGATAAATGAAGGGGCAAAAAACTGGAGATAAAAAGGAACTGATAAGAGATGTCCTGTGTCTGCTTACGTCCATCCATCCATCCATTGGATGCTTGGTCCTCCTCTCTGTCTACATCTCAAAAGGAATGTGCAAGTTGCTAATAAAAAAAATTGGTATCTTCTCTCCATAGAAGATGAAGGTCAGCCCACGGAAGATGCCAAGAGAAATCATCTTCTCCCCATTTTCTTCTCCACACTTCCAGAAGCTCACCCTGTCCCCTCCCTCACACTGCTGCATTCCCAGCTACTTGAGCCATTTTCCATCAGCACAGGAGCTGCAAGCACTGGGACATAGGAGGATGAGGAAGAGGCAAGGCTTCACAGGAGCTTACCACATTTCTTGACAACTTTGCACGTCTGATTTAAACCAACCGTTCTTCACCCTCACAACTCGTGCCTCAGATAACTTGCTTGTCTTTGATGCTACCAGCACCTGGGATACGTCCTCCTGCTTCGCATCCTCAGATAACCCGCACAAAACAAGATGCAGATGGCTATCAAAGTAGGGACAACCTACTAGCTAGAGGCTCTGAAGGCCAGATATAGGGCCATTGCAGATGGAAAATGTTGGAAGATGATTTTTTATCTATGGTCCATGTCCCAGCGGGGCGCTGAGTCAAATGTTGGCATCGACTCCGGCCGTGTTTGTTAGCAGCCATGGTCCAGCAATGTGGAGAACTGCACTGCTGACATGCCGGGCTCTGAGCCAGCGCCACTTCAAAGAGGAACGCCACAAGAAGCTGATCTGTCATGGGCATGCTCTTCTATTAGGGATTTTTATATTTCTGCCTAGTAATAACAGAAGCAATATCACGATTTCCCAAAGTGTAACAAACCGAATGTGTCGCACATATTGGATGGAAGTAACTTAACATGAGCGCTCTTTAATTTCATAGATCTCTGCTACAAGGGTAATGATTGGGGTTTTGCTGTTTTGCCTGTTCAAAGTTAAATATTTAAAGTCCAGATGGAGAGGGTTTCTTACAGCTGTGCAGAACACAGACACTAATACATGCTGAACTCTGCAGGCGGTATTAACATTCTGACATCGACTTTAAAAGGATTTTTGAAAGTCATTTTAAAGGGACATCGTCAATGTGAAAATCACTTTGGATCTCATAATAGTACAAGCAATATTTCAGATTACCATACGAAGCCAGCTGGCAGGGGGGGAAATAAATGCTTCATTCTGCTCCTCCAAATAAGCCTGTTCGTTTGCATTTTGACAACATTTTACACTCAATCTGTAGGAGCTTCTGGGGGGGCTGCTGCCCTGTGAGTTGTTCTCATTGCTACCAATGGCTGTGGAAGCCTCAGTGCTGGGCTCCTGCACCAAACCCTGCACCTCCAGCAGCAGCCAAGGGCACGGGTTGGGCTCTCCTGTGTTGATGGAGATCTTTTTGACGTTGGAGACAAATGCTGGTGCTGATTCTCCCCCAGATCCTCTAGAAACGTCTATTTTTGCAGTGACTGTGCATTTCCCTTTTTACACCCTTTCTCATCAGAAGGGCAATTCAAATGCATTTGTAGCCCTTTTCTTTCTCTTTTTCAAAAGCATTGATTTTCCCCCTTGTACCTGTGCATGCAAGGCGGGGTTAAGATGTGCTTTCCAGTGAAGCCACATTTCAGCACCTGCAGAAGGGGAGCATCACCCACTGAGGGTGGGTGAGGAATGGACCTTTCTCCTACTGCCCTCTTGGATGTGGGAGATGCTGAGGACCACACTACCTGCTGTTTGCTCCCTCCGGTTAGCACAGGGAAGAGATCACCGTCCTTTACAGCATTAAGGGAACATGAAAAGCCTTTTGGTTCCAGCTGCTTTTGCTCCCACCGTGACCTCTTTCAATTTTTATTAAATCTTGATCAGGAGTACTCACTGTTCAACCTACAGACCTCCAACTTGTGCAGGATTGGAGCTGCACTTTATCCTCTGGGAGAAAAAATGCTTTGCAAATGGAAAGTTCTCCCCTTCAGAACAGCTCCTGGAGTGGAAACAATGAGCAAATCATCTGGAAAGGGAAAACCCAGAGCAGAGAAATGCATGCCAGGTTGCGGCTTAGAAAGAGGTTGAAGAAACAAAAAACTATGTGTCTGAAAGTGTATTTTAAGGCAGGAAGGGTCAACATAATTTAAGCTCTTTTTCACAATCACCTCACCTGCTGGGCTTCATTTCCAAGCCCAGCGGTTTTATGAGACGAATCCTTCTCATCCATCCCCGTTAATTCACACATCAGCTTGCAGGAGAAAGGAGGCTCCTCTGGGCACGGTGGGATGGGGACAGCCTGGGACAGGGCTGGATCCATTCTTCCTTGGCACCCTCCCTGCAATCAAGGCCCTGGAGGTCTGTGTTGTTTTCTCTTCCCAATATAAACTCTGATACATGCACACACACACATCATATATATATATTCTTAAGGAGGATGGGCTTGAGTTACCAAGACTTAGTTCCTCAGGTGGGTATTGCTTCAGACGTGATGAAACCAAGTTAATGAGAAGGCTGGGGAGCTGACAGATACCACAGGATTTAGCATGATTATGAAAATTCCTGATCATCATTTTCTGCCCCCTTTTGGTCTGACATGGAGGTTGGATCCTGGAGACTGATAGCCAGTTCTCGATATTTCCTCTAGCATTGCTTTATAATGCGCATTTTAAAATACTTCTATACATATCTAAATCCCTTAATGTGAATTGCAGTAACCAGATTTCATTTGGATTTCATTGTGCTTGGCAAGCTGGACATTCAGTATCTAATGAGAGGCTA
Organism: Centrocercus urophasianus; assembly: GCF_019232065.1. Classification (NCBI taxonomy): domain Eukaryota; kingdom Metazoa; phylum Chordata; class Aves; order Galliformes; family Phasianidae; genus Centrocercus; species Centrocercus urophasianus. The sequence goes on from NW_024884586.1 coordinate 48,211,639, forward strand.
TGAGAAAGAAAGAGACAGGCACTTTAACAGGGACTGTTGTGATGGGACAAGGGGAAATGGTTTCCAACTAAAAGAGGAGAGATTTAGATTGGAGATAAGGGAAAAGTTGTTTACACTAAGGGCAGGAAGGCACTGGCCAGAGGGGTGGTGTCCTATCCCTGCAGACACCCAAAGTCAGCCTGGAGGGGCTCTGAGCTCCTGATGGAGCTGTGGATGTCCCTGGTCATTGCAGGGAGTGGGACCAGATGGCCTTTTAGGGCCCCTTCCAACTCGTTCTATGATTTTCATTGGAAAATTCTATGATTTCACCAGAGCTATTCACCCCAGCAGCCTGGAGCAGCAGGAGGTGGGGATGGATGCTAATTCCCAATTTGGACAGACTGGGAGGGGGCATCAGCAGAAGGCTTTGTGTGCTCAGAGCTCCCTCTCCTGATAGCTCCACAGCTGACCCTTTGGGATACAGCCACCCCCTCACCCCACATCTCCCTGCCTGTTCCGAGCAGTGCGAGCAGCACCAGCTCTCCTCGGCCATCTCTGTGCCATCTCCTGGGCTGGAAGGGAAAGTCCTCACACGTGCAGAGCTGCTTCTGAGGAACAGCCAAACATCTCCCCCAGCATCTTGGCATATGCAGGCTTTCTAATTTGGCTGTACATTTCCCAGCCTTTTTTTAAGAAACATGTGCGTCGGTGGGGCCGCAGCCCCGGAGGGAGCACCCAGCTTGTCACCATTTATTTTATCCTCCGATTGCATTTGGATTTCAATTAGATTCATCATGGGGGTAAAGAAACAAACCAAAAAAAAAATCCCTCTCAATAACAAAAGCCATAAATGCATTCTAGAGCCACGGCGTTTTGCAATCTAATTGCTTTAACATGTCAGGATGGGGGAGGAGGGGTTTATTACTCATAACACCGGAAAGCTTTCCCCGAATAGCAGAGAATTATTAAACTTTTCAGGAAGAATCCGGCTTGCACGTTTACCTGGGCGATTTTCCCTTTTCCTGTGGCCGAGAATCACTTTGTATTACACTTTCCCATCTGTGAAAGCAGCCCTTGTTCACAGCTGCCCTGCGGTGCTGGGGATGTTATTGGGTCTGTGAGGAGCAACCGGGGCTGCTGTGAATTCCTGCCTTGTGGCTCTCTGCTTCACATAAGTAAATACCTTTGCAGAGCTAGCTCAGGCCTCGCTGTGCCTGAAAGCCCATGGGGAAATGAGGCGTCCTATTGGAGGGAGCTTTGAAACCCTAGTTGCCTTACCACACTTTTCTCAGGCAGAACGCACAAAGCACGCTTCTGTGCCGGCTTTGCTGCTTTTCGCAGATGCTGTGCATAAGAGCTGCATTGAAGCCTTTGCAGAGGGCAGAGCTCTCCCCTCGGAAACGTGCAGGATGTGATGGGGGAAAAATGGGTGCTTAAGCTCTGTGCTGAATCCTCTGTGCCCCATATGCAGGTGGCTGCCCGAGGATGGGAATACACTGATGAGAAAGGAGAACAGCCAAAACAGGAGCATTCCTGGCTCAGAGGTACTCACTTAAGAACAAATCATAGAATCATGGAATCATTTGATTTGGAAGGGACATTTCAAGGCCATCTGGTCCAGCTCCCCTGCAGTGGTCAGGGACAACTGCCATCAGGTGCTCAGAGCCCCGTCCCACTTGAGTGTCTCTATGAATGGGGCATCTTCCGTGTCAGATGTCCCCATCTCCCACGCTGCTCACTGGGTGGGTGCTCTGAGGACTTGCTGCAGTGCTTCCCTGCCTTGGCTTTCTACAGCGAATATCAATAGGCAAAAGAGCCTTTGAGAAATGCCTGTTGCTGACACCACTTCCCAATGGGCTTTGTTCATTTTCTTCTATTGCTAATTACAGGCTGATGAGAGGTAAGAGCTAATGGAGCCAGGTCAGGGGGTTGGTGTGGGGATGTTCCTGGAGAAAATCCCTTTCTGAGAGGACATTCCTCTGACCTGAAGCCCTCTACTCATTGAAAACACACAGGACGACTTCCTGGGGTAAAAAGGACAAGAAAGGACATTGATCCCCAGAGACATGGACAAGTTGACAGCATCCTAAACTGCAGTCTGGTACCTCAAATGCTGCACTGTCTTTCCCTTTTAAACTGGATATAAGGAGAAAAAAAAAAAAAGATAAGGATAGTGCAGCACTGGCACAGGTTGCCCAGAGAGGTGGTGGTGCCCCATCCCTGCAGACACCCAAGGTCAGGCTGTATGGGCTCTGAGCACCTGACAGAGCTGTGTGTGTCCCTGTTCATTGCAGGGGAGTGGGACCAGATGGCCCTTTAGGGTCCCTTCCAACTCAAATCATTCTATGATTCAATGATTCTTTGATCCTTTTTTGCACATTGACTGGGGAGCAGTGTGAACAGCTGGCATGGGCCTGTTTTGGGGAGAAGGGCGTTCTCAGTGCTGTTTTCACACCATGCCCCAGAAATCGTGCATGTGCTCAGGACACATCCCTGCTGCTCATCATTTCCAACTGTGCAGCATCGCTGTTTTGCTTGCGCACTTGCACATGCAAAGCACATGCAGGAAAGCAACAGAACCAGCATGCTATTTCCTCACTTATAATGAAAAGTCTGTGCTGCCTTAGACTTCTAAATCTGAAATTAAATTCTGTATCATCTGCAGCAGAGAGCAGAGCAGGGCACAGGGTGCCTGCACAGCAATCCCAGCTCAGCACTCCAGGTTCTTGCACTCACTCCCCAGTGTCGTATTGCCACCAGACACATTCCAGAAGTCCTCATTTTCTAGGCAGGAAAACATTTTAACAATAAACAGAAATTCAACAGAATACATGGTTATGTTGGGCTGCTGAAAACAGACTCTTATTAAGCAAGGCAGAGAGCAATTAATGTCATGAAGAAAGCAGTCCTCCACATGGCAAAAAGCTGAGCTAATGCATCTTTCCCATCTCCAGCAGCTGGGACTATGAGTCAAGGTTCTAAGTTTGCAAAAGTTAATTGAGATGCTTGGTGTAAGCACGTGAGCAGATTCACTCAATTTGGGGCCTGGTGAAAATCTGGCTGTCACTGAGATCCGCAATGGTTTTAGCACTGAATTCAGTGGGAACAGCATTTTATCTCAAAGCTACATTTTCAAAGATGTTTATCTGCCTTTGGCTCCTTCCCACCGTTGCCTACTCCAATGGATGTTGTTTCATTGGTACCTTGGATGCTGAATGAATACAGAACTTCATTTCAAAGCTGACTGAGCTGGAAGATCTCCACCAACTGAAATCATGGAGTTCTTTAGTCCTACTTTTTTTGTAGAATCACAGAATCACTGAGGACCACTAAGATCCCCAAGCCCAACCCCAGCCCACCCCCACCATGCCCACTGCCCACATCCCTCAGTGCCACATCTCCATGGTTCTGGAACACCTCCAGGGACGGTGACCCCGCCACTCCCTGGGCAGCTCACTTGATGCACGAGGCTGGAAGCTTATTCTCTTCAAACTCAGGAGCAGCCCAGAAGGCTGCAGGATGGATGAGACATTCATTGTCATCTCTCTGGTGCTGCAGCTGTGACACAGGCCCTGGAGAATTTGCCCAGCATGACATTTGCTTGCCTCTGTGTTGTCTGCCTGGAGAATTGCTGCTGAAGATGGTGTTCCTCCCACCCAGCAAGCGCAGCCGTGCCACCTGAATGCTGCAATTTGGACCGATTTGCTCCATCCTGGCTTGCTGTCAGCACACTTGGGACGTGAAGCAATGCTCCCACGGATCCGGCTGGAGCCACTCACCCTCAGCAAGTCAAAGGTTCAGGATGTTCCAGGATTTGTAGGTTTTTGTGTGTTTTTTTTTGCAGAGAATTGTGGTGTTCATTGGTAAGACAGGGAAGTTACAGTAAAACTACTAACTCCACAATGAAAAGGCTTTTATATGCTCTACTGCAGTGGTAGTTATGGCTGCCAATTTTTCACAATTCACTTTCAAGAGCAAGAGCAGCACAAACTGGTTTAAGACGATTTCTGAATGATGAATGCTGACTTGAAAGGTTTCCAGTACGACATAATTACTGTGCATTAATGTACAATACACAATGGTCTATATGTATCTCAATGGGAATCTCAGTGGGGCTGCGTGGGCTCCGTTCCAAGCAAGCTCTGCTGGGAGTCACGCTCAGAGTCCCACAGGCTGAAATGCAAATAGATCCCATATTCATCCCTGAATTATTTCTGTGCAGAATCAGACGTGGAGGATCCCGGCCACATTCACTGGTGTGTGGCAGCACACAATTGCACTCAGCTGTGGTGAATACAGCCCATTTTATTTCCTCTCCTTGGCTTGGTGCGTTTGGCTTTGGCCGATGCATGCACACCTCAATCCTTGGTTGCCCAGAAACAGGCACCTCTAATGAACTCGCTGAGGCTTTAAACAAAGAGATGTTCTCTGAAAGTGAGGTCAGGGAGGGGAGACACAATCACTTGTCTTGGGCAAAGGCCAAACTGAACGAAGAATCCATGTACTGATTCCCAGCTGAGCACCATTCACTTTGAGATGAGCTGTAACCTTCTGTGATGACTGTCCTTCTGCAGAGGCAGTCCTGGTTGTTGGGGGAATAAAAAAAACCTCACTCACATCATCTTGATCAACTTTTGAAGAGTTCAGCATTTGGCAGGTATTGCTTTTGTCACTGCTGGAGGACTTTGGGGTGCCAGTGAAGAGAGAATACATGCACTGAAGGGAAAAAGACTTTGATAATTAGTTCTTGGTCTTGAGCTAAAACTTCTTTCCAAAGCTCAGAGCTACCTAAAGCAGGGATTTTCACCTGGGCACATTTCCAGTCTATGATACGGTAGCTGTACTCACGTTGCTGCACTGTGCTGCTCTTAGCCACGAGGTCATGACAGACTGATGCATGGGAAAGTAAGCTGGTGAGACACCATGAGATGAAAACAGCCCTCACTGCAGCCAGCATGTCCCCCATCCAGAGCCAGCATCTCCAGCCGATGGGATGGAGGGGGAATAGTTCATTAACAGCATGGGCATCTCTGCTTCCCTGTTTGGCTTTGTGCTGCCAAGTGCCTGGGGTGGAGGCAAAGGCAGCTGTGAAGGGGCTGTTAAAAGGACTAAAAAGAACGGTGCAGAGAAGAGCGCTGCAGATAGGCAGCTTCAAAGGCAGGAAGATAACAATGGCTGGACACATCCCAGGTGGAGAGAGCTGTTCTTCCCAGAGCGAAGCCTTGGATCAAAGGAGAACTCCAGCCTCCAAGGCCCTGAAAGGCAGAGCAGGTTTGGGTGGGTGGTGATGAGGGGCAGCGAAAAAGAAATGGAGAGCGGAAGAAGATTCCCTTTGACATAGTCAGGGCAGGCCATGAACAGAGGAGTTCGTTACTTGCTGCAAGCAAATAGCTGCCTGGTAGATGGTAAGAGAAGGCCAAGTTAATACCAAAGGTGTACGACTCATTTTTAGCAAGGTTTATATGAGGATAAGGCCTCTCCACCCTCAAGCTTTTGAACTAGCTTGCCAATATTAACCACATTCAGAAGAGGGGTAGATGCCTCCAAGATAACTTTCCTGCTGATTTGTTTCTCACTGAACAGACAAAGAAAAAATCATCACCTGCATAATGAGGAGGCAAACCCAATTCAAGCAACTCTACAGAGGAAAAAAGAGGAGCAACATCTCTATCTGCTCCCATTGGCCTGTGGCTGGCTGCTAGCTCAGCATGCCCTTATCTCCCATCCAGCCAGGGCATGTAGGGGAGAAGAATTATGAGCCGCAGTGATTTCTGAGTCACTTTTCGTCAGTTGGTGCCATAGGCTTCAGTGCAACACTTTTCCCAATGTCAAAACCCACCAAATTCACAGGAGGGGCACAAGTGGGTAGGAATCTTGGCCTTCCTTGTGTGAAGGATGGGGTGAGGGAGAGGAAAGATCGAAACCAAAGTACCAGAGGACAGCTCTTAAGTGAGACTTTGAGGATGGTTCACCCCACAATGAGGCAGCAAACCACTCAAAATAAGTCAATACAATTTGATAAGTAATGGATAGATCTGAACACCTCCCTACTCTAAAACCATCAGTAAACCACTTATGATCTGATCTTGCTTGTGACCTTTGGGTTGTTTTTGTGGAGGGAACAAACTGGCAGGTACATTAATGCAGTGGTGCCCTTACCAAAACTGTGCAGTTGTGATCCCAAAACAGAAGCACTTTTTGCCCAGCGCTCTCTCCCTTGGCTGCTTTTCAGAGCTGTGGAGCCAATGTTCTCTCATCTGCCTCCCTGGCTTCCTGATGCACCACTGTATCTGCTTTCAGGTTTTTGTTTTAATTGCTCCTTCCTTATCTGCCCTGTCCCCACTGGTCATACGTAACCATGCCATCACCAGAACTCTATTTAAGCAAACAGCACCTGGTGAAAGCCCTTCTCACGGGCACAGTACACGTGGGGAGAGGTCAGGACCTTCTTAAATAGCCCTGTCCTTTGGGGACTGGTTACTGCTTCCAGGCCAGGTCTTTGGGAAGGGATAACATCACAGTGGAGCAACTGATACAATTTGAAAGGCATCGCTCATTGTCCCAGGAACAAACCCTTCCTCAGATTTGAAATATTAGCATTGCAAACCACAACAGCTGAGCACTTTGTGATTTTTCCACTGACGGGGAGACTGCCTGGGAAACTGAGAGCTAGAGTCCTGTCTCCCTATCATGTCAGAGACAGATATTTTGGTGTTCAGCCCACTTTCTCACTGCGAGGTGTGGTACAGGACTGAACCCCGGACACCCACTAAGGATCTGCAAAAGGAGCAGCCCTGCAAAGCTCTGTTCACAGTGAATAAGATGGGTGGGAGCCTTATCTCCAGACCCACTTGAGAGCACAGCAACACCAGTGCCAAACCCCACTCCTCCTGAGATGCCTGAGGACCCCGCTAATTGGGCAGGATTGTTTGCGCAGACAAGCGGGAAATAGCCTTTGGCCAGGAAGAGGAATTATTGCTGCTCCCCAAGGACCTCTGCAGTGTGATTTCTGGCCTGTCTCCACTCTGCCTTTTGTTTAAAATAATCTCCATCGGCACTTGCTTTCCATCCGCCCACTGAGCCTCACAGCCCCACAGCCAGCACTCGCAGACGTGCTAACGGCCCCATCCATGACCCCATCCCCATCCCTCTGAATGCAAAGCAAAGCAGCAAAACCCCACTCATGCTTGCTTTAAAATGAAGCCACTCAGTAGGAATAATCAAAAGCATTGGTGATGCCATTGTTACCAAATCCAGGGCCAGAAGAAAATGAGAGCAGATGTTCTCTGCTTTCTTTGCAGAAGAACTGGTTGGATTTGACCCTGTTAAGACTTGCAGTTCTGTTCACAAGCCCAAAGGACTGACATCTTTGTGGGTGTTAATGCTATATCCCAGCCCCTCACCCTACTACCAAAAACAAACCTTCCAGTTTGACTCAACTTGGGATTCTTCTTCTCGATAATGTAAAAATTCAATGGCCTGACAGTGGACTTTAAGCCCTCCTGCTCCAGGATGAGATCCACCCGAGAACTGGATATAACAAAAAAGTTTTTTACACTTAGGGTTGTGAGGCACTGGCACAGGTTACCCAGGGAGGTGGGTGCAGACACCCAAGGTCAGACTGGATGGGCTCTGAGCATCTGATGGAGCTGTGGGTGTCCCTGCTCATTGCAGGGAGTGGGACCAGATGGTCTTTAAGGGCCCCTTCCAACTCAAACTGTTTTATGATTCTATGAACATCCCCAAGGCAATGTGGCAATGTGTGGCAGAGAAACAGCATGTTTAACCAAGTGTTGTGTGCTCTCCCAGATACATTTTTCCTGAAGTCACACTCAGAAGCTGAAGTTCTGACAAGGAACCTCAACACTGGGGTTTTGTCAGATCTCCAATGACTTGTCTTCACTACTGAACTAAGCAGATATATTTCTTTTCACTAGAAGCTAACTAATGGCCCACAATTGTTTGGAGGTAAACAACTCAACCGAAATGGAGGACATGAGTTTTACTGTGAGTAACCACACCAAGGTCAGCGCTGTGCCCCTGCTCAAAGCTGACCCCTGCACATTTTTCACACAGTTCCGTTGTCTCATTGCTGTTTTTGCTTCAGGATATTGGATGAGCACTTGTTCCCCTGAGGCTGAGAAAAAGAAAAACATTTTAGCAGTAAGGACAAGACCAAACAATTCTCTTTCAAGGGGAAAATACCTCTTTGGGGCAAAAATAGCTGTTCTTTGCATAGGCTGACCAACAGATGTATGCTCTTTTCCCACTGGCAGAAAATAGCATCAGCCAAAGAGATAAGCCTGCACCCCCTAGGGGATGACTCTATGATTCTATGATCCTATGTCCCTCTGAAATGCTGTCACCAGAACAATTGTGTCAGTAGGAAAATGCGTTTGGCTCATACAAATCTACCAAGTCCTGTCACAGCAAAACTGCAGAGGAGGGAACACTTACAATGCCAGTAAGTTATCAACACTTTTATAGGAGGCATTCTACTGCTGGTAAAATCCCAAGTACAAAAGCCTAGTTCTGGATTTGGGGCCAGTAAAATTAATGTGAAACTGGGGGAAAAAAACCAACAAAGTGCTGGCTGTTTGCAAAAACATGTTGTGCTTTACTATGAGTGATCACAAAAGGATATATATATATATTAGGAAGCCTGTCTCCAACACAAAGCTGCTTAAAATCATTAACTGCTATATCTTAAAAACTCACACATAGTTGAAAAGGGAACTAAATCGTATTTTGCCCTCTGTCACGCCCTTGTGTAAAGCAAAAAATAAAGCTGAAATCAGAGAGTTGTTGGCTACTTCCCAAGGTAGTTGCGGAGATTTTGGCCTGGCAGTATCTCAAGACAGACCTAGAAGGAATGTGGATGTCCAGGCTGTGAATCCTGGGTTTTTGAAACACATTTGATGAATTCTGTAGTTATAGCATCTCAGAACTGTTCCCATGTGAAGGGACCCTTAAGGACCACCTGGTCCCACTCCCCTGCAGTGAACAAGGACACGCACAGCTCCATCAGGTGCTCAGAGACCCACCCAGCCTGACGTTGGGGTGTCTGCGGGGATGGAGGGAACATCCACCACCTCTATGGGCAACCTGAGAGAGTTGGTAGGGTGTTCTTTGCCATCATCCTTACACCTTTTCTTCCAAGCAAACCAGAAGTTTTCTCTCCTGGTTGTTGAATTTTCATCAGGTCATCAGGAGTTTTCCAACTTTAAATACTGTGTTAATTTGAATCTGAATCTCTAATGTCGGTGGGTCAGAAACTTATATTATCTTCTTCTATTAATGAGCATGAAATAACAGCAGTCTTTGGATGTGCATGTCTACCCTCTGACCATTCATGCCCTCATCTCTGCCTGGAAAATCCCCCTGGCCTTTGAATATACATGATGAAGAAAGAGAGATGGTGGCACAAGCTTATTACTTTAGTTTGCATGACACTTAAGGAATGAGCATATTTTCTTCCATAAGGTGTTTGCTGCTGTTTACTGAAGGAATTGCCTCTTGCTGCAGGTCATTTTCAATGGCACTGCAAGATCTGGATTACTGAGGTAGGATGCAGGGTGGATGCGGCTCTGAGCAGCCTGGTCTGGTGGTTGACACATAGCAGGGGGGTTGAAACTGGATGATCATTGTAGTCCTTTTCAACCCAGGCCATTCTATGATTTTATGATGCTGCTCTGTGCAAATAAAGCAGTGTCAGGAAGGTCTGATTTATCAACACTCCCAAGTTTTTTTTTCTTCCACAGAGGAAGTTGCTTTAACATAAATATCTACTCAGAAAATATGTTTTCTGTTCCTAGGTTATATGACTTTAGGAGAACAATAAATTCCCAAGAGTTCTTACGAAGATCAGTCATGCCTCGTTGTTTTAATGCCATATTTTGAAGCTTTGCCTCCAGAATATTGATAAGAATCAAAGCAACTTTTGATATATGGTGTTAGATACGCTTCAGAAATAAGATCTCTCTCAAGTGAGACTGTCTGCAGACAACTCAGACCACCCACTTTCAGCTTAAACACAGCCCGTTCAAAGTCTGCGGCAGCTCAGATCAGAGCAGTAGCTGTCTGCTCCGACCGTGAGATCTTGGCATTCAGCAGACATGTCCAGCACACATCTGATAACGCTGCTTAAACTGCCCAGGGCCATTCCAAGGCAGGTGAGGGAGAGCTAGGTAATATCAAAGGTGGAAATGGCCAAATCTTCAACTCGGCGCACTGCACATTTTGGATTTCACACGCATTCCACAAAATTCCCCAAGTCCCAGAAGCTTTAATCCAGTCACTCTGCAACATGTGTGCGTTTTATTTAAACATATATTATTCAGTATTACTTTTCCTTTCTTGTATCCAGCTGGCAACATTTTTTGGTTAGTTCTACTGGAGCCAGCACAACCTCCTATTAGTTACGGCATTGTCTGTTTGTCTACATCTTCAACTCATTTTGGACAATGCTCACACTTGACTTCCCAGTGCTGTGGGGACTCCCATGACACTACCATGACTTTTGCCATGTGTCTCTTAGGCTCTTTGCCAGTGGATGGGTAAAGAACCCAGACGGACCCGGTTGCTCCAACATGGAGCTACTGCTCAGCAGCTGAGTTGGGGAATCTGTCTGCATTCTGCATGGAGAGACTCTCCTGAAAAGACAGAATAAATACCTAAAAGTCATCGTAAGCAAAGGCAGCTGGTGTAGACTAGGATCAGACACATAAGGTAGCTGCTGAAGTGCCACTGAGGAATGGTAACTTCCTGCCCAGTGGTAGATCAGTGAAATCCCTGTAAAATCTGCATTAAGTTAGCTTGTAAGTGACACCACCAGAGGAAACAGGCAACTACAAGAGACAGCACTGTGGAAATGTCAGTGCAGATCTTGGTCTGTCAGAAAACCCCTGGCAAAGAGAGTACTATAAAATGTTTGATCAGGAGTAGAGTCAGCCAGAAATCCTCAGTAGGAAGCTATGTAAGCCTGTGACCTCCACCCTGAATGTTGCATTTGTTGGTATTTCACCATCTCAGCAAGGTGACCACACACAGCATGGATGAGGGTGACCGTGGTGTTTGGAGATACAGACGCTGCTCAGTACAGGGAGACACAGCCTTGTTAAGCTCAGAAGAAGAAAATGAATGAACAGAAGCTCATGAATGCCCCAAGGGGAGGTGAGTGGGTAGGTCTTTTTCACAGCCTCACATTTAGCAAAACTTCAGGAGCAGCCTATGGGATTGCCAGTGGCAGGTTAAAACAACAGCAAGTAGGCAACTAGTAACAGGAAAAAAATCCACACTAAACCCAGTGCATAGTAGAAAACACCTTAAAGAGGGGGAGAAGAGGTATTTCTGGTGATGGCATCTCCCCTTTATTGATATCTCCTTCTCTGGTCTTCTCAGGAAGGAGCTGGAGCGCTGGCTGACAGCATGCTGAGAGGTGATGCTTTGCCATGTCCTGCGAGGAGAGGTGTGCCTGGAGAACAATTTCTTCCCCATGTCAGTGCTTTGTTTTCCCTGTGCACACATCCTGGCTGCTCTAGGCTCCCTTTTCACACTTTCCATGAAAATCTCCATGCTGCTTCTATAAATGGGAGGAGAAGAACGGCGGCGTGTGGTGATGAAATGGCTGTTTCAAGAGAGTTACTGCAGCTCTTGCTCATTTATTTTCTACGGCTTCATATATTTTCAATAGCTGCTTAGCCACATCCTTACCTATAACACAGGGATCCTTTCAGCAGTGCCCAGGGGAGGGAGGGCTTGCAAATCAGGTGTTGTTTTTGAGGGAGCTCTCGTTGCTCCAGGGTGACCCAGCTTTTACATCTAACAAGTTTTCAAAGAGTCTTTCCAGCTGTGCACAGCAGGAGCTGCAGAGCCTGCCTATAAGGGGTGAATGCCTCCAACGACTGGCAGTGATGTGTCCATCTCTACCAAATCCAGTGGCTTTGGGGACTGGTGGGGACTGGAGGGCTGCAGGTTGCCATCATAATCTGTGGTCACCACCAATGGAGGACAGGTTGCAGAAACAGTTGCACCATGGGACGTGGAAGGATCCTGCTCTCAAATTTCTTTGGGTCGTACCAGCATCCAAGAGGTTCCCTCTCCATTATCTCAATTTTTGTTAGTGAAGCTGGGCAGGAGTCCCAGCTGCCCAAGCACAGACAATGAGAGACAAAGTCACTTTTGCTCTTTTTTTCTTCTAAAAACTTAAACCCATAGAAACATGGGCTGGCTGCACCCAAGTACGTAGAGAAGGAGGCCCGAAGTTTAAAACTTCCCACAGTGCATTACACTGACGGGGTTCATTCCCAAGGTTTTGACCTTTTGGCCTCAAAACCACGTTTTGAGAGTCCTTCTTCATACACAACAAGAGTGCCAGCTGGAATACAGGCTTCAACAAGAAGGTAACAAGACGGACAGACATCATGGTGGATGCAGAAGTCCCTGGAGCTGCCCAGCTCCAGCACTGACCCTGGGCTGGGCCTTGGTCCCAGTACTCAGAACTCACTGTGTCCTTCATCACTCCTCACACCAACATCTCCTCTGCTCTCCATTGTCTTGTTCTCCCCAATATAAAGCAATGGAGAATCACTGTTTTTTCATGGGAGGCCACAACAGAGAATACCCCTGTGCTGGACTCTCTTGTTGTGCTGAAATTAGAGAAATACCTGGCACCAACAATAAGCAGATGATTAAATACGGAAACAAGACTAAAAATATATGTATATAATTGATCTCTCATAATGGAAAGTAGTTTCCATGTTCCAGTTAAAAAGAAAAAATCCAAATTAGGCAGCCCCTTATTAAAAACCTTCTACTCCATTTCTAGGTCTAGTGAAATTCCCACATGCAATTTTTATTCTGCACTCTTAAACGATCGTCTCCTTTTAATCATCAGCTAGAGAATTAGCCTGCTGAACAAAGGCACTTTCAGCATTTTACATATTCAGCAGCATAATAAAAGACAAACTTATGCTAAAACATCAAAATTTCTGTGAAACCAAAGGAGAGACAAAGAAATTCTTGGGGTGGGGCGAGGGGAGGGAAATGTTGCTGTGAAATGCAGCAGTGCACAAAACTTTGAGTGCCCACCTGCACCACGTCCCATCCACACCTCAACCAGAACAGCAATTTATCACCGCATCGCTTCGTTGCTTTATTAGCCATAAACACAGCAAAGGCCCACGCCTATAAAAAGCAGGTCGAAAGGGGGTAATTAAAGCAGAATAATTGACCAGCTTCAGGCTGCAGCAGGGAGCGGAGTGTCAATCTGGTATTTTTATTAATGCGAGCGCCTTGTGACAATGAAGGCAATGGTTGGGTTTGGAGGGGGGCTCAGTACAAAACCACTGCAGAGCCGAATCCAGGAGCCTGAGCTCTTTAATCTCGCCCTGCTTGGTTGTGAAGGCCCCCAGAGAGGTTGGTGTTTGTAGATTAATCAGCAGCTTCTATTCGGTGAGGGCTCCCTTCTCTGCACGCCTGAGCAAGGTCACCGTGCAGTGCTGGTAACGCACCAATGCACCACGGCAGCCTCAGCTTGCTCATTAGTATTCTGCACGTTGCATGGGTTAAATTTGCTGTTTCATTAAGAAGGCTCCTGTTTGCGTTTTCCTTCCGTATCGTGGGCCTCATCAGAAGAAACAGGTGCTACTGGTAGAGATCCAATAAGCACTTATGCATATTTACAGCAAATACTGGACACAGCCCTGTGCTTAAAATCCTGAATATTCAATGAGCAGCTATTTCTTTGCATTACAAAAGGAAGAAAGAGGAAAGAAAGGCTAATTTGGAATTAGGGTTGTAAATATTTGCAGAAAATGAGAGGTAGAAACCACAGTGTGAATGGATAGAGGAGAGTGGCACAGATACACTCCAAGCCTGGACCTGGGGCAGTCTCCCAGTGTCTGGGTAAATATGAAGCCCAGTCACTACTTTCATTTATTCCAGTTGCCCAATATACCACAGCATTGAAGACTCAATGCATCTGATGATGTCCAGAGCACCCCACAAGCTTGCTTTCCTCCACGGCTTCTACTTCACAAACCCAAGATGTAGACACAGCTAGCACCACGATGGGAACAACCCACCCTCAGTCCTGCAGCACAGGGTACAGCCAAAGATCTTCCTCTTTTCATTTTTGTTAATAATTACAAAGGTCCTTCTTTTCCAAGTCAGTTTCTAGGTCTAATTCATCCTGAGCCCAGTCCTGTACCATCGAGGCCATCAGCCATTTTTGCTTTTAATTGCCTTTTCCAAGCACTGATGTGTGGCCGTGTTCTTATGGAGGCTGTTAAGAGGTAAACTCTTGAAGTTCCCAGGCTCTCATAATAACACAGAAAATGTCATTCTTTACACCAGCTACACTGGTGCCACAATTACCCATTGACTGGCGTGGCTTTAACGTTGGATCGCTACCCGGTATTTGAAATATTCAGTTAAAAACACATATAAATAAATAAATAATCTGCTCCCATCAGGAAACAGAGAGAGAGAAAACCCCAGAGTCCCCAAGCACTCCTTACAAAGAGTCCCTTAAAGCCCTTCAATGAAAAAAAAAATAAGAAAGAAAGAAAAAAAAAGAAAGAAAATAAAGGAAACTCAGCTAATAACACTTTTCCACATAAATAATGTAGATTGTAACTGGCCTCTGCAGAAGCCTGAGCCCACAGAGGTCCCTTTGTAAGGCTGAGTGCTGATTGCATACTGCTGGGCACTTTCAGGATGATAGCTTTTCAGACGACAGCATTGCAGCACGCTTAAAATTAATAAGCCAGGCTGCCTGCTCCCAGCAGCCCTGCGCAGAGGTGGACATCACTTCAGCACGTGTCAAGCAGGAGAAGGGTCCCTCCCCAGCAACATTCCTGGGGCTGCAGGCTACCTGCACCAGTTCAAGTCTGTGCTGATGTTTGCCCCTACAACAATAATAAAGGATTAGATGGCACAGCTACCTGCAGTGGGAGGAGAGGGGATTTGCCATCCCTGCTCCCATCCTTAATGAAGCACTGAGATAAGACCTAATGCATACATATGCTTGGGAGAGGGGATTGCTGTAAAGCTTCTTGCAAGGTCTGTAGTTCCGAGGGCAGCTGTGTCAGGCTGCAGAATGCTTGGAAAAAACTCTCTTCCAAATATAACAGTGCCCCCTGTTCTCTCTCCTCATACATTAACACTTGCAAATAGTCCATAAATAATCCTTTTCCTTTTCTCAGTGGGAGAATGTGGATACAAAGCAGCATCTCTCCGTCTTGCTGGGCACCCAAGCCTCTCCTGCTACATCTTCCAGTGTGGTCATCTGGTATTTGGGGATGCTGGGGATTCTCTGCAAGAAAGACGCTGAGGCTCTGAAGTGTCTAAAAAAGGGCAATGAAGCTGTGAAGAGTCAGGAGTACAAGTCTTACGGGGAGCAGCGAGGGAACTGGGATTGTTTCATTTAAAAAAGAGGAGGCTTAGAGGATACCTTATTGCTCTCTACAACTCCCTGAAAGGAGGTTGTGACAAGATGGGGTTGGCTTCTTCTCCCAAAAAACAGTGATAGGACAAGAGAGAATGACCTTAAGCCATGTCAGGGGAGGTTCAGGTTGGACATTAGCAAACATTTCTTCCTGGTGAGAGTGTTAATGCAGCGGTACAGCTGCCCAGGAGCGGTGGGGTCACCAAACCAGGAGGTTCCAGAACCATGGAGATGTGGCACTGAGGCAGTGGGCATGGTGGGTGTGGGCTGGGGTTGGACTTGAGGATCTTGGAGATCTTCTCCAATCTTAATGATTCTGTGATTCTGTTATTCAATGCTCTTATGAGAGTCCAAAACAGACAGCATAGCTTGGTGCTACAACACACTTCCAGTGCACAAGCTTTAGAGAGCAAACAATGCTGGTGCTTGCTCACTTGGCTGCGATGCTCAATTCAGGCATTACCCTTGATGAGACACCTTGGTGCTCTTGGTTCACTGCGCAGTATGGTGACAAAGGGCATGGCCAGGAAGACCAAGTTTCAAAGCCTGAATGGAAAGCAGAGTGTCTAAAGCAGAAGTTGGGGGCTGAAATCCAGGTTTGAGCGTTGGGCTTAAAACTGCGTTTTCAAAGGGAGAAAATGAAAACATGCATGTTGTTTGTTATCCTTGGCAAAAATCGTGGTAGTCTGCAAGAGGAGGCAGATCAGACCCTGAGATGTGTGTTGAGTGTGTGATAGGTTATTGTTATGGAGAAGCTCAACATCTAAAAGCTGAGAATATCTCACTTTTAAATGAGAGAGTGAACCTTGACAACAAGCGCAATATTGCTTTACTGAGAAACCTCTCACAAAAGAGCTCTATTTTCTGACAGCCAACGTGCTAAATTAAACAGCTTCCACGTGTGTCAATAAAAGGAATTAGCTTCATTATTTGCAGTCCCCCAGTGATAATTTCTAGTCTCCTTTGGTAAATGTCATTATACTTCCAGACAGCCATCTGCACATGGGCAAATAGGTTGGTGAGTGCTTCCTGCTGGGGAATGGAGCACAGTGGGAGTGGAGATGAGGAGGCAGGAGGTTGGGCAGCGTCTGGGGGAGGTATGGAGAGCCCATTGGATCAGCCCAGGGCACTGACTGAAACCAGATGGTGTCTGGTGTGGCAATATGACCTGGTCCAAAGCACATTGCAGGGAATGGGGAGAGGATCTGGGCTGCTAGCTCCGGTTCTCAATCCTACTCACTTTCCCAATCCATTTCCAGGCCCTTTACTCACTCTGTCCACAGCTTCCTCAACCCTGCACATAGCTCTTCCCTTTTCTTTTCCACCAACGTGAAGGTGATCAATGAAAAGCCCTGGAAGCCACTCAGTGCAGGAAGCAAACAGGTGCAAATATGTTGGGACCTTGCTGTAATTCCAAGCCAAGCTCCCAAATGCATCCTCCTGAGGAAACCAAACCCATCAGCTGCAGCCTGGGGCTCCGCGGGTGGAGCTGGGAAACCTGCAGCCCTACTGAATACTGGCAACCATGCAGACCATGAATGGAGGGATGCGCCTGACTTACCCACCTACCTGCTCATGACCTCATCTGCAGCACTGTGCAGTATCTCATGGATAAAAGGCGCTAGGCAGGAGAGGGAAAAGGTATAATTTTGGCCCACGGTGGTTGGAAAGTTTTTTCCACATATTATGAATGCGTACTGTGTCAAACAGATGCTTGCTCCTGCTCAAACGGCCCTGCGGTCAGTAAATGGACTGGATAGTGAGCAAAGAAAAAAAAAGAATTGTGTTCATTTTCCGAAAGGACAAACACTGATTTAGAAAAATTAATTGCAGGGCTGTTGGTTGGAGTTGCATACTTACAGCAGAGCTGATGCTAGCCGGACAAGTGGTGGGACCACCTCTGACCCTGCTTTCTCCCCTGGCCCAGGCCTGCTTCTCAAATCCCCCTCTGTAACTAACTGCAAAAGCAGGCACAGCATTTTCTGTAGCAAAACTGTCTCTGCATTGAAAAATTACCAGTTAACTCTGCTTTCCACTAAGTGCCAGACTACTTTTCATTCACTCCAGCACTGCAGCTTTTCTTAGTTTATTATTTATGTCTTCTCTCAGAGTTTCCCACCTGCACCACCTCCATCAATGGGCATGAAATAGAAATCAATAGCAGCTGTGGGTTCAGCAGCGCTGTTGTCAGATCCTGGCAAGGAACTGATGGGCGAAAACAGGACTGCTTTGTGCATGCCTGGAGCTGAACCCCAGCTTCCTTAATTCAGCATGGAGCAAGGGAGCTCTCCCTGTTGGCATCCTTTGTATTGATCCCCCATGGCACAGGAAGGCTGGACCTGGAGGTTGGTGGCTAAGCCTATGTGAAATTACAGTTTGACTTTGCAGAAGTATTTCTGCTGTCACTTGGTTGATAATGTTATATAGCATACAGAAGGGATGAGATTAACTCATCAAAAGCAGTGATAATTAAGGGGTGCATATCCTGCCCAAAATAAGAAAGGGCAGAAGGAAAATTTGGCTCCTATTCATAGAATCAAAAAACCATTAAGGTTGGAAAAAGATCTCCAAGATATCCAACCCCAGCCCACCCCCACCATGCCCACTGCCCACGTTCCTCAGTGCCACATCTCCATGGTTCTGGAACACCTGCAGGGACAGTGACACCACCACTCCTGGCATCCAAGTGATGCCACTGCATCACCACTCCTCCTGTGAATAAATTGTTCCTAAAATCCAACCTAACACAGAGACACCCAAAGAAGGAGCTAGGCACCTCTGGTGCCTCCAATGCAGTATCCAACTCATCATCTCCAGAATAAAGGTAAGGGTTTGGCTCTCTTTGCGTTTAAATTTTACACCCACCAGTTTCACCTCTTCTCCCTTGGTAAACTCAAGAACAACCCTGTGGGTCTGACAGCTGGTAATAGAGATTGGCTGCCCCAAATAAACAGAAGGCAGTTTTGACTCCTATTTTCATAGGGTGATGCATCAGCGTTGTCCCTGCACATCTCTGCAGGGAGCATCTTGCTGATACATGGCACCCCTGGTATTAACTGTGTTTCTGGAAGTCTTGAGATTGTGTTAAATTGTATCCATGTCCTGATAACTCTTCTATATCAGAGAGGAGCGTTAAGAGTGAAGGTAACCCATGGCTCCTGTACTGCACCCATGAGGTTGTGTGTCCCCTGTCTCCCACCTATGGAAATATTTATATATCCTATATATTTACGTATATATATACGTATATATATATAATATATCCTGAATTATTCATATATGCTGCATTTGCAAGAATTCTTCTACAATCACAAGGGAGATAAGAGGGTTGTCATAAAACTTCACAATTTCCACACAAATAGCACAGGTAGGTGCAGGAGCTCAATGGGAGAAGTACAGCTCCAGTGCCTTCAGGAGCAGCACAGAAGCAGATTGACCATGCTCAGAACAGCCAGATCAGCAGCACCCTCATGTCCACATGCAAAGCTCACGAATTACACCAAGAGTTTGGTTACACACCAGGGAGTCCCACTTGTCCTTGCTGGGCCCCCTCCTCTAACCAGCCCTTTAGGGAATAGCCCCAGTACCAGTGCAGGGCCCAGCTGGTGCTGGAGTGCTCACAACCTCCCCAAACCACATATCTGGAATGGGGTCACACCTCTGTGGCCATCACACACTGTGCATAGCAAACATCTAAACACCAAAGCTTGCATCCAGCCCTTGCCAGGCAGGTCAGGATAAAAGAGGTGTCAAGTCAGCATGTGATGGATTTTAGCTCTGCCAACGAGCTCTCATCACCCTCAATAATGTAGGAGGAGAAAAACATACACAGAGAACGTCCATCTTGTCAAACCTTGAGGTGGGGATATGCTGGCTGGGTTATACGCATTGGACGCTGGCTTGAAACAGCTCTCCCCTTATGGCTTTAGTTTTCTGGCTTCAGTCCATTTCTGAGCTCCCAGCCCATTTCCAGCGTCTCCAGACCTGAGGTAAGGTGTACAGGGGAAATTTTACGTCACCCCTAATGTTTTTGCCTGGAATTCACCCAGGAGCACCTCCCTGACTCCTGGGTGGTGGAGGCCCATGCCAAGAGCAGGTCCTCAGTCTTGGGCTCAGAAGAGGTTTGGGGAGGGAGCAGGGTGGACAGCAGCTCGAAGGGAACATGACGGTGACAAAGCCAACTACACCGCACAGCTGGTAAGGAGATTATAAATCAGGAATAAAATATGTAGCATACATGAATGCAGGCCCTGCTGCCAATTATTTCCACTCGACTCAATTACCGTTGCTCTTTTTGCAGCTGTACAGCATTTTGGCTAAACACATTTTGTCTTCTTTTTATGTCTGCCAGCTGAATCAAAGGGTCTCCATGCAAGTAGTGTGCTCCATGACACAATCCATCACATTTTCCTGAGGAGATCTGGGTCCCATACAGCAATAAATTGATTACAGAACGGAAAGACATGTGAGATCCTTGTCTGCCTCTGATGGAACAGAGGAATAAATGTTGTCCTCAGGAAAGGCTACATCACCCCTGAGTAGGAATGAACTAAGTCATTGTGGGGCACTAGAGTCATAGTTAAAAACTACCTTCCCTCTGCAGTAATTGCACATATCCTGATATGTACCATGCACGTATGTTGTCACACAACACGGGACCTTTGCTGTGCCAAAGCCCAAGTGTGGGAGGAAGACTTCAGCATGACAGCCCATGAAAGTGACCACAAATCAATGTAACCCATATCATGTCCTGCATGCAAAGACAGGATGACGAGGAAAAAGTCTAAACTCAGGGAAGCAATGGCTGATATTTCATGGAATCATAGATTTATTTCCCCAGCTCCTACTCATTTTCAGTGCAGGGGATTCCAAGACAGATGAGGTACTTGTGCATTTATCAGCCCAGCGTGGTTGCCCCTTGAATAAACTTGATTAGTATTCCTTGGAGCACACACTAATTTTTTAGCATCTACATCCACACTTGGTCAAAGGGCTGTGGTTGTTCTACAGGCAACAACACACTGTGATAAGATGAATCTCCTCGTGTTTGCTGTGTGCTTCTCCCATCTTCTTTGGGTGCTCTTCTCCCTACTTCTTCGGGTGCCTTCTAGACTTTGTAGTGGGAAAGGGAGTGAAAAATCAGTTGCAGTCCATCCTGATAATGACAATACATTGCTAGTCAGCCAGAATGCCACACTGAACACTCATGAGGTTTAAGGTCCAAGCTCTTCCCTCTGTCAGTAAGTCTTCCAAAGTCATTGTCTTAGGCTACCCAGCTAATAGAACTGTAGAACATAATTGTCCTGACACTGATGAACACATTTGTAACCCTAATCCTAATTATTCTGTGACCCCTGTGTTATTTAGTCATGGGAAGTCTCACTGTTTTAGAGTTCCCTTGGTAAATCCATGCCAAGCTTCTGGTGAATTACTGTCAGATAACATTAAGGTTTTCCTCGTGGACCTGCTATGTCACAAACAATAAATCTCAAATAATCTCAAAATGAAGCTCAAATAGAAGAATTCAGTTGAAACCTTGGTCCTTGTGACACTGAGGAAACAGAGTACTGGCAGTTATTTTAAGCAGAAAGCTTCAAAATTGCCTGTCAGTCCTGAAGGAGGATTTGATCTCTCACCTTCGTTCCCTGACTCTCAGGTGTCAGGAAGGGCTGGTGACTGGCTGGGGAATCATTTAGACACATGAAATCCTTCCAGGTGCCAAACCAGTCTCACTCAAACCCGGCTTAAAACGAATGGTAATGCAGCTATCAATCTTATCCAGCATTATGCTGATTGGTGATAAGCAGTTTCAAGGGGACTTTTACACCCGAAAGCTTAACCTAGTCTCAAAGTTACAAAGGCAGAGGGGACCAAACAGCAGGATGCCAAATCAGGGCTACCTACTCATAGATGTGCATGTTCTGCACTGGCAACAGTGGCTCTTCGGGGCCTCTGCTGTATTTGTTTTGTCTTGCATTGGCTCAGTGGGAGCCATTATTGTTGGTTTGGTTTTTTGCTTTCTCCCTCCTTCTGCTATGGCACATTTCATCTTTGGGTCATTCTGAAGAAATACTGTGCTGCTTCCAGACTTGTCTCCAAGCTCCTTGTTGTGCTCCCTTTATCCTCCGACTTCTCATCCATTTTGCAAGCCTACAAACAACCCGTTGCAAGGAAATCATATTCTTCCTGATTGTTTGCAGCACAGCTCATCTCAAGGTCGCTCTCATACATAAATTTCAAGTATCATCATATTAACACCATTATTCAGGCATTCAAATACAAATCTAAATGGGAGAGCTCATCAATTTAGCTGTCTCATGGCTAAACCTCACCATTACGCATGGCTTCCTTTCCTTACTGATTACATGACAGTAGATTCATTTCTATTTTTTGTTTTTAAATTTGGTTAAATACAACGATGTGGTATCTTTTAATTGCCTTTTTTTTTTTTTTTCAACTGAGCTGCCAAGGGACGCAAGCAAATTATATGGCTTTACAATTCTGCTCGCTGCACTCAGACTTGTGTGGCCAGCGTACCAAAGACACTGTGAAAACACTACCTTTTACTGGAAGTGTAAACTCAATAAACCCCCAGGAGAGCAATAAAAATGCAGTAGCCAGCAGATTTAACAAGGACATGCTCAGTGCACAGTGTAATCTTATTATGTGCTTAATGCCCAGTGGAATTACAGGAATTTGATTTAGCAACATCAGATTTCAGTTTCTCAAATTATACTGACTGCTTATAAATTAAGACTGCGATTTGGGATAATTGCTTTTCATTTGCATTGCTGAAGTCCATCTATTATATTTATTCTCACCACACTGTTTTTATTTTTGAAGTGTCATGGAGTATTGCCTTTGGGACATAAAGTGATGTGATGGAGAGCTTTCCTTCGCATCAGTGACACTCAAGTTCCTTCTCCATTAAACCTGGGTAAACGTTCTACCTGAGCGATCTTTATATGCTTAAATTGTCTATTTTATGGTTTCCCAAACCTGACTGAACACAGTGAGATATGAGTGGTGAAAGACTCTGTCTTATCCATCATTTTGAGCCGGGACGGCATTGCTGGACTGCCCATGATCTACAGATGTGCAGAGTGAAGGTCAGTGCAAGAGTGTCCTCGCAGCCATACCACTGTGCCCTGCCAGGGTTTTTCTTCCTGATCCATTTTTGGAACTCTGCCACAGCTGTGTGTAAATGAACAGAGGAGAATTAGGCAGTGAGTGATTAATTACCTCCAGGGAGGCAGTCATGATGTCAGACCTGACCTATCAGGTAGCAGCAATGCTCGAGGATTACAAAGCAGATCAATGAATGGCTATCGAGCTGCGTGAGGACATGGTGAGCACTTGAGCCTTGGGACAAACCATTTCATCTCTAGAGTAATGAATGAAATGATTACATCTAGTGGAATGGCCTAAAGGGCACAGAAATACCTCTGGAGGAAGACAGGAAATACCTTTGCTGATGACTTTGGCTTCCGTGCCTGAAAGATCTGTATAATCTTCATAAGCCACAGTGCAAACCACAGCACACAGTAGCATCATTTGAACTACTGAGAACATTCACACCAGCTCATACAGCAGTACTTCTCTGGGATATTGACATATCCTGGGCTGGAAAACCTTTACTGCTCCAAAGTCACTAATAGGTCCTAATGAGTTGATTAAAAAAATTATCAAGGTAATAACTCAATCAAGTACTGTACCATTGGGCAATACATACAACTGCAATTGGCAAGCACATCAATGGACTGCTGAAGAGTGATTTCAATGGCTCTTGCCCAAAGCTAGAGGCAAAAGTGTCTTTTAAACATTTTGCAATGGCCAAGGATATTTGCTGTGATACGCAAATACCATTCTTGTTTTGATTAAGTAAAACTGAACCAGCAAATCTTTTAGCCTGTGATCAAGGCATTAGGTGGCAAGTCATCTGGAGGGAACTCACAGACAGCTACAGAATTTCCCTTACTCCACACTTACTTGGAAATTTAACTCATTCCTTAATATTATCAAAAACGAGGCCTTCTTGCATTTGTTCTGGATGCAACTCATGAACAAAAATATTTGAGCACAATCCTAGTAGTGCCCAGGATTCTCCTGCAATGCAGGGATTTTTTTCCAAGTTGAGAGTGTGCGCTTTGAATATCGCTTCTACAGCCCTCTGTTCCTCCATGGGTGTTGTGGGGCAGCTTATCAGTGGTTAGCAACAGCCTCAGTGCCATCACGTAGCTCATGATGGGATCAGACCACAATACCCTCATCATCCCCAAGGCCCTGCAGAGGAAGGATTTTTCCAGGAATGAAAGAGTTCCCTATGGCCATGCAGAGCAAGGAGTCCTGGAGAACCCCAATGAGGCATGTTCACAGAAATGCCTGCTCTGGAGCTGGTCTTTCAAAGTACTGAAGGGTTTAACCAGCATAAAATCATTAAGGTTGGAAAAATCATTAAGATCCCCAAACCCAACCCCAGCCCACCCCCACCATACCCACTGCCCACGTCCCTCCGTGCCACATCTCCACCGTTCTTGAACACCTCCAGACACAGTGACTCCACCAGTCCTGTGCAGCTGTGCCACAAAACACCATGCTGATGCTCTGCACTTGCCAGCAACTGAAGCCATAGAATCGTTGAAAAAGATCTCTAAGATCAACTAGTCCAACCATTCACTTACCACCACGAGAGCTGTCATGGCTCTCTTTACATTTCTCCAGCTCTGGTTCCCAGAAGGATTTGTTCTGAGCTGTGCTCCTGGCACTGTTTTCCCAACCCATCTGCAATTCAGAAAGTGCAGCTCAGTCACCTTTTCCAACATCACACCTGGCAGATTTATGTGTGTTGGCTCTGCATGACCGCGCGGATCCACGCTGTTAACCTTCATTAAGACATTTTAATAATTGAATAAATGATGCACCAGGCATGCAACTGAATCTCAGAGTGTGACAAAACAGAAGACAATAACATGAAGAGCAGACTTGGAATAAATACCACCATAAATATCACTAAGCAAGTATCACACAAAAGCACCTGCCCTTGACATTAGACAACAAGCTCAACCACACAGAGAGGGGAAAACAACGTATAATACATTGCATCTTATCTGCATTTCAATGCCATTAAATGAGTGGGGATAGTGCTTAAATAATCTGCCAAGGAACACAACACGTGCTGCTTCTGCTATAAGGAAACGCTTTGCTGGAGCTCTGCGCCTCCCTGACACGGGAAGGGCTGGGCTTCAGAAGGGAGCTCTGCTCCACAGATCTCCTCACATCCCTTTCCCACACCTCCACTGGGGCAGTCTGTAGCAGACATTCTTCTGCCAATGAATGAGACTGAATCTCTCAGAGGCTTCCAGAGCCTTCTCGCTTACCCACATCCAGACGTGCAGTGGGATGGGTAGAAATGACGCTTAGGGCTGGGGTGACCAGCAGGACAGAACCAGGTGATCCTTGAGGTCCCTTCCAACCCAAGCCATTCTATGATTCTGTGACAGGGCATGAGGACATTCTGCCTGACATTGCTCACAGATTTGTTTCCCAGATTTTAATATATCTGTCTCATCCAGGACTTCAGTGTTTTCCCTCTAAAATAAATATTTTTTTTCTCGTGCTTATAATTTCAGTGCTGTAATAAAACAGCTTCAGAGATCAAAAGCTCTTGGGGGGTCTTTCGGCACCTTCAAGGAACTAAAAAAAATAAGAGAGCTAGGTTAGAGGGGCAGCTCTGCTTCCTAGCAGGCTTGCACACACACATGTTTCCAACTGATGCTTTAATCTTGAAAGAAGGCAAGAAAAGCAAGTTGAAAGTCAGTAATTTTCTAATTCTCTTCTATGGGGGAAGAAAATCCCACTAATGAGGAATTTGAGTTAGAAGATTTGGGGAGGCAAGACCCAGGGCCAAGGCCCAGGTAAGATGCTTTCTTCATTTGCATTTGCACCTGCAAACAATCAGACTGGAATTTACTGGTATCTAATGCTTCCTGATCTCAATCAATTTGCTGTAAAAGAAACTCCAGATGTAGGCATTAAATCATTTCTTTGCCTGTCCCTGTAGGCAGAAAGATTTGGGGACCATTTCTCTTTATTTGCCCATTGCTGGGGCTACTTGTCCCAGGAAGGAAATCAGCAAAACCAGCAGAAACTAACCGGAAGATTGAGCTGGAAAGAAATCCAGGGTCCCTTTGGGGGATAAAAAAAGAAAAAAAAAAGAAAAAAAAAGTGGCTGGTGCCATTGAAATCCACATCAAAACTTTCAGTGAGTTTAATAAATGCATGTTCAGGCTCTGTGCCCAGTCCTGCTGGCAAAGGAGCATTATCAGTAAAATGTTAAATACTCTCAGTGGGGCCTGATTTCAGCAAGAAATGAACATGCAAAGGTCTCTGGTCTCACTCTAACTTTTGTACTGCAGCCTGTGATCCCAATCCAAGCTGGGAAGAGAACTCCAGAAGTACAAAATCCATTTTCCTCTCTCTTTAGAAGGAAGCTGGCATGCCTGCAGCAGAGATCCAGACTGAGCTGTGCTTCTCCAAAGCAGTTTTTTCTGCTGTTTTTTCCTTTGATGAACCCCAGCATATTTTCTGCTGGGACAGTCACTTTCTACACAGTCTTTGGCCAGTGTTGGAAGCAAAAATCCCTCCAGTACTTCTGGCTCAGAACTGGCTCAGCCAGTCCCCGTTCAGCTTTGGCTGTCATGAGATGCATTTTGGGGGAAAAAAAAATAATTATTCTCCAAAAGAGTGGTCAGGCATTGGAATGGGCTGCCCAGGGAGGTGGTGGGGTCAGCGCCCCTGGAGGTGCTGGAGAACAGTGGAGATGTGGCACTGAGGGACGTGGTTGGTGGGCACGGTGGGGTTGGGGACCTTAGTGACCTTTTCCAACCTTACTGATTCTATGATTCCTTCTGTTCTTATGCCATTCCTTCATTAGTTATCATTTGGGAATCAGGCTCAGCATTGTGCCAACCTTCTCCTGTGGCCAGGGAAGGGATGGCTGGAGCAGGCACATTGCTGAGGATTGCTGCAGGAGATGCAGAAGATGGAAGAGATGGCTGCCTCCTTGCTCTGGTGGGCAACCAGCCCCTCCATTAGCTCTGAGTGGGGAGAGAAGAGAAAACAAACCATGGGCTCACCCTGTCTTCAGGGGGCTTAACGTGAAGTTGGGAATAAACAAACCTCGCAATGAAATGTCTTACATCTCCATTAAGAGAAATCAGAGATGCAATCAGGAAGGAGAAGAAATGGGGTCATCTTTCACCCTCCAGCGCCATTCCTCTTCCTTGGTACCCACCCCTGTGCAGCTCACGCACATCAGCACAGCACTGTCTCCTCCTGGCACACTCCATCACATGCTTAGAGGTGAGATGCTCTCCTTGAGCAGCCACCCACTGCACTACAGAAGCATGGGAGAGAGCGAAGCAGATGTAGAGGGTGGAAATCCAAGTGAAAATGCTACATTTGCTGGTTCTACAAACTACCATCCTCAGTGAGCTCCTGCTGCAACTCACCCTTGGCTAGTCCTTCCAGAAATCTTTTGTCTCAGCCCACAGGTTCCATCTAGCAAAGCTAGAGCAACGCTTATAAAGTAGAGAAGACTCAGCAGAGGAGAGGCTAAAATGTGGCTCTGCTGACTTCTGACCCCTTGATCATTTGGGATGCTCAGGCTTCTATTACTTCTCCTCCCACCTGAAATGGAAGAGGCTGCCTACACACATCAAGTACAAGCAGAATGCCACCTGCCAACACTGCCATGAGTGCAGAGAAGCCAGGAGACACCAATATTGATAGAGTGAGTGAACTCCCGATTTCCCAATGCCCAGATCTTCAGAGAGAGTGTAACCCCCATCACAAATATGACACCTGTGGGACTTGGATGGATGAGTGATGAATTGAAGAGCAGCTCAGATATCATGTAGCCAACTAGCCACATTTCCCCTGGGAAAAAATGACCACATTGTTTATCTGGAGCACAAATTCCCAACCAGATTCCCAAGATAGACCCAGATATCTCACTTCTGTTGAAAAACAAAAACCCCTTAAAAATCCAGAGGAGTTCTTCTGTTTTACAGTAATACAAACCCAGAAAGCAATATTAGCACAGAAACTGGAAGGCTGTCCCGACCCTGCCCTCCTTCACCAGCAGTGCTTTATTTTTTTGCACTGAAGCATGCCATAGTATCCAAGATCGTGTAGAGCTGTCAGCCCTAAATCACCCACTACAGTCACTTCTCTCACTCTATTTAGCAGACTTCCCTCTTGCTGAGGTGAGGACAGGAGGTGCAGTACTTGTCCTGCCATGCACTAGCCTCTACAGATTTTGGATTCAAGTACTTGGCACAACTGCTCTTCATCTCTACTGGACTTGACAGGTTTCCATTTTCACCACAAACACAAATGCATTCCTGCCTCTTATGAGCTGTGAAAGTCCAAGGGGAAGGCAGGATCCAGTGTGGAAAGCAGCTCCTTTTAATCACCCAATACTGCATTTCCAAAGCAATTGGCAGTGCTGTCACCCATCAGTAGCAGATCTGTTGGGCTGGGGTTACAGGAAGGTGGTTGCTTCCAGGGTACAAGGGCCCTTCTGCTTTCCAGCCAAGTCACTCCGGTTAACAAAAACACTGCTGGTGAACAGCAATGTCAGCAACATATTCCTGACGTAGAACAACCAAATCTTGTGTTGGCAGCATGAACACTTCAGCAATATGATTCTTTAAGAAGACCACACCTAATTAGCTGCAGTTAAAGCAACGTTCATTAGTTCTTTCTCTATAGCTAAAACAAAACAAATGTGAACACCAAGCAAGCAGAAATGAGATTTTTTCTTTGTTTGCTTTCTGTACTCAAGCAGCATAGTTTTGCTGTTTGTTCTGAGTAAGTTGACATTTGCAGGCTGTGGCAATCCTTTTTTTACTTTGCATCTCCTCCAAAGGATTTCCATGCAGAAGCTCTCCACTGCTTCCTAAGGGAGCTCTTCCTGATAACAACATGCCAATGCTGAGGTTACAAGCCTAATATTCAATCCATGTACTACAATATAGAGAGCATGGAAGCAAAGCATCCTCTGCAACCCACCTCTTGGTACCTGTCCTGCTATACTGGAGTTCATAGAATCATAGAATGGCCTGGGTTAAAAAGGAGCACAATGCTCATCCAGTTCAAACCCCCTGCTGTGTGCAGGATTGCCAGCCACCACACCAGGCTGCCCAGAGCCACATCCAGCCTGGCCTTGAATGCCTGCAGGGATGGGGCATCCCCAGCCTCCTCGGGCAACCTGTTCCAGTGCCTCACCACCCTCTGTGTGAAAAACTTCCTCCTAATATCCAACCTAAACCTCCCCTGTCTCAGTTTAAAACCATTCTGCCTTATCCTATCACTATCCACCTTCTTAAGGGTGGATAACTCCCACAAGGGGTTAGTCCCTTGTGGCAAAGAAGTGTTTTGTTAATTGCCCTGCTGGTAATCCAATGGCTAATGCTTTTCTTGGTAGGAAACTGCATCTTATCTGAGCACAGCCTTTCTCCAGCGAATAAGACATTGTGTCTTAGTAAAAAACACTCCATCTGCATGCTTTAGTCACTTCACAAGAAGCATCAGCTCATAGAGATGATTTACTTAGTCCTAGATAACAAACAGACACCTCACTGCTAACATCTCTTATAACATGTTCATCCTCCAGTACGTTATCAAGGAAACACTTGCAGATCATTGCTTCTGTCTGAGTCTCCTTGTTTAGTAGCTCCATTGCTCTCTCTACTAAAAAACCCTAGAGGCACTTTAAAATGCTAATTAATCTGTAAATGGCTTTTTTTTTTTTAACCTCAAACCACTGTATATTCTTTTTACTTATTCTCCTACAAACAGGAGAAAGCTATGCTGCCAACAGGTAAGTGGAAAAGAGCTACTAAGCACGGCCACCTCTGCCATCCCTTCTCCAGGCTGGTGTCATATTGAGGTGCTGGCACAGAACCCAGACACTTGGCTGCTGGGCTGGGCAGCCCCTTGGTGCAACGAGCCATTGGCTTCACCAAAAGCTGTAGGAAAGAGTCCTCCTGGCACTGATTATGAGGAGGTCCCATGGGATGGAAGCGTAGCAGCGTAATTGTAGTTGTTCAGATGCAGCGCAGATGTCTGGAACCGTTGGGGATGTTGATTGCTGTGACTCAGAGCAAGGTCCTCAGCCAACTGATAGCATCATAGTACAAAGAGGATAATCATTTCTGATTGTTACAAGGTACTGCAACAAAAGCTGTCTCAGGGCTCCTGTTCCATTTTGGCATCTGCTCTGTGCAACATTACTCATCATCTACAGAGACCTCGTGGACTGTTCAGTGAGGAAGTTGAAGATCATCTTTTCTAATCACTGTTCCACCAGTGAGGCCTGAAGAATGAACACAGCCCATCTCCCCTGTCCCCACCCAGACTGTCTTCCCCTCTTCATGCTGAATACATTAACCCTACCAGAAAACACTTACATGTGTCAGATTTGATGGGGGCAGAATTCCAAGCCCCTAAATAAGAAATACATATACATGTATGTACATTAAACAATAGAGACAATCAAGTGTTCTGCAGCTTGGAGGCGTATAACATTCTCTCCCTGAAACTTAAACATCAAATAAATTAATTATATATGGCAACAATAGGAAATAAAACTGGTCTGTGTATATAAGGCATCCCTAATTGAAAGCAGACCTGGGCTCTCACTTCCTTTGTGGTCCAGGTGGATGCTTGTTGTCCTATGAACATAACGAGGGTGCAACAAAGGCTTTTCACGAGCCCTGCAGCCCCTGCTCAAGATCAGAGAGGCTTGCTCAGTTTGAGAGCTTTCTTCCTCCTGTTATACAATGCAGGAAGAGGAAGTAGGGGTTGTTATTGCTGCAGTGAGCTTGGTTTTTGATAATATTAAACTGTTTAGGTTGGATGTGAAACCTGACTTTGTCGAGAACCATATGGTACTTAAATGATGTCGCTGCCTTGCAAGTCTGCAGAGTGGAAAGCAGGGCCAGATTCCACAATATCTGTAAATTACCAAAGCTGTGAATGTAATGAAGAAGGAAGAAAGATTCAGGTAGCTCTGTTTTGATGGCAAAGGTATAACAGAGTATGGGAATACCCAAAGGGAGAGAGCGGGTTACCCACAGTAAATTACAGCTCGCTTAGATATGGATTTAACCATCAGCATTAAGGATGGAGACCTGGAGAGGCTGAGAGCCCACAAGCCTTAGACAGGCACACTCATCTTTCTCAGATTATGGGGAACAACATCACCATCAATCTTCCAACATCAATAACGATATTTTAAAGCTCCCTTCTGCACTCATCTGCTGCACCGTGACTCAGTTCTTTGTAGCTGACACTTCATCCAGAGAGTGCACTACACCATAAGGGTCTCTGCTGGGAAAAGGGAGGTGATGTCTTGGAGCACTCAGCTTTTTTTGCCTCTTGAGCAGTACTGTACAGAGTTGATGAAGTGCTCCAGCATCCTTCAGAATGAAAAGTGTCATGTAAGTGTGAAATAATACTGATAAATCTGAGAGAAAAATAAGCACTTATAACCTGAAAGCATTCTCTGCAGTGGCAGGAATCATCAATCCAGACTTCCTGAGAGGAAATGAGAATCACGGGACTGTTTTTTGCCAGTGTGCCCAAAATTGTATATTACATTTCTGCCACATCAGGGATGTTTAAAAAGAAAAAAAAAAAATTTGTTGAAAAGCTCTTTTAAAATCCTCTTCTAATTTATTCTGTCCACCTCAGGAGAGGCAGAACTACTGTAATAAACACTCCTGAGGTAAGGAAATCTCTACAACAGAACCAGGGCTGGCAGCTGAACTCATTGCCTTCCATGCTTGGGACCTTGAGAAAGACATCAGAGCTGATACTGTAGAGATCAGTCCTTAGGGCCCAGCCTTCAAGAGGTGGTATGAAAATCACCTAGTCATTTTTCATTAGGCACTATAGCAATTACCTAACTGAACTCAGCTAGGAAATGCCATAGATCTAATCTATGTCTGGAAAAATCAGTTATTTTATCATAAACATCAGATCCACACAACACAATCTGCCTTTGCTAGACAGAGGCTGCCTTTCCTCCAATTTCCAATTTACCACATTTTATTTTCTCCCCAAACAATCATTTATATTCACACCATTGGGGTCAGACTGATAGGCTCTAATCCTTCCTTCTCTCCTTCCTTCCCCACCAGCCTTTCTAAAAAACCTTCATCACAGCTTACTTCACACGGTTTGATCCACTCGAGAGCCACTATTGCTACTGGATTTGCAATCCAGCATTTTCTCTATTCTGGTCTAGAGAGTTTCTGCCTTGTTCCCATCACCTCACCACCAGCCTGAGTGCACTCAAGTCTGAAATTAGCTTCATTCCTGAATGTGGTAATTTCTGCACCTTCACCCTCATTATCACTCTCCCACCTGGCTTTGCTTTAATAGCATTCACTGCTTCGCTCAAACTGGGACAAGAAGCTGATTTGCTTTCAGGCTGCATTTCAGGTTATCTGTAATATCAGCATCAACCTCATTACGTAGGAAAGCACTTTCTTCCATTTAAAATAAAGCCCCTTGAACTGTGCTGTACTTAACTTTTCTCGACAAGCTCTGTGCTGTCCCATTGCTAGCAATGCCTGCTTGTTTTTCTTCAGAATTTCAGCATACAGGCTGCCTTGCTGATGATCCTCACCTCCAGGAGAGGGCCAGGTACTCCTTTCCTTGCAGACATCTCCTGCAAGGGAACACCAATGGAGAATGGTTTCAACCTCCAACTCTATCAAGAGCTTGAGTCAAGCACCATCCACCCAGCCTTTGGGACACATTCCCTTCTTGTTCTAGTCACAGAATTTCCATTTCCAATTTCTACTTCCAAATCCAATTTTCAACAACAAAGCCCTGAGGAGGGCAGAGTGAGCGGAGCCTGAGGGTAGAATAGCAGGTAATGAGGAGTGGTGAAGAAAGGACAAATTAAAGATGGCTCAAAATGACAGTGTAGGAAAAGGCTTGAGGATCCCTCAAGCAGCCAAAGAGAAGCAGAGGGCATCAGTCCATGCCCCAGGCACCACCCTTGTGAAATGTTGAGCTCCCAAAACACATGAGGTCATCACAGCCCTTCTATGTGCCTGTGAACGCTGCAGGGAAGGGAAAAAAGAAATGCTTCTGCTAGCACTGAAGAGGTTTGCCAAGGAAAGAAAGAACTGCTGGCAGCCTAAACTCCTGAACACGTTAAAATGAGCGTTCAAATCTTGTCAGAAAGACAAGTTAACGTCCAGATGGGCTGAATCTGGTCCATCCAAATGAATGAAGCTGTTAGTGATTGATACCAGTTATGAATATGGCCCGCTGCCGAGTACTTGAGGAAGCACGGGCATTCACAGCTTCTAGGAACCAAACACTGCAAGATGAATAATCTGGAAAATCTCCTTCAGTTTCAGAGCTGTTACATTTTTATTTCTGTCTGATGAGGACGCAAGCTGCGTATTCTCCCCATTCCCTGTTAGCTGCAGATGAAGGCATGGAAGCAGTGTTTTATTTCCACACGTAGATCTAAAACTTCGCTTTTGCACCTATAATGCTGGAGACTATTTATTTCATCCTGGCCACTTTCAGTTTATCTTCTGGGTCTTTTCAAATTCAGATGGGCAGAGCCCTGTCTGACAGCTGTCCTAGAACAGAGCTTCAGGCAATGCTAACACTCACTGCCCTGCAAACTCTTTAGACTTTTGTTTCAGCAGCATTTCTGAAAGCATACAGGAAGCTCTTAACTGGGGATCTATAACCATAACTTTGGTCAGCCTCATTTGAAATGACACTGCACAATGTGAAAGGCACCAGAGGAAAACGTGAAGCTCCATCTCTGGCTTCTGAAGTCACCCATGTGCTGGGAAAAAGTGAATTAATTTCACATCACAACCACAAAGGCTGAACCTCCATGCTTCATGCAGGAAAAAAAGTCCCAGCAGTGACTCTTACCTCACTTCCCTGATAGCTATAATCAGTTATTACTTATAGAGACCAGTTTTTATCAGCATCTTTCACTGCTTTCCCATTGTTCCTAAAGGCTTGCAAGTGCTGTGGAAATTCCTGGCACTTCAGTTTGGCTACAAACCTTTACTGAAGAGACTCTCACAGCTTATTATGAGACTATTTTATAAAACGTGTTGGTAGTCTACTAATAAATATCTGGCAGGAATTAAATCAGAGCAACTTCTAAGGCCACTGCCTCCCTGGCTGGTCAATTCTTTGAGTCTTATACTCATTCAAAACTGAGCAGCAAAAAATTTTGATAAAAAGATGTATCAAGCCAAGATGTTGATCTGGATAGTAGAAAAAAGGCAGAGGAAAGGCAGGAGATGCTGACAGGACAAACAAGTGGCCCTTCCAAAGGCTTTTCTGAGAGCTTCACTCAGTTGAACATTTGGAGCATATTATGCATTTTCTAAGCTATCAGAATAAAAAATAGATGGGAGTATGGAGAGTTAAATAGCAGCTGCTGAAAGAAACAAAATCTGGCCTTTCTTACTTCCTTTACTTTTTTTCCTACCCGTTTTTTCTTTTTCATTCTTTTGGCAGGTGAATTTGATGTGCTAGATCCATCTCTGGTTGGACAGCACCAAAACCAGAGCAAATTTTGACAGAAAAACTCCCATCTACAGCCCACAGTGCCGTTATGTATTTTCCTGTCCTACTTTACCATCCAGTGAAGACTTGCTTGGAAAAGTGAATATAATCAGTGAAGTGAGAGAGTCCAAATAGGTATTTATGCTGCGGAAATCAGGATGACTTCTCTAAATAGCATTTCTTGCACCCACTGAAAAAGTGCCTTTTGTCTTCGTGGTCTGATTTTTGGGTGGTGCTGTGTGGAGCCAGCAGCTGGACTTGATGATCCTCGTGGGTCCCTTCCAATTTGGGATATTCTGTGATTTGATGATTCATGAGAAAGCAACATCAAAAACAGCATCTTATCTTATACAAAACACCACTGCAGCTGATTAGACGAGCTAAACTACTTTGATTCATGTTCAGCACAGATTTTGCCCTAAGCCCCTGACCTTTTTAATCCGTGACAATATTTATATAAACACAATTCTGCTCCTAATGGGTATTTGTGAGACTGATCAACCAACAATAAGTGTGTGTTAGGACCGAGCCAACTTCGCTTTGCATGGAAATAGCTTGCTAAGTGTCAGAGACTCAATTACACATCTCATCAGGCATTGAAATTCTGGTAGTTTCTGAACAATCCCAATGGAGGCCTGGATCCCACACAATGCTTTCTTTCCTCCGAGCATGCTCTTGGGTGGGTTGTTTTCTTTATCCTCCCTCCCCACTCCCTTTCCTCGGGCCTCCACTGCCATAAGGGCCATGTCACGTCTCTTGGCTGGCAGGATGCTATTTCTGGAAACATCGCCTAGCAAAAAGAAAGCTGTGGCATGGAAGCTATGATTCATACATTTTGTAGGAGCAGAAGTGTTAGTGAATTTGGGCAGGTGGTGGGGTGGGACCGTGAGCGCGAGGTGGCATGACAGATGTCAGCAACCAGGAACGTGTGCTCCAGAGGTGCAAGATACGAAGAGTTACAAGGCTCTAGGGAATTACATTAAAGCCATTACATTACATTAGAGCCCCCCACTTCCTTCAGGCCTGGGGAATTGGGCACCATAAGCATGCTGACATGAACTGTATGGTCTTCCACTTCTGCAGCCTATGTCACAAGAAATCATCGTGTCCTCATCATCTTCTGCATCTGAAACTTCTCCTTTCTCAGCTCCTGACTGCCTGTTTGCACTCTGCTGTCACCACCACCACCTCTCTCCCTCCTTCCCACCACCCCATGGCTCCGTGGGCCTGAGACATTACAGCATTTCCTTCACAGCTTTCCCTTCACCATGCAGCCATCTCCCGTGACAGCCATCATGCTTTCTCCCATCCCTCCTGCCAACAACACTATCACTATCTTGGATTCAGCTCCTTCCCCAGCTCTACTGCTTTCTTCCACTCCAAGTCCAGTCAATTTTGTCTGGTTTAGTATAAAGACGCTTAAGTGGCCATTCCCAGCAGAATAGCAGCAAGAAATGCTTTGCCACTCTGTATGGTCCAAAGTATTTCAAATCTGATATATTTTCTTACAGAATCATAGAAATATTAAGGTTGGAGTAGACATCTAAGATCATCTAGTCCAACCATCCACCTACTACCAATACTGCCCACTGCCCACGTCCCTCAGTGCCACATCTCCACAGTTCTTCAACATCTCCAGGGATGGTGACTCCACACCAACCAGAGCAGCACGTGCCCAACTACTCTTTCATAGAAGTTTTTCCTAATATCCAACCTGAACCTTCCCTGGTGCAACCTGAGCCAGCGATAAGCTTAAGTGATAAACTCCTCAGCAGCCCTTGCTTAGTCCTTGTATTGCAAGCTGTTGAGGTTTGTAATAAATCACAACTCCCACTAAAGCTGGAGCATGGCTCAACTCCATGGCCACTTTCCAAAGCATCCATCTTCCCCTCATACTCTGCGCTGCAAGCAGGGCTTTCAAACTTCTTTTTCACACTGCTACAAAAGGTCTCTTTTATTCTGAGGAACAGCTGTAATGGGGAACTTTGCTTATATGGCGGAAAGAATAGATGCTCCTCTGAGGGCCCGGGGAAAGAAAATAGCTCCTCTTATGGCAATAACCCCCATCCAAGGTGCATGACCACACATGGAGAGGGACCTCGGAGGAAGAGGCAGAAATTCAGTGGTACAAAGAGGATTGGTAAACCTACAAGAAAATCCCAGCACTGGATGGAGAGCAGCATCAGCCATGAAAATTGGTGAATGCCTTTTTTAAGAAGAGGGGCTTCCACTATGGACTGCAATGCCCTATAGGAAATAAGGTTGCAATGAATTATGTTCCATCATGCCAGCAGTGTCCCAGGCATGGTGTGATGGAGAGCCCTGGGGTTTTAAGGCCAGCTGGACCCCGTTTTCTGGTGACAATCCACGAATCCTTCCCCTTCACATGTATAAGCCTATTCATCTCACCGTTCCTCGCAGCGCTGGCCGTCTCTCATATAAACACTGCATAGTGTGTGTGGTGCGCTGCAATACTTTAAGGACATTGGAATGCACTTTATCAGCACTTTTAAACACTGCAGCTTTATGAGGGGAGTCTGAAAATGTATTTACCATTCCAGACTTTGCACAGATGTGCATTTAATATAACATCCTGATGTTTTTTCTTCTCTTCTCGTGACCCCTTGCTGTCCAGACAAGGGTGCTCACCCTTCTTTGTGCCACCAGATGCTCCAAGAAGCTCTCCCCAGAGCACTAACCACAAGAAGTTTATTCAGCTCCTGCTGGTGCTCTCCTATTGGTGCTGTGGGGTTGCTTTGTGGGAAACAACCCCAACTGCATGCACTTGCCACAGGGCTGTTTCCGAGCAGATGTCACCAGTATCTGCATATCCCTAGGGAGCTCTGCACCAACCATACACACACAGATTGCCACCAACAGATAGCCAGACTGGAGCACCTTCAAGCTGAAGGTTTGTGGAAACCACTCCTATGGTGCCCAAGTGCTTTGAAGCAGCAGGGGCATGTGCCTTGTCTCCAGATCACATTTAGCCCCAGCCCTGCAGTAAGGAAGGTGAACAAAAAATTCTTCTGAACTCTGCTGATTTCAGTGGGCCAAGGGTAAGAAACCATCTCCAATTGAAGGGTAAGAAGGAAAACCTCTAAACAGCCAGAAAACATGAAGTAACAGGAAGAAAAAGAACCTGCAGTAAGGATGTCCCCGGGGAAAAAGAAGTAGCATTCAAGTCCATTTTCTCTAATAGGAGCTCTTGGTTTTACATCTTCATCTGACAGGAGCCATTTCCTAGCTACATTCAACCCACATCTGTGATGACTCTCACTGACATTTTCTATTTATGTAGAGCATCCCAGGAATTATTACATCAGCAGACCTGTTAGACCCAGCACAGGCAGAAAAAAAAGGCAAAAGCTCTGATCCCTCTCGAGCACGAGCTCTCACAGAAAGCTGCTCACAAATAATTGGTTCTTCCAGCCAGAATCTTCTGCAACACACAAAAAAACCATCACCTCATCCATAGGTTGTACCTTACCTCTTGGTTATGGGACCGATGGTTGGACTGGATGATCTTAGTGGTCTTTTCCAACCTTAACAATTCTATGATTCCGTGATTCTGTATGTCCTAAGGGGTTGCCTTCTCTGTTTCAGGAACAAGGTTCACTCACTTCCCCATAGAGTTGCAACTGGTGACCCAAGAGCTCAGCACACATTTGGAGATGCAGCCAATGACAGGATGGGGCCCAGAGTAGCAAATGGAGATGAATATGAGATACACAGCCCATGATGACACACAAAAACCATGAGGTCAACAAATGACAAGAATTTTAAGTAATCTCAGCAGAGAAGATCCAGGTGAAGATCCACTTGAGCCCTGCGTGTGATTTAAGCAAGCCCTGGGCTGAGGCCAGCTCCCATTTGTGTCAAGTGAAGATTTTCCATTTACTTCATTTACTTCCATTTACTGGAACAGGCCCAAGCAGAATGGTATAACAAGTAGTAGTTTTATTCAACAAGAGAAATAGCCTTTTCCCTGACTCCCTCATACTCCCTTCCACCAGCTGCTGGTCAGATCAGCACTCCTGCTTTTCAAGCTGAGTCTTCCACTGGGTGGCATTTTGTTGGCCATCCACAGTGGCATTTTTAAAGAGGAAAAAGATTTGTTCCATTGCCAAGGGTGACAGCTTCACATTATGAGTTGGACTATGTCTGACTCAAGCGTCCCCTCATTTTCTGAAGAACACTGTGCTGATTTTATACCCCCTTAGTTTCTAAACTGGGAGAACCATACTCTTGCTGTGGTTACATTTTTCTTTAAAAACATATTTTATCTTGGAGTGGTGGTAGGAGCCCAGCGAAATACACAAGTTGAAAAGACAACAGAAACATTTTTGCCAAGGAAGGATGGATGTAAGCAAACCTGGCTCTAATAGCCATGGAAACAAAACATGCATGGCAAAAAAAAATTATTCATGCTGTTTGGAAGACTGCTCTGGAAGGCAACAACTTACAGCCTTTGAGGCAACACAGGAAAACATCACAACAAAAAAGAAAGGATAGATGGGTCAACTTGTCCTTGTTTCTCCAAGGATGTAATTCAGATTCCATCTCCCAGGAACTCACAGTATATATGCCTCACATCTCACCACTACACCCTTGCAGCCACCCTGTGCCCATCTAAGTGTGCAGTTAGTGAGGATGAGCTCCTTCCCTTAAGGCTGCCTTCAGTCTGCCCTGAAGGCTAGGAGCTCTGAGTTAAAGCCCGATGCAGTATCAAAGCCCCCACAACCTGCAAGCTTTGGCAGAAGGATAATACATAAAATAGATACTGTGCCATGCTTGGCTCACTTCAGTTTTCCCAGTTCGCTGTCAGCCCGTTGCTCTCAGAGCTGCTGTACACATGTGGAACTTCTCTCTGCATGTCTGAGCAACCAAACTCCTCACCAACCCACCAAAGAGAAACCACACGTACCCCTGGCACACTGCACAGTGCCTGAAAAACAGCGATAGCATTTAATCCTCTTGGCAGCCCATTACAGCAGCTTTCAGACTCCAAACAAGCTGTACACCGCCGCAGCCTTCCTT
Organism: Centrocercus urophasianus; assembly: GCF_019232065.1. Taxonomy (NCBI): domain Eukaryota; kingdom Metazoa; phylum Chordata; class Aves; order Galliformes; family Phasianidae; genus Centrocercus; species Centrocercus urophasianus. Next base: position 48,250,736 of record NW_024884586.1, read on the forward strand.
GTAAAATTATTTATCATGAGTTGGTTTATAGAGTCTTTTATTAGCTTCATATTAGCTAATAATGGCCTGGAGGTCTTGCATCCATCGGCTTGATGGATTCCGTGTTTACGAGGCAGGGAGTTTGACTCCTGGAGGAGATTTGCCGTCTGGAGTCACACTGTCTGCTGGACCTGGATTGAGGGGATATGCTGCAGTGAGGCATTGGGTTGGAGGGACTGTGTTGGGTGCCTGTATGCTTGTGTTCTTGCTCTGGTGAGGACTTTTCCAGCAGGAATGAGATGTGCTTGAGTCTGACAGTGTCCCCAAATGAAGCCATCCATGCTAAGTACTGTGAAGCAGTGTTATCTTAAGCTTTGGATGGTAGCCACCTCTCTGGGAATCACTGGGGGTATTCAGGAGTTTGCCAGTTGTGATCTGTCCTGGATTCCCAGGCCTGAGAGCATTCCTTTCCTCCATGCCCATGAACATTATGGGTACACACTCCTTTCTTCAACTCCCCAGGAAATGGGGATAAAGCCAGGCCAAAGAAAAAAACACAATTTGTTAATTATAGCAGATACTAACAGGTGGGAAGCAATGCAGAACAAAAACATCTTTGCCAGGTAACGACAGGCCAGTGGCTTTTCACTCAGTGACCTAAAATACAGGTGTGTTTAATGGTGTTAGAGTAAATACACAGGGATTTCAGCATATAAAATAATACTCATCTACAAATTACCAGCAACTGTAAGATGAGAAGTCCAGAGATGCAGGTAGCATCTTCTTTAGAGGCTTTCTGAGTGCTTGTTTTCACATCCTTATATAGAAATGCAGAATAAATACAGTGTAGAAGAGGAGAAAGCTCTTCTACAATTTCATTTTTATTGGCCTTAATAGGGAAGAGCCATAAGGGAAAAGGTAAAAGCATTTGTTTTGGAAAATGACTGCCAGCTTTGGAGAGACGTAGCAGGCAGAGAGCAGCACTAAGTGTATTGGAAGAACCTCCTGTTTCCAAATAAATCTTCAAAATAAAAAGTAAATATAAGAAGCAAATAGGCACTCCATAAGAGTGCCATTTTTTCTTCTTTCTAACTTGCTTTTAATTTATGGTGAGCTCTTTGCAGGCAGCAAAGTCAGGAGACTAATTGACCCTATTGATTCAATGTCAAGAAACAATTCTATTGGGTTTAGGCAACAACAGTGGTGACCCAAACACAGGGATTTTTTTCCTCTCATTGCAGGGAGGGCAGGAGGCAGCACTCAGGATTTCTGACAGCTCAGCAGCCAACAGAAAGAGGCAAGGGAACTCAAACACGGAGACAAGCACAGGCACTGTGGGTCAGCTCCAGTAGCCCAAACACATCCCATGGGCATGTCCAAGGGTCTGATGGCCCTTATACTCTCCTGGACTGGCACAAGAGCACAAGGCATTTTTTTGGGGTTGCTTGCCCACTTGAGGCACCCACCCCATGTTCACCTCCTGCCCAACACTGGGAGCCAAAGGAACTCTCTGACACAAGGCAGGCACTGGTGAGGTTTTTCATTTCTCTCAATAGCATTTTGCATGAGCCATAGAAACCAGATGGCCCCAACATGAAGTCAGAGCACGGCAACCTCTGTTCTTTACATTTTCCTAACTTCCCCTCAAATCCATTAGTCACACAGGTCATTCTCCTGCAAGGTTAAATGAAAACCTCAGCATGTTCCCTACCTGCCAGATAAAATTAGAACTTTCATTGCACAGCAAGCAGACACCCTTCCCTTTCTCCATGGGAAGTCACGAAATTATCACCAAGCTGCTTAAGTGTGACAGCAGAAAAGGTTTGGAGGAGAAGTTTAGAAGCAGGAGAGCAAGATGTGTTTACTGCCAGCTCACTGCAGTGAGAAAATGTAAAATGGTTTAAGCCACTATGTAAGAAGTGCTGGTTTAGCATCATAACCAGGATGGCATTTTGTAGGAGCCTGGAAAATACTCTGGGGCCAAGGTGGCTCAGCACATGAGAAAAAGATTCAGTCCAGGAGATTTAGAGACTCTCGAAATACTACTTGGCTCAAATATCTTCGCTCTTAGTTGGCAACCAGACTGCATTGAAGGCTGCACTTTTACTGAACCGGGAGGTTTGAAGGATGCAAAAGACAATCAGGTGAAAGAGCCCTTCACCTTACATTGCTTCTGAATGCATGGAAGACTTCTCCAAGTGCAGAGCTCTGCCACTGGTCTCCTTCCAGCTCTGTCCAGAACCATGTCATTCCTCTAACACCCAGCAGTGCTCAGTACACTTTCCATTTCCAGAAACAGCATTTCTCCAGGTCATACTCTATAGACATCAATTCCAGGCTCTATTTTGGGGACAATAGGCACACTGCTTAGGAAAGTATCCTGGCACCCCCGTCACAGTCCAAGGGCAGAGGAGACAGCTAAGACACAAATTTCCTTATTCTCTGTATTTATGTGAAAGTCAGACTCAAGTCAAACCTCTGTCATGTACTATTTCCCCCTCTTCTTTGCAGGCAGCTCCTTCAACTCCCTCCTTTGGCTGCAGATCCCAAGAAAGATGCTTTTGACTACTTTTCCTCTGCTAATCTCTTCTGTGCAAACAACAAGTACCCAAGTCATTTTCTTGCAAAGCTCCCAAAACCGTGGAGGAGCACAAAGGGTCTGAGATGATGAAAATGGTCACTGACTGCTTATGCATAACGAGAGGTATAAAACAGACACTGACTTGGGCAGGAGAGGGATTTGCAGAAGGACATCTCCATCTGCTGTGCATGGAGCAAACCCCCACAGCAGAACAGCACTGCTGCTTCCAAGCAGGCTGAACTCACAAAAAGGAGCCCAAGGGCTGATGTGCATCCATGCATGAAGACACAAGACTCCTGTTCAAATAGTTAGGTGATGACCACAGTATGTTGTGGTCTTTGGCCTCATGTTGGCTGTCCAGAGTCTGGAAACATACCTGAAAGCCAGTGAGAATTAGCCTGACTGTCCACCTTTTGGCCAGCTTTCTAGGAAACATTTACTACTGATTTCACAGTTCTAAGCTCAGGCTGTTGCCAGCGCACAGCTTGCTATAAAAGAAGAATAGAGGTTATTATTATCAAAATCCTTCAGGGAGTGGTGGAAATGAAAGACAGCTCTTTGATTAGGTACAAATACTCCAACAGCTGAATGATGAGCCTGGCAGCTCCCCAGTCTCTCATTCTCCCACCTGTGCTGGGAGAAGAATTTGCTCTCCAAAACCTGCATCAGCCTGAGGGCTCTGCAGAAGGGAGGAAAAGGTGGCCCTGGGGTCAGTGGTTGCAGCTTGAGTGTTTTTCCAGTTATACTAACACCATGAATGAACATTTCCTTTGCCAAAGAGGCTACAAGACAGGAAATACCCCCTCATGAACAAACCCCAGCTGTGCCATCACAGCTGGCACACACAAAACACTTGATACATACATGAAACCCCAGGGGCTTGATATCTGCTTTTATCCCAGATGGAAGGATGATGTCCTCCCCTATGACCCTCCCCTCCTCCAGCCACCACTTCCTTCTCCATCCCTTCACAGGAACACATTTAGAGTCAAATCTGCTCTCAGGGCCCACAAGTGATGCATGGCAAGGAGCCCTGGGGGTGTGCAGTGGATGTACCCAGCACTGGTAATGAGGGTTCTGGGGGAGCAGGAGAGGGAGGAAGCCAACGCCAGCTAAACACACAGACAAACTAAAGACAGCTTTGCTGCAGGGATTTAAAAGCTAGGAGTGAATCAGCTGTCTGCTGAACGAGACGTTACCATGCAACAGTGGTCCAAACGCTCTTGGTCCCCCACTGATAGAAGTGTGGCAAATTGCTCTTCTGTCAAAAGCTGAGGATCTCATGCTGAGGCTTACTGGAGTTCACCTGCCTGAGATGGAGAAGAGGCTTTTTAGTAGCCTGTCCTATAATGAACTGTCAGAGAAACGGGCACACCTGAAACAGTAGAATTAATTCAGTAGAAACAGCAGCACTGAATTCAGACACAACTGATTAAAAATAAGGCAGATGTTCCAAATGAAGGCAATTAAGCTTTTGACTCAGTCAACAAGGGAAGAGGTGAACCTTGCGGGAGTTTCCAAAAGAAGAACAATTTTAATTTGAGGTACGCAATGGCCAAACTTGTTCTCAACATGAGCCCAATGACAGGTGGGTAACTTTCACAGCCCCTGATGAGCAGACAGCTAAACAATCGAGTCTTTCAATTGAATCTTGCAGAAAATAAGGGGGTGATACTTGACCAGACCTTTTCTGGAACTGTCCATGACCATGCTGCACTGCAGCTACCTGGTGAAGGCACGAGAATGACAGAATAATTGGGGCTGGTGAAGGCTTTTGGAGGTGTCAGAGCAAAGCTAGCTCACAGGAGGTTGCTCAGGGCATTTTTCTACTTGAGTTTTTAATACCTCCGAGGTCAGAAGTTTCACAGTGCCTCTCAGCATTTGCTTCAGTGTTTGATCATACAATCATCTGAGCTGGAAGGAACCCTTAAAGGCCATGTGGTCCATCTGCCTTGCAGTGAACAGGGACACCCACAGCTCCATCAGGTGCTCAGAGCCCCATCCAGCCTGACCTTGGGTGTCAGCAGGGATGGGGCACCACCACCTCTCTAAGCAACCTCAGCCAGGGCTTCACTACCCATACTATAAAACACTTTCTTACCATGAAAAGATTTACCTAATATTAAAATTGAATTTTCCTTATGGAAACGTGCACCCAGAGGAAGTATGGGCATTGCTAAAAATGACCTTAGAGGTGGGAAACATCTTCCCAGGCCCAGTGCAGATTGCTCTCCAGGGTGGATGAGAGAAAGCCTTGCAGGACAGTGCCAGCATCCCCCTGTTGGGCCCTTCCTGCTGATCTCAGCAAGCTGCTGTGTGGTCTGTGTGGAGAGATTGCAGCCTGCCAATACTTTGCTCTTTTCAGCTGCTTTAATTATTCTCTTGTAATAACTCTTCCCCTTCTTCTATGAAGAACGGATGATGGACACTGATCACGGGGTGTTTCAAACTCTGCTGTGTCTATCAAGAGAACACTTTCCAACCACCTTCCCCACCTCCTTAGATCAGTGGGGGATGAGCTTGCAGCACCGACTCCAGAACCCTAACTTCATTGGTGACGGCACTGCTAACACTGATATTAAAGTAAATGCTTTCCATGTTGGGGCATGAGTAACAATAGCCAATATTTTGGTGAGGCTGAATTACAGGCAGCAGTTGCAACAGCTGCCTTCAGTTTTGGCTCTAACACCCTGCTCCCCAGTGAGGTACAACACACCATTTGATGAATTCCACACTCTATTCTTCGGTTACAGTTTATTAAAAGATGGATTAAAACATTGGCACAACAGTGGCCACAAGAATATTTTTCCAGCAACATCATCCCAGAGGGCTTTAAAGACGTAAAATTGTGTCTAATTTGGGGCACCATTCATATGCAGTTTGAACCGGTGTTCAGAAAACCAATGCTCACTGTTAAAGCAATATTTTAAAAAGTAAGAAACAAAACCGTGTCCTCCTTTGACTCAAGGAATATACATTATCACAAGTGTGATAACATCTGAGAAGCACCTTTTGGGCTTTAAAGTCAAAGGAAATACACCAGCAAGACACTGGAAAGACTTCATTTGCCAGCAGCTGGCACAAGTGAGCAGTAAGCTCAGTACCAAGCTCAACAAGTTGCCGTTTCCAGTGTGCTGCCTGGATCCAGAATTTAACACAAGTTGTACAACAGGGTCATAAGATTCCTTCTGGCTTTCAGAGAAAAAGTGAGACTGACTGCAATCCAGGCCTTAACATCATGGAAAAATCATCACGGGTAATTGAGTTAGTTCCACACAAGTTATAACTCAGGAGGAGGCAGGGAGATGGTGGGAGCTGAAGTTGACACAAGCCAAAAAGCAGCAACCTGCCCCCATGTGCTGTGAGCTGAATTCCCCCTGCTCACCCCTTTGCTTTTCCTGCCAAGCATGCAAACAATCCAGGAAAGCTTAGCCAAATGCTTTGGTGTGAATGAAGGCAGGACAGAGAGCAAGGCCTCAGAGAGGGATTGATCTCTGCTGCACTGGGAAGCAGAATGCAGCTGTCTGCTGTATGCCAAACTGATAATTCAACCACCATCATGGAGGTGAGAGGAAATACCACCCTGCTCAGCTCAGCATTTCCCTACAGATGAGATGCCTCATCCTTCAGACCACACCAACAGAAAGTGAACAGATACATTTCTATGCTGGCTTTCATCAACACCTCTCCTTCTGTAGGTGAGCTTCATGCTCACGAACCACGAGCTTTGTGCCATTAACCATTCAACTCCAGTTAGAGACTGAAGACTCAAGCATTACCCCAAATATTTGACAATCTCATGCTGACTGACCTGTGTGAGAAGGAACGTCCCAAAGATCATTTGCTGTTTCTTTTTCCCTAGGTATGACTCCTAGCCTCACATTGAGAAAGGGAAAAAAAGAATATAACCTTTCACAGGATCACAGTAAGACAGAGAGATGGCAAGCAGGAATTCTGAAGTTGCAGGACTGCCATTTGCTGGCATCAACCAGGAATGTGCTGCAGCCAGCCATGGAAATGTGGGCACTAATCATATGATAGCAACAAAGAGATGATTTATGGAGTTCTGTACATGCTGCAGGAATGTGGACCCCAGCAGGCTTGGTTCAGATGTTCCTTTGTGGGACTAACAGCTTCATCCATGAAACTCTGGAAGATGCCTTCACCAATTCTTTTTACCTGTACTTGGTTTCACGCAAGCTCCCAACCCACTCTCCTGTATTTCTTTGGAAATCAGCTTGCATACAAGCGAGCTTAACTCTGGAGCAGTGCATATTGTGTCTCAGAGTTGGGCTGACAAAAGGATGCTGCCTGCAGAGATGAGTAAATGCTGTCTCTAAACGGGTACCAGTGGCGTCCTCTTCACATCTCCTCCCCAAACTAGACAGATTTCCATACAGCTGCTCATTACCAACAGAATCAAACCGCAGATTTTAAGATCTGCTACTGAATACTGAAGACAAGACAACTTGAATGCAACCAAGAAAAAAATGAAGGTAACAATGCTAACAACCTCCATAAGACTGACACCATCCTATGCAAGCCAACCACATGCTGTACCCATAGCCCATCCCTCCCACCTGAAATAACTCCCCTTTCCTACAGATGCACCCAGCCCAGACTCGCAGATGTCAAGCACAGCTCCATCGTACGGGCTTCCTGCAATTGGAACAAGAGCTTTTCATTAACGTACGAGGGGAGAAACAATTTGCTTTGCTTGCAGCTTCAGCCAAATTGGGCCACACATGCAGAAGCTGGGGGTTTACATTAGCACAGCTCCAATGACTTTTGCCAGACCATAACAGCTGTCCCCCATGTCTGTGGCAGGTTGAGTTCAAGTTGAACCCCAGAATAGCAGTCAGAAGACAAAAATTAACTCTTCCAGTCTATTTCCCATATGTTCTATTTTGGTGCACAGCTTCTTGCAGTAGAGCAAAAACCCTTATATGCTGACTTAAGCATTCACTATAAACATTTCAGGGCTACCAGTCAACACTCCTTTCATCTCACCACTTAATGGAGCTGTCATCTGCACAGGGGACCTCACTCAGAGCCTGATGCAAGAGTTAGGTCTTCAGAATGAAAACATCCGCAAGCGTTCACACCTTAACATGTCCTCTTCTCAGAAAGGAGAGTGTATGCTTAAAGGCACAGCCATTGAGAGCTGCCACAGGCTTCTCAAAGAGAGTAAAGCTTAAGGGAAGGGTAATTTCCACCCTGCACTTCAGACATTTTTACATCTGCAGTGATAGCAGTTTCTCTGAGGCAAGGACAGGATAACCAGACAATCCCCATCATGGCTTTCATCTATAAACATAGCAACAATCATCCTATGAAGAGAGGATCTTCTCCTCATCCAGGGTGCTGCACCTTCCCCAAAAAGGGTCACTCTCACCAAATGCATGGTGGCATGCAAAACTACCAGAAGGTGAAGTGGTTTCCCTGGGAACTGAAGCATCATGCAAGCAAGCAGGAGCTCTTCCATATGCCAGCCCCAGTATGTACTGCTGTGCTGATTACAGCCATAGCAATGATGGCACCAGGGTATAATGAGCATCTTCTAGCAAGAGAAGGTAAATGCATGCCACAATAGGCCACTGAATAGATTTAAATACAGTTGGGGCTGGCTTTCTGCCAAAGCCATGCTCAGCTGACAGTGATTTGTGATGAGAAATGAGTCTCAGCTTTGTTTTAAGTGCTGGAGCTGCATCCCCAGGGCTATAGAGGTTTTTTCTGACAGTGGCATCATTTAAACTAAGAATGGAGTTCATGCAGTGTAGTTTCGAGGTTGGGTTCGATGATTGGTTTTCTTTGCTATGTGAACCTATAACTGAAGTACTAGAGGCTCATGCAAATAGCTCTCATGTAATAAGAACATAATTTTATTTTCTGGGAATACGTTTCTAGTCCACAGAGCCAAACACCAGAGGAGACTAGATGGAAGGCTGTGGAAGTGGTCCTCCTCCCTGGGTTTTGTGTTGTTTCCAGGAGGGGAAAGGAGCTCCCACTTCTATTGCTAAGGGATAGAGTCATGCTACTAAGAGGTCATGCAGGTGGCCATACAGAGTGTCCCAAAGTTCCATAGGACTTATACCAAGAGCAGAGAGGCAGGGAGGAAGAAGTGAATGTGCATTGACCCTCTAAGTCCAAAGTCACTTGGCCCCGGTCCCAATTAAGACCACACTGTAGCAAGCACACATCTAATCTCCAAGAGGCCACTCCAGGCCTCCCATTTAACATCTAAAAGTTGTTTCTCTTCTCAGCTCCAGGTCCCCGGAGTGTTCATGTCTCACAGCACAACCAACCACATCCACATTTTTCAGATGTGTATGAACATTAAAAATAACCCCCGGGCTTCTCTTCAAACAGGGATGAGATCAAGCCTTCAAACAGCCCATTGTGATTCCGTGTCAATTTGCAGTGATCCTTGGGGGAGAAGAGAAGGGCTGGGATAAGAGGGAAAGGTAATTTGTAATGGGAAAAGTGATGAAACATCCAATCCTCTCCTCACTGTGTAGCACAACCACTCCTCACCTTCTGGAGAGCTGCCTTGCAGGAGGGTGTCTGCAAAAGAGTGGAGGAAATTCCGAGCATGGCTGAGGGAGGGTGGCTGTGCACAAGAGGCAGAGCATGGCCAGGGTGCATGGCTTCAGAGGTGGGACCTTGGGACCTGATGCAGAGCGGCCAGTTGGGGCCTCTTGCACAGCATCATTCCTTTAGCTGATTAGGGAGGAATGCAGCGGGAGAGCCACGCCTGCAGTGCTGGGGAATCCAAAAGGGAGGGGGAAAAAGGAGGAAGATGTTGTGCTGCTTGAAGAGACAACAGGGAGAGGCGTTCCTGATGCGTGGGTTTAATTACAGCTCTATCTGTGTGCTTGGAAAGACAAAGGGAGGCACAAGGGTGCAAGAGGAGAAAGCTGTGGTGTCCTTGAGAAGGTGACCTTGTGCCATGCCTTGGGTCTGGGGGCCAGCAGGGGCTCCTGGCTTTGCACACACCTTGGGGCAAGGGGAGCTGCTCAGGGAGTCCTACCTGCAGGGTTATTCAGCTTGCATTTTTTGGAGTCTCATTTTGCTGTATTGCCAGGATAAATGAGGGGGGAATAGCTGCTGCCCCTCCCGGTACCAAGGGATTTGCAAGTGGATTTCTGGAAGTCAAAAGGAGTTCAAAACCTGGGGTTGTTGTCCAGGCTGGGAAAGATTTCCGAAGGGAGCTCACCTTTCACAGTTTACATACCGCTATTTTTTTCAATAATTCTCATTGCCAGATGGATCAGGCTCGAGGAAACCAAATAAAAGCCATTTCTTTATTGGCAGCTGACTTCGGGGCGATGTGAGAGGAGGGAAGAAAGGCTGGGCAACGCCACAGGGACTCACGCAAACAGTGGGAAGAGCGAAGGGGCTGCATTTCCCAGTGTCACCCCATGCTCACTTTGGGGTTGCCTGTGCATCTCAGAGAGCAGCCCTGGAGGAAGCACTGCACAGCCCTGCGCTGCTTGTTTGTTTAACACAGCGCTCTGCTCGCCAAGGGTAGGCTTAGAGGGAGTTTGGCCAAGAGGAAGGGGAATTTTTGGAAGATCCAGAAAGAGGCAGGAAGCTTTCTGGTTTGTTTTTCTTCTTTTTTTTTTTTTCTTTTTTTTCCCCCCAATAATTTATTTTTTCATTGATTTTGGCCTGTTAAGTATTCCCACTCCTCCCACTCTCGGATGTAGATAATAGAAGCAAAGGACAGCAGACGAGAGGGGAAACATCTCTTGACAAGAGAGACAGGGACAGGTCAGGCCCCAAAAATGCCCATTTATCCTGCAAACCAGGAAGAAACCATCCTCTCCTTCACCATCACCTCCTCAGCAAACCCTATCCAAAATGTAACATTCAGCAGTGAGCAGAGGGAAGGCAGATCCATCTCACTGCATTGCACATACCCTCTGCAGCCCTGGCTCCAGCACCTCCAGCTGCTGGCACTATGCACGGATGAGTGCCTGGAGGCACAAGGAGACATGGCTGATGCAAGGAAGCTCTCAGCAGAAGGGCAGGGGAAGACAGAAGAGGACTGCTGCAACGATTGGATGAGCTCTACCCATCCTCCCTGCTTTCTTCAACTCTTCCCAGTTCTGCCTCCCTTCTGCATGGGGTGAGAGGATGGTGTGCACAGGGAGAAGGCACAGGGGATGAGGAGAACCCAAAAAAGTTTGTGTAGTGACACAGGAACATGCACAGACACAAAGAATGTGTGCTCAATTGCTTTTGGCCAGGGGATTCCTTGTGGTAGGTCCTACTGACAGGGCAAAGCTGTGCAGTCCCTCATGCTGGCTGTACAGGAGACTATCGGGACACTTCTGCCATCTGGTGCTGATACAGGTGGCAGTGATAAATTCAGGAACAAGGCTGAATAGGGCAAATTTATGGGGGTAGTTCAAGCTAATAGGATCACCACCTTTCTTCTGGCTCCTGAAAAGACATTCCATCCTTTTCCTTCATATCTTTCTCTTTGTTCTCCATCCTGCCTCCCTTCCAGCCATTCAGCCATCATTTCTTTCATCTCTCAAGGGCCCTCCAGCTGCAATCACTACCAGAGTCCTTCTCCTCCAGCTTCCATCCTGGCTTTGCTCCAGCTCCCACCCTGCTGTCTCCATTCCCAGAGCCGGCTCCCTTCCTTGCAGGCTGAGGACCAGTTTTCCAGCTGTATCCTCCTGGTTGCTCCAAATTGACCAGCTGTGCTCTGCATTTTCAAGTTTTTGCTCCTTTGCCCTCATGATTCAGATCTTTCCCTGTATTTTTCCATCTTCTCACCCATTCCTTGCACTCCACGCAGCACCCAGAATTATGCTGTGAACAGTGTCAGCTCCCTTCTGAAGCCACCCTTTACCAAAGTGCCTACAAAAGGCATGAATAAGGCTAGTCATGTGCTAAGACCTCTGGCCACACAATTGTTTCTCATTATTTCTTAGCTCTCCTCATTCTGTCTGTCATCATCTGAGGGTTCTTGTCTTCAGCTGCAATGGGGCTGCTTGCTGGCACACAAATATCTTTTCATTTGGAGCAGCCCGTGACGGGGCCTCTTCAGCATTAGAAAAATTGGAGATAAATAGCTCACAGTGCACCTCACCCTTGTGATCACTGCAGGAACACAACTAATTAGCAAGCCCATGGCATTCAGATTGTGAATATTGCCAACTTTAGCAAAACATTCTGTTATCCCAGCACTATAGCCAGGACTGGTGGGATTTACCTCCTCAGGCTCTTTCCAGCAGCACTGCCCATGGCCCTCCAAACAGCCATCAGCTGCTTATGGTGCTCTTGGTTGCTATTACAGAGGACAGAGGACAATATGGGCAACATTGGATTCAGCAGTAATTTTGATGGATGTGGAGCAATGAAGGTTAATTAAAAGAAAGAGACGGAGGAAAAAATGAGCAGGTTGCATCAGCTGTGTGTCAGAGCACATTTGGCACCAGTTCTCCCTGCCCCATGGCATCTGCAGAGGAGGTAGAATAAAGCCTCTTTCCTAAAATAGCTGAACCACCACGCACAAGACTTATCCAAGTCAGGATCATAGCAAGCACAAATTACTGCACATTGCAAAATATTTTACATTTCATTCTAGGGAGAGGGGGTCAGCCTCCCATTGCTTGATGAGCCATCATGTGCGCCCTGCCAGCAGCTGGAGAGCTAATTACAGCCCCATGCCTGCCCCACGGGTCCTCATTCCTTTTCCCAGGAATGGGAAGAGAGGTCCCTGCTCACACCACTCTCCCAGTTTAAGAATTAGGCTTGGCTGTTCTGTTTTGTTTTTCCTTTCTACATGTACGCAAACATAGAGCTAAAACCTGGGAGTCCATCTGCCAGAAAACAGTTGGAAGTGGTCACTCTATATAAACTCCATTAAAAAGTTAATGGAGTTTACTCCACTAAAAATGTGTGCTGCCTCTTTGTTAGTTTTTTTTTCCAGTTTTATTTCTTGATTGATTTTTCTCCTGGTTTTAAAACCATGTTCTCTGGGACAAGGAGCTTCTTTTAGGCAGCTTTAAGTGGTGCCTCAAGGACCATGTAGCAGGGACACAGGCAAGCAGAAGTGGGTTTTGAGATCCAGAGGGAAACTGAGAACTCCCTCAGAGGAGTCTGGAGCAGATAGCTTAGGAAAAGAGCAAGTGATGTGGGTGGGGTTCTTTCAGAGGTCCTCAACTCGACAAAAATGTGATAGGTTTCTACAGAATGATAATTGCTGTCCTTTTTGAGACCTGTGACCTCCTGGTGCACCTTCAAGCGCTGCCTCCTGGCACTGTGCCATGCTATCAGCACTCAAGTCCATGTTCACACAACCCTACAACGTGAGGTTTCCACAATTCTGCCATACAGACTCCTTGACAACAAGTTGCAGTGGACAGATAATCTCATATATCAGCATTGCAGATGGTGAAAATGGAGTGCTGGGTGTGTAAGGATTCCAGTTCCTGCAATATGGCTCAACGGCCCTGATCCCACATTGTCACAGTATGAGGGTTTGGACTACCCAGCAGCTCACGTCCTCCTACCCTGAAGGGTACGCAGAGGCAGAGGCAGCGTGGAGGACTGTAGCATGGCAGACAAATTTCAGCCTCAGTCAAAAATCGAGTTGTCCTCCCTAAGAACAAGGCAAGGATCTTGCCTTCCTAGATGGCATCTATAGATGGCAATCAGAATGTGGTTCATTCCATGGGTCCAGCCCCAGGCGAGGTGGGGCCTCCAGGTGCCAAAGCCCTCCTGCAGACCTGTGGGTCCAATGCTGCCATTGTGTCTTGATCACCTCCACCATGCAGAGCACAAGGGTCCTTCTCTGAGCCTCGGTGTATGATAAGAGGCCCTTGGCAATGGATGGTGGAGACCAGAACCAAGCTGTCCCACCTCCCTCCAGGGTCCCAACACAGCCGTTATCTTTTCCCTTGTGCTGAGGTCACAGATGAGAGCTCCTGGGATTTCAGACAGGGACCAGCAAGGTCTGTTTAGCTCAGCCACCCTTCAGTACCAGCTCTCTGAAAGACTGGGGCTCTGCATCAGCACACAGGGTTTTATTTGTGCTAGATGACTGACTCTGAGCCCACCATCCAGACAGGATGGCTAATGTTATTGTTCTGCCTCAGCAGCGTGAGATTGAATTTCTGCACCTCTGTTTCTCTAAGTGTTGCCCATGCTCAGATGCAGAGAGGCCTTTTCCCTTACTCATTACACGCACTTGCAGCCTGCGGTGGCTGCAATCAGAGCAGGTTAAAAGAAATCCCAGCCCTGCTTTCCAAACCTGTACTTTAGGAATCAGAAAGTATTTAGCCTCAGTGGCTATTTCACGCCAGCACCAGAAGCTCACATAGTAGCTATTGATAAAATATTCCGTTAGCACTACAGGGAGCTTTCTCTGATGGCCCAGCTGTGAGAACGTTTTCCAATGTTATGCACTGTGTGCCTATTAGAAATAAATGCGTTTGCTGAATTCTTAAAGAGCTGGCTCAACAATGTTGAGTATGGAATGGAGAGATGCCAACAAGACACAACTTCTGCATCGCTACTTAAGATTTTGAGCACATCGGCAATGTTCGGCATAAGCAATGTTCATCCAGGTTTATGAAGGTGATGAAATCCAATTCATATCACTCTTTCCAATAGTAGAAGACCAGGATATTATCAGGTGACCTGACTGCATCCAACTCTCACATTTCCTCCTGGTCTCACTGTGTGCCCCATCCCTTGTGTTCACCATTTCCTTGGTTGTATGCTCCAGTGGCTAATCACTTTACTGTGATAAATGTGCTGCTTAATTCTGTCTTGTGCCTGTCTGCCGTCAGCCATAGGTCCTTGCTCTGTCCTTCCCGTTCACAGGGCAGTGACAAAGGACAGCAGGGCCACCTCTTACTTCCCATGTCCTGCGGCATGTCACAGGAGATGATGTACCATCCAACACAAACGACCTCTGCTTTCCTCTGAATCTGTAATGTGACATTCTAATGTACCTTGTAGGAACAGGCCCAGCTTACTGAGCAACCTGGGTCACTGTTATTATCCTAACTACCTCTTATCTAACCCCACATTCCTCTCTCTAACCAAAAAGATGTTTTAAATATCACAGATTACATGGAGTAAGGCATCAGGGTTACAGTTTTAAAAACACGTCCAGAAGATTTGCCCCTGCTATTCAACTCTTCCCTTTATCTCCCTTAGCCACTGACATTCATCAGTTCTCACAGCCTCTCAGATCTTTTCTGAAAGAGAAAAAATAGGCAAGGAGTGGAGTGGGTGAGAAATGCTGGGAATACACATCATCCAATTGTGCTGCAGATCCACTGAGACTCAGGTACATCCCCATTGCTAGCTATAGAATTTCAAACGCAGTGAGTATCGTAGAATCATAGAATCATGGAATGGCTTGGGTTGCAAGGGACCTCAAGGATTATGAAACTCCAACCCCCCCGCCACATGCAGGGCCACCAACCTCCACATTTAATACCAGCCCAGGCTGCACAGGGCCCCATCCAACCTGCCCTTGAACACCTCCAGCGACAGGGCAGGGACAGGTACCTCACAGCCTCCAAGTCCTGTAGCAATTGGGTGTACCCAGCCAGGTAGGATAGGTGGTGGCTTGTCGTGTGGTCTATGGAGCCTTTGAGATTAGCTCCTGCAGATATCCATCCATCCATGATGGATATCTGTCCTTACCTCCTTCCGTGACAGATATCTATCCCTCCTTCCATTTGTCCAAGCCTCCATCCATCCACAATGGATGTCTAACTCTCTGTCCTCTCATGATGGATGCCCATCCCTCCATCCATGACATGTGGCCATAAGGGTGCAAACAACACAGACAGTGGCACAGGAGGATCTGGGACAAGGTGCAGTTGCACTTGGCCCACGCAATAGCAGCTGACACCCAGTGCAACAGCAGCTGAGCTTCCACACTGCTGCAGCTCTGCTGTGCTCCTCCGTGCGCACAGGCACGCTCTGTTGGAGGCATAAGAGAGAGTGTCCTTTCAGCCCTATTGCTTCAAAGTGGAGGGATGTTTTTCTGCAAGACTGCCGCAGGGACTTTCAGACAGGCGTCCCATTCATCTGAAGGTCAATTAATGTAGGCACCTTTGGTGGTATTTTCAGAAGCCCCCAGATACCAGAGGGCTTTGAAACACTGCCTCGCAAGCACAGAGCCAGTCTCTGTGAATACCTGGACCCACACAGCAGCACTGAAAGCCAACTAGCTTATGGGCCCCTGGTTTTGACAAACACTCATTTTGCTCTGCTCTCCATATACCACTTCCCTGAAAGAAAGAAGGGCTGGTATAATTGAGGTGCCCTAATTTGCTGGTTGCACTATTACCCATATGCAAAAACTCTACTTTTCTCACAGCCATGGTGTTGAAAGAGCAACACTGTGCAAGAAAGCAGTGGTAGCTGGGGGAGACAAGGACACACTGTAAGGTAAAACCTATTTTTTCTCGCAGCCCAACCCCATTCCTCTGTCCTTTGAAACATCTCTGCTCAGAGTGCCAAAGAGATAACATCAGAAGAAAACAACTGTCACTTGAATCTCCCCGAGAAAAGGCCAAACCTCCCGCACTCTCTGTACAGTTTACATAGGGGAAAAATGAAATGAAATGAAATGAAATAAAAACATGCCTTGACTTGGCAGGTCTGCTCCTATGAACCCAGAAGGATGTTTGACCTTCCAGACGAGCACAGCATTCTCCTGGCACTTCCAGAGAAAAGCTTTGCAGTTCTGGGAAGTCTGGGGAGGGATTCAGAGAGGGCACGGAGCTCTCTCAACAAGCAAACAGGCCAGACTGGGAGACCAGAGGAGCCCAGATGGGTAGAAATGAAACAAGATGTTTTTACCACCCTGGGATTAACCGTGGCTATCAGTGTTTCCTGACAATAACTTGTTTGGATAAGGCTCGTGATTGGGTTGTGTCAGGAGAAGAAGGAAGAGCAGCTGAAGCATTAACACTGTCCTCTTGCCATGCTGGTCCCTTGGAAAGTGCTCCTGGTGCAGACTTGGCAGCAGCCAGCAGGATGCCGAATGAAAGGGACATTTAGAGCTCAGGCTCGGGACAAACGATGCTAATGATAAATCCATCCCCCAGCGCTGCGCGGACACGGATGTCCACAGCTAAAATAAACAAATGGTCCGGGCGAGCTGACAGGCTTGTTTAGATTCTGCTCGGGATAAATCGCAGTGCCCTTTGATCCCGTGATGTTTTTGGCGCCTGTGTTGCTGTCTAGCAGCAGGGTATATTTTTCTGTCCCGAGAAGCAAGTGGATGCAGCTGCCTATAGCTGATTTATAGTAGGAAGCGATTCACAGGAAATCAAAGCTTCTCACACAGTCAGAATCGCTGTCTTTTCACCTCCACCATCGATGCAATGATTAGAGCTCTAGGGACTTTGGTGAGGAAGATCAGCAAAGCGTTTTGTGCTTAGCATAAATCATTTTCTGCTGTAACTCACAAAGGTTGCTCGCAGTGGGCTGCACCTGCCTGTACATCCTGATGCACAGGCACTGACAGCAAGTTTGTTCAATCTCAATCCAGAGGTATGAAATCCACATTTCTGTGCTCGCTGCAGCAATGTGCTGGGCAGCAAAATGAAGGCAATATGCAAGAATACCAAATACCATACCAAAATGTGCTTATCACACACGCACTGCATTACCAGACATGTAATTTAAGAGCTGGTTACTGCTTGCAGTTTCTGATAACTGCTCACATCAGCTCAGAAGTTGATGAAGCACGTGTTTATTACTGCAAAAACTTGAAACCCCATGGGACATTCAGCAAATATCTCCGTGCCTCTAAGAGAAGATTTGGCTCCTGTTGCATCCACTGTGAGTGCAAAGCTGAGTGAAACGAGGAGGATTTGCCATCAGCATAATCAGAAACATGGCAAAAGGGAAGGATGGGATTAAGGCTTGGCTGCTGGTAAGCATATGTCACTTCAATTAATCGTGCGGAAATTTCTATGCTCGAGATAGCGATAAAAATCAAATAAAAGAAGTGTGAAAACTCAGCTCTGGAGTACACGCCTGGCTAGTTAAATATAGAGGTGTTTGTATGCATACACACAGGTCCATGCTGAATGATTATTAATATAAATAAAGGTTCAGGTCTTCGGGTTAGAAAAGCCAATTAAAGACCCAGGCTCCTCCTTGCTTTCCCAAGATCTGGCTCCTGGGGTGAGTTTTCAGCCACTCTGACATCTCCACACTCCCCAAGCTTGAACAGTGCCAGTGTTCAGGCATTTATCTCTATTAACCCATGACCTTGCACAGCTCACTTCTGCACAGCTTGACCCATGCAAAGCTGCTGACCTGCTGTTCTTGGATCACTTTGGGTTTTCCCCTCTGTTTCATCCCCCTGGTTTCAGGAGGGGTGTCTAAAACCTGGGGAGAAGCTCTATTTGGAGGAGTTGTTCCTAAAAATTGCATTCTGAGACCTACAGTCCTCTGGGCCCATGATAGACTGCAAAGGAGGGACTTACAGAAGCTGAGAGGTTGCAGAACTCTCTTATCATGAAGAGAAAAGGCTGGGTAAGCAACAAGTATGCCAACCCTGCAGCAAATGCATTGTCGGGGGCATGGGAGCACACACAGAGGCATCAGAGTAGGGGGCACTTATAGCCACATCCCTGGCATGGACTTGATACCTCTGAAAAGCAGGAAATTACTTAGCTGGTCAAGCTGCACCACTATTGTGCATTTTATTCTCTGGATCAGGCACAAGCCAAACCCCCGCCCAACAGGACCGCAAGACATTCACAAGGCCAAAGACAGACTGGGGCATGCTATATAGCAGTCCATTGCTCTGCACCCATTGGTCCTACATGCACACCCAGAAGAACTCCTTGTAGATCCAGGAGAAGAATCCAATGATCTAAGCACAGGGAAACAGAAGCAGCTGTTTTAATCTTTTTGCAGAGAAGGCAGGATCTGACCATACCTGAAAGCAGAGGAGGCTGTGGGAAGTTCCAAGAACTACAATGTGCTCCATCCTCTGGGCACTTAGTGGCTTGCTCTAATCAGTGCAGCTCGCCAATTTCTCTTTTATTTTTGCAAACCACTTTCTTTGTAGTGGATATTTGGTTTGGGATTTTTTTTTTTTTTAAAGATAGCAGTAAGTTACATTTGTTGGCATTTGCAGCAAGGATTCAAACTAACCCAGCAAGCCAGGATATTTCTCCAGGAAAAGAATGACAGTGATACAAGAAATCTTACCCCTGTGCTTTGCCTTTCATCAACGTGAAACCAAAATTCTTACACCCTGGGCTAATTCCAGAAGAGAAAATTGCAGCAGAATGACTTTTTCATAACTTGGAATAACTGCATGTAAAAAGATTCACTTGCCTTCCTACCCTGGGATGCCTTCCTATTCGGAGTGGTTAGCAGGAAGTCTTTTTCCCCCAGTCCCTTTCCCTCCCATTGGCAATATTGTCTTTCAAAACATATGACATGTTCATTTGATTTTCCTTTATTTTAACTGGAAATTTGATCTCTTTCATGATTGGGTGGGATGCATTTAATTAATTAAAAAACAAAAACAACCTTTCTTATGCCATATTCTCAACCATTATGCCATATTTCCCAATCATTCTTATGCCTTTTTAAACAGTGCTATAATGGTCAGATCAGAAAAGCACGAGCCATGAGCCAACAGCGTGCCTTGTGGCCAAGAAGGCCAATGGGATCTTGGGATGCATTATAATGAGCGTGGTCAGCACGCTCCTTAGGGAGAAAGGGAGATGACCCAGAGAGGCTGTGGAGCCTCCTTGACTGGAGATGTTCAGAATCCACTTGTGCAACCTACCCTGCCAGGGGTAGGGAACTGCATTAGCAGGGGTTTGGACTGGATGATCTCCAGAGGTCCCTTCCAGCCCTTGCGGTTCTGTGATTTTTTAGGGCAGAAAAAAAGTATGGATTTTGGTTTTATACATCAACACATATTTCTCTTCTGAAATTCATGGTAAGGTTGCCAGCATGAGCCTAGAATGGGGATAGGAAACAAACAGTCAACTGTTCTTCCAGAACTCTCCTGGCCTTGTTCTGATCAGCAGATGTGGATCCCCATTCTTTGGCATAGCTCCATAATTAAAGAGGACATAACAACTGCAAAATAGAGCCCTGAGACTCCACCCAGTTCTCACAAACATGCCCAAATACATGTATTTACCAAATAACAGTTCAAGTACTTTATTTTACATCTCTCTTCCATGCCAGTACTGAAGCAGACACGCATGTCAGTTAAGCCTCCATAGGAAAAACTCCCTAAAACCTACTCAGTCAAAAACATGGTTTCCCATGTGAGACTATGTGAAACAAATGTAGGTGTCTGCACGTGAGCTAGGTCTCTAAACTCCTGTTATCACATCTGAAATATTAGAAAAACCTATAATAGGTTGATATACATTAAAATATAAGGTAACATTGCCAAGTGAGACAAGGATAAGGACAGCAAATCATCCACTGTCATCTCCAAATAGTGGAAGAGCATCAGGTAGACACCAATAATTCAAAAACTTCAAGACAGAACACCAAATAATAACTAGAATTGTTGAACCAGAAGGATTTCCTCTACTTTATCTACTATTTTAATACGCTTTAACTCACATTTCAGAAAAAAAAAAACCACCAACTCTCCAATATTTGGAAGTTTTTAAGAGACCTTATATTGCAACCTGAAATCCTTCAGCCTGTACCTCAGAGACAAGACTATTGAAGAGGTTAAGTTCTTGGTAGGTAAAGTTCTAAGCAAGCAATCTTTTCTCACTGAGTTGGCCTCTTCAGGTTTCTATTTCTGCTGCTAATGAGGTTCCCACAATCTCCAGGAAGCTGGTCTGAGTTCTAATTAAACAAGACTTGAGGAACTATTCTGCCAAAGTAAGCGCTGGATCTGCCCACCCTGTTGACTGAGTAATGCAGCCTGGATACATGCAGGCTGAAAATGTAAATCCTATATTGACATGGAGAGTCATATTCTCCAGTGAGGGTGCTTTCTACAGCTGCAGCATTTATTAAAATTTTGCCATCATCCAAAAACAACACTCATAACTTGAAAAGTCCCCAAGGCTGGAGAGTCTTCCAGGACTCTTCTGGCCATGTTCTGATCAGAGGTCTGGGTTCATTTGACCTCTTGAACATGGTCCCAGACATTAAGGAACAGGACCCTGAAAAAATACAGCCTTGGATTCCATCCAGTCCTTTACATAAAGTACACATGCACTTAGGTTTACTGGTATTAGAACATCCTCATGAAGCTGCAGAATTCCAAATGCAGCCATGGCATAAGAATGAGGACTGAAAATGCCTTTTTGGCCTTAGGTACAACATGTCTCCATGAATTTTCCAGTTCTATTTAATACTTAGTACATGCATTTAGTTATTATCAAAACTACTTTAATAGGCAAATTCCTAAATGCTTTCATTCACTCTAAATCAAAATGTCAAGCTATCCATTTGATGGAAGTTGAAATTGTGCCTTCCCTGTGAGTATCACTGTAAGAAAAGGAGATTATTAAAAAATACAAAACCAGCTTCTGTTGGATTCCCAGCGCACACAGATTTTTATTGTCTTTTTTTTTGTGTGCTGGGTCCTCAGGAGGGCCAGCAAAGAGCAGTGGTGTAAATCTGCAAGGATGTAGCAGAGACAAGATAAGTTTCCGTCCCCAGCCAATACAAACCATGCAGTCTGTGAGCACTCAGGCATGTAACAGTGCATGCAGACCCTGGCCAGACAAAGGATTGCCAGCCAGTTCTCTCAGACAGTCCCATAGTCCCCAGCCACTCCATCCAGAGGAGAAGCAATCTCCACACAGCCTGAGACGTAAGAAAACAGCCTGTGTGTGTGTATTGAAGGAATATGTTCATATTCAAGCCAGCCAACACCAAAGATGGTGGAGAACATTCAACTTCCTTGAGCTCTTACATGGAACACACCACTTGCCCATGCCCATGGTACATGGCTGGGAGCATGTTTGTCCCAGATGGGCCTGACACAGGGTAAGGCAAGAGAAAGTTCACGTTCTCTTCTCTGTACCTGCCTCAGATTATGTTTTCTCATGAAGGGCACTGCCAGATGGCCTGTGCTTATATAGGCCTGCATGAGCTGATAACAGGAGAGGACTTTCAGCCTCAAATCAAGGGCTATGCATAGCACAGTAAAACTGGAAAAAACCTGGAAATATTCCTTTTCCTTGCAAAATATTTTAAAGGCTTTTTGGTGATAAAGCAGTGTTATCACAGGAACTGAGAGCCTGTGAGGAAATATTAACAATGTATATGGTCAGATCAGCAAGATGGTGTGAGCAAGGAGCTGCTGCACTACATGGCTTGCTGCTTGCTCCTAATGCACATCAAAGTAGCTGCATAGAATGGGACCAGGGAAGCAAATTGATGGCATTAGCAAGATGCAGGTCTGGAAATACCCTGCTCCAAACCAGCAGCAATCAGGGAGCCAAGAGGCACAACACTGAGTGTGGAGAAGGGCAGACTGCTAACCCAGTTTCTCCACAGCCTTCATAGTCCCAGTCCAAGCTCCTCTGGCATAGGTGGATGGACTCCCATCGACTTTTTCAGGGCTTGAATTCAGCCTTTTAGGAACAGAGACAAAAGAGCAAGAGCTGGTCTTTAATTGATGACTCATCCATCAGCACAGCTCAAACTCATTTTGACAAGAAGAGGGAAAAACCCACAAATTAAGTGACCATCGCCTGCCTTCCCCTTTCTTGCTGATTGTAAAGGAGAACTTTTGACCTTTCTGGCTCATACACCATGGCTTGGCAGGAGCTGGTTGCTCACCCCAGCTGAACCATGCCATGCATGTATCCCCATACAAGAGGTGCCTTTCACGTGCTAAATGATCCTTCTCTCTCTGCTTTGCTCCATCACAGCCCTATAGGGACACACAATGGCACAGCTCCCTGGTGGAGACTCTCATTAGGAGCCTCTGGTTAGGGATGAAAGACTGGCTAGATCATCCTGCTGTCATTTGTGCTTCATGCTGATTTCCAGAAGAGGCTGGTGGGAAGCACAAATGTTCTCCTGTGGGATTTTTACCTCCAGGTGAGATGACCAGCAGCAGATACACTTGCATAGAGCATGGTTAGGATGCTGGCAGTGGGATCTGAGAGCAATAAAAGACTACATGGGATTGCACCTTTAGTGGGAGTCCAGAGTCCTGCAGACAGGTCAGGAATTTTGAGAGCACTTCAAGGTCTCAGAGCACGCCTTGAAAACTTCAAGCCCTTCCTAAATTAGAAGGATTAATTGAACGCAGGCCCTCGGCAAACTTCCCCAGTAGAATGAAGGGTGACAGTTTCTGGGTTAAGGGGTTTGGGTTGCAAACCACTGGGTACCTTTGGGATACATGCATGGAGACATAGCTCCTTGGTACAGGAGTGGGCTCTTCTTCCAATAGAGTCTGTTTCTAAGTCAGCATTCCTCCAACCCTACACCAAAATATTGTCCAGAGGTGGCATTTCCTGCCCTGATATATAATCCCCTTGCCTCACCAGGAGCACATAAATTGTTGGATAGAGGCTGCTAACCATGTGCAGTTATTGTGCCTGGTTTTAATTCAGGGATGAACCATAGAAAGGGGCAAATACCATCACAAAACCCATAGATTTAACACCTTGATCTGGTTCTTGGTCTGCCTTTCAGCCAAATCTGGAGAAAGAATAAGCTGCAGGTGATGCTGAACAAGCATTTTGCTGAGCAAGCAAATAGGATATATATTGCAGGTCCCTTGGAGACCAGTGCCACGCTCCTGCCTTGGAGTTGGGAGATGCTCACAAGTCCTTGCTCTTGAAAAGATGGAACTGCCCAAGCAGCTCAGCCTTCTGTATCTGTGGACATGTCATTGTAGCTCAATAATTAAAACAAAGTCCTGTGCTACCATATTCAGTTCTATTTTCCAACAACTGCCAGGGGTTAGGATTTACTGACAGCTCACCACCATCATCAAGAACAGCTTCCACCATAGATTTTAAGCATCTGAGAGGTATTTGATACCTCGTTTGAGGTTCTCTCCCAGAACCCCATGCACCTAGAAACATCTGTTCCTCAGGACTTTCCTTGCTGTCATATGGTCCTTGCTAAGTGCCTGTCCCCAGGCACAGCCAGGATCCACACTGATAAAAAGGAGAGGGTGGGAGCCCAGCTGGGCAGCAAGCCTGGCCAGCTGCAGGCACCAGGAGATGAAAGGCACATGTATTTTGCCAGGTGATCCCAATAGCATCTCAAAGCCCCAGCTCTCTCACTCTGGCTTTAGCCCCAAACTAAACAAACTGGTGCCAGTTTGAGGGCTGACTGATTTGAGCCTCTTGTTGTGTTTTCACAGTTAGCAGTCGACAGGAATTCAAAGGGAAAGAAAAAAAAAAAAATAGTAATAGCAAATTGATAAGATTCCTGACGGCTTTCTGGGGCTTGAGTCCCAGGGAAAGCAGGGCTGGTCCAGCACCAGAACATCAAAGTGAAGAGCGAGGGGAGCCGTCCCAGCTGGAGCCAGTGAGATAGCTGCCTGCTTGTTCTGTTTGCCTGTGGATAAGGGCACATCTGGGGACATTTGGAACCCCTGGGGCTGGAGCATCATCCAGCAACCCCCAGGTCAGCAGCAAAGGGGCTTGAGGTCAAGAGGATTAGCGTGTATGGTGAGTGTGGGTTGATGGTTGGACTGGGTAATCTTAGTGGTCTTTTCCAACCCTAATGGTTCTATGATTCTCTGTGCATTTGCTCCAGGAGATTTTCTCCCCATCCAGCTCTGTAGTTCCATAGCCAGGAGGTTAATCTTCCTTGCGTCAGATCTGAGGAAAGACTTATGTTCTCAAACACTTGTCTCTGCCCCATCCCCCACACAGTTACATGATCTGAGTGAAATCTAGGCTTCTTTGGCAAGCCTGGTCTCAATCACAGCTTTTGAGAACAGGAGAAAAGTGGGATTAAGGAGAGCATCCACCACACAGCTTGGCAGGGTCACTCAGAGCTGGAGGCAGCAATGCTCTGGCACCTGCCAGGTGCCCAGGAGGAACAGACAAGTGGATGGATAGCCAGAAAAGGGGCAAGGAGCTAGACAAGAATCTCTGAAGCTGGCTACCTGCAAAGGCTGAGAAGCACACAGCACATTGCTTTCCTGTGATGGCAAACAGTGCTGGCTGCAAGACAGGGGTTAATATTGGCATTGGACTCTGGAAATCCCTGTGGGTGTTCTGGCTGATGGCAGTCACTCTGATAAGGTGTGAAGAAAGAGGTCTGCTGGCCAGATGGGCTCCTACCATCTCCTGCCCTGTCTTCAAGGTGGATCAGCTTCAATAGCATCTTTAGGATGAGAAATTCTGCCTGTGTCTTCCTTGCCTGTCCCTCTCATCCAGACCAATCTGGTTTGGGCAGGAAAGGGATTCACTGTATAGCTTAAATAGCTTAATCCTGAAGCTTCACGAGTTGTTAAGAGAAGAATGCTGTCAGAAAGAAAAGTGGAAAAGCTGAACCAAATCGACCTCAGATAACAGAGGGGAGTGAAAAACTCTGTGTTGCAAAAGAACACTGTGTGACTCCTAAGCCCAGCTTTGTTTCCTCAGGATGCTGCAGGGCTGCAGCCTCACACACATTCATGGCACCACATCCAGGCAGCCTCTTGTTCAGACAAGCTCCATTGGATCTCCAGGGCTCAGACCTACAGGGATGGCCAAGGGTCACCAGCTCTGCTCTACGTAGGAAGAAGGAAAGATGTTCTTGAACATCTCCAGGGCCAGTGACACCATCACCCCCCTGGGCAGCCTGTGCCAGTGCATCACTTCTCCTTCTGGGAAGGAATGTTTCCTGAAGTCCAGCCTGAACCTCTTCTGGTTCAACTTAAAGCCATACCTCTTGCCCTACTCTCTCATTCTCAGCTGAAGGGGATGTGTCCTTTCATGACAGTTTGTTGCCTATCAAGAACTGAGGACATCTCTCCCCTCAACGCTAGTGAGGCGTGGAGGTTTCTGGTGTGTTCGTGCAGCATGTCCCCAGCCTGTCTTCCTGTCAATCTGCACAGACACAACCAGAGTCTGGGGATGCATGCCACCCACAGCAGAACAGCACGTTTCAGACCATGCCCTATTAAAAAGATCAGCAGTACAACACAGAAAACAATTAAAAACTGACAATGACAGATGAGTTCATTCCATCCAGGCTGGAAACACTGCTCGTGCTTCCCAGGGCTGATGTCTGCCCTGGGGACATCACCTCTCACTCCCAGAGGACTCATGTTGTGCTCTTTGCCCATCCTATGGGACAGCACGCTTGCAATCAGGACTGCAGGCTGTCAGCACGGAGCAGAATTGCTTTGACTTTACTGAGAGCGAGCACAAACATGACCTGCTCGTGCAGCCAGCAGGAAAGCATCCCTTTTTGTTTCCTAAAGATTATCGTCATCCTGCACCATCTGATTGCAAGTGTTGTTCCGCATGGAGAGCCAGCCCAAATCCAACTGTTAGCCCCGTAAATATTCCTGATGGCTTGCTTCAGTGCAAACCTCCTCAAGCCATTGCCCTCCCTAGCAGCAGACTCAGTGGCGACGTGCAGGGCAGCCTGAGCCAGAGCCTCCTGCCACAGTCAGCAAACAAGCGTGTTTTATATTAGGCACATTAAGAGGGAACAGTCCTGTTGCAAGGAATATTAAATTAAAGGAAAACAGCCAGGAGAAGGATTCAGTTCTGGTTGTACACAGAGGAACACAGGACCAGCTCTAGATTTGAAGCATGTGGCGGCCCATTGTAATTTCCTCGGTCCGTTTGAGCTGTCTAAAATTACAGTCACAGTTACAGTCGTGTTTCAGAACTCCAAACTCACTCTTGTGTTATCTCCTCCACCACTCGGGGCAGTCGTGTTATGCCATGAAGTCCTTTATGCCGTGACTGTGAAAAGGAAAATCCTCTGTGCTCCCAGGCAGTTTGAAGGAACAGCACAGCCTCCGAGGTCTGTAAGGTCCCTCGCTTATGGCACAGCATCAGCAATGCAAACCTTGCACCCCAGTACACCTGCCCTACTACCTCACCTGGGCAGACCCTGACAACATCAGTCACTCTCCTGCTCCAGTTAATCCTCCCCAACCTCACAGGCCTTTTACAACACATTTTCTCCTTCCCTCCAGTCCCTATCCTCCTCCTGTCATCCTGAAGCACTCGTATGAAGTATGAGATGCTCCAGGTAGGAGTCAGAAATACCAATAGGAAATGCACAAACATCAGCCCTTCTCCATCCTTCCCTTGCTCTGTGGGATAGCTCAGCCATAAGCAGTGCTCAGGACTTGTGCAGAGCCTCTTGTAGTGCGAGCAACAACCCCTGGCAGCAGCAAGGAAACCAAAAAGCTGAAAGCAACACTGAGAAAAACGGAGAAAAATATATATATATATTTTCAGCATATTTTAAGGCTGATCCCATGGAAAGAGTAAAACCACCAGCAGAACAAGCTGCACGAGAGATGTAACTCATCACATCCAGCATCCAGGTTTCCAGATGAAAACTTCCAGGGCTCATGATGCACGTATGCAAACACCGCACAGATTTCAATGGAGAAAACAGAATCACAGAATCATTTGAGTTGGAATGAACCCTTAAAGGCCATCAGGCCCAACCACTCTGCAGTGAACAGGGACACCCACAGCACCATCAGGTGCTCAGAGCCCATCCAGCCTGACCTTGGGTGTCTGCAGGGATGGGACATCTACCACCTCTCTATCAGGGTGAGGGCTCAAGAGATATTGCCCTTTGGCCCAGCACTGGTCTTGTGCTTGTAGAGTTCCTGTCTGTAAAATAAATGAGCTCATGATGACAGCTTAAATAAAGGTTTTTACTTGTGCTGGGACAGGTGAGACAATTACTATCACTCTGCTGAATGAAGGTGCTCAGTTAAGCCAAAGCAACACAGCATTACTTGGTCACGTTGCCATTCCATACGTGCAGTGCCTCTCAAAGCAGACTCCAACACTGCAGGAGCCCTTCTGCCTGCTTATGTCTATGTGAGGACATCTTAAATCAGGTCCATTCTGTAAACATAACCTAGGTCTATCTCAAGGCCACACATAACTCCCTGTTTAACCCAAGATCACTCTACAGAACATACAGAAGCTAAGGTCAAGGAAATTCTGTACCCCTTTTGTGTTGTGTGGAGCAGATAGAAACTAGAATGACTCCTCTGGACCTTGTCTGAATGCAAGGTGGGCCCAGGGCTGCAGCAGTTAGGTCTAAACCATATTCTTTGAGAGGCTTAACAGCTCTGGATGGAGTAGTTGGCTCCCTGTAAAAATAGAGCCAGAGGAACACTTCTCTTCCTCCAGGGGTTTTGTTTTGTTTTCAAAACTGATGTTTAGATCCAACGAACTGGCTTGGCCTTTACTCTTCTGCTAACAGCATTCACTGTGAGATGTACAGCATGCCAGAGAGCTCTAATGCCTTGCAGATCTGGGTTGTGTCATTCTGCAGTGTTATTTATACAAAACTATTTAAAAATGCAGGGTAGAACTTGCTGAAGCGTGTGGAAGACTCATTTTATCTAATTTTATTCACCTTAAATAGGCACTCAGCTTAAAGATGACTCTCTTCATGATTCTTCTGTAGTCCAAAGTAGAGAGTATCATCTCTAGGAGGTAAGGTGCCCCTCCTACTGTGGACATCCATCCTGGGAAGAGGAAAACCAACTTCTAGAGGCGTATTCCTCTCCACCAATCACAAAAACAGCTCTTAGAAGTTGCTTAGAATAGAATAATAGGATCATTAAGGTTGGAAAGATCCCTGAGATCATCTAGTCCAATCCAAACCATCCCCACCATGCCTACTAACCACAGAATTGCCTCCAGGCCTCCCTTTGGGAGCTCAGGAGTTACTCCTCTCTCCCCATCCGGTGTTTCTGTGGAAAAGAAATTCGACTAAAAGCAAGAGAAAGCTGTCAAGAGGCTTTCAAGAAGTTCCTCGCCCTCCGCAGGATGCACACTGGCATCCTTGACAGAAATAAGCTGAAAATGAAGTGAAAGCAGCCCACCAGGAAATCACCGCAGTGGTGCCCGATGCCATACAACAGCTCCAAATACCTGGCCTCATTAGCATCAAAGACCACACGCCCAGAGGCAGATCATTTGCCCTTCATTAGAGCTGGGATTACACCAAGACTGTCTCATTAGATCTCAAACTCCACCAGATCAAGCTGGCCTGCCTACCCCTGCACAGCAGTGAAAGTGTCCTCTTCATCTTCAGAGCTGGCTGTGCAAGATCCTCAGTGGCCTGACAGTAGTTTCCTCTGTCAGCAAAATCCCAAAGAAAAAAAAAATAGAAAAAGAAAACAAGAAAGCTGCAGGGGGAGCAAACAGAAACGAGCTGGATAATCAGCTGCAATTCAAAGCAGGGAGGAGGTCTGCTTTATAACGCTGATTTACCCACTGCATCGCAGAGCTTTCTGCTCTACAAATCCCATCCTGATGCACAACGAGTAAATAAATACTCCCTAAGATGAACCGAAAAAAATCAGTCTCTGCTGAACACTCTCATTTTCTGCAAGGTCTTTTAAATCACACCAGCAAAGCTGAAATTATCTTTATTAGGAAAAGGTTGCCCAGTGAAGCTGTGGATGTCCCCTCCCTGGAGGCATTCAAGGCCAAGCTGGATGGGCTGTAAGCAACCTGGTCTAGAGGGAGATGCCCCTGCCTATAGCAAGGGGCTGGAACTGGGTGATCTTAAAGATCCTTTCCAGCCCAAACCATTTACAGCAATTGGACAGATCAGTATGATGGGAAAGGCATTACTACAAAGGTATGATGAGAGCAGGACCAGTATAGAATAGGTGCAATAGAAAGCAGCTATAAAGAAAGGGAAGAAGATTGCTTACCTGTATCAGAAGATTCTGGGTTTGCAGGAGAAAACTTCACCAAGGAAGGATCTCCAGAAAGAGATTCTTCTCTAGGGGCAGTCAGCCCTTAAATGGGGTCTAAGAGAGATGCAGCCAGGCTCCACTCCTTCTGCTCACACAGCTGAACTGCCTTCAGCTGTGCTCTCAGGTGTGACCCAGTCCTTTCCCCAGGTGCTCAATCAGTGGTTCAGGCCGTGACTCAACAGTTCCCATACACCATTCTATGACTATTAGGATAATGGCCTGGCTGTAGACTGTTTAGTCTATCATCTGCAAAATGAAGAATGACCAGTGGAGATGAACCTACCCAGTGTCCATCTGTGAGCCAGGTGGGAGCCCTTTCAGCCACGTGCTGCCCAAAAAGGCTGACAATGTCCCTACAAGAGGCTGCTCTCAGCACCCCAAACCTTTCCCTTCCCACAGCCCCCCAACCCAGAAGAAAGTATGAAGTGTGAATTAAAATCATAGAACAATTGGAAAGGACCACTAAGATCATCTAGTCTGACCACTGATCCATTATCACATTACTGCACACCAAAGAAAATCTCACTTTAGAGGCAACATGCTTGGAAAAAGGAATACAAATAATAATCAAGGGGCAGAGCTTGCAAAACAGTCTTGAAAGGCTGCACTGCTTGCTAATGCTGAGCATTTCTACCTCCCCGTCAGAGCAGGGAGGGAGGGAGCAGCTGAAGGTCAGTGCTGAGTTGAGGAGCAGCAGCCAGAGCTCTTTGTACTTGAAAAAAGGCTTGGCAAACGTTTGGGAAATCAAGATTTTTGTCAGGCTTTGCAAGCTATTTTTGTTCCTCTTGTTGCTGGGCATTATGGAGACAAAATAATAGAGGCTGTGGGGAGAGGGACGGCTGTAATATAACCCCAGGACCTATGTCCTCTCCAAGGCTCAGATGGATGGATGACCTGCAGATATGGCTCGCTGGCTTGTACACTGTGTGACATACCATCCACTGCTTCCCATTTCCTCTCTGCCTTTTGTTTGTTTTTAAAGCAATCTCCTTGGGCTATGTTTTTGCTCTTTTCCCCCTATTTCAAAGATTTTCAGTCTGTTGGATTTTTTGTCTCTGCTCTGAAGACCTGTATTGTAGTGAGGG
Organism: Centrocercus urophasianus; assembly: GCF_019232065.1. Lineage (NCBI taxonomy): Eukaryota > Metazoa > Chordata > Aves > Galliformes > Phasianidae > Centrocercus > Centrocercus urophasianus. The sequence goes on from NW_024884586.1 coordinate 48,281,280, forward strand.
GGAGCTGAAGGCACAGGAGCTGTCAGCATGATCTGAAGCAATCCAGAAAATCTCCCATCTACACTTGTTACTTTCAAATCATGGAATCATAGAATAACTAAGGTTGGAAATGACCTCTAAGACCCCCAATTCCAAACACAGCCCACCCCCACTATGCCCACTGACCGCATCCCTCATTGCCACATCTCCTTCATTCTTGAACATCTCCAAGGGACGGTGATCCTACCAGTCCCTGGGCAGCCTGTGCCAATTATTTCTGCTCATCAAAATGGTCCAGAGGGTTGTTCTGCATCCCTCCCTTGGGCAGAGAAGTTTATGCCATGATCCTAATCCCACTGCAGCCACAGCAAGGCAGCTTGGGTTAAATGGTTTGAAGATCTGATGATTGCAAACCTGATGGCCTAAGAGAAGGGTACCAAGAGGCCGTGCTCAGCATGAGCCTGGTGTTCTCCATCTGCTCCAGGTGAAGCTGCACAAGGGCTGGTGGCATTCTTTAAAACGCCATCGTGTTGCACACTCACAGATCTACAAGCTCTGATCTGCTAGGACCAAGTGAGAGTGGCTTTGTCTGGTGACATTTGTCTCTTTTTCTGTTGTTATGCCTGATGACCACATGGGAACAGGCAGAACTGACCAGGGCGGTGCTGATCTCCTGCAGACCCTAAGCTGAAAACAAAAGGGAAGAGAAGATCTTTCTGCAATGTGCATCCACTGTTTCCAGACCATCTCCTCTGCTGGCTTCACATTACCCACAAGAATTGCTCATCGTTAAATAGAGATGAATAATAACTAGTCGGGTGGTTTGTTGTTTTTTTTTTTTTTTGTCATTTTTTTCCTTTTTAATCCATTGCACAAGCACAGTCTGGAGAACATTTCCTGCAGCTGCATGTGTGTCACCCATCCATTTTCTTGGGGCCCTGCAAACAATGGGGGATGGCATTTGCCACACCATCTGTTTGGGACTGCAGGACAGCCAGGCTCTGCTCCACCTACCTGGTACTTGTGGTGGTGACTGAAACCCACCAGGTCTGCTTTCCAAGGCTCCAACACGAGGCCTCATCAGGGAGCTAATAAAATAATCGATGCTGTGGAGAACGCCCTTAAGTAACTGATAACAAGGGTCCTCCAGGTGGCAGCTGGCCCTGACAAGTAATAATCGCCTGGCCGAGAGAAAATTGCCGCAGTGCAGATCACTGTCAAAGATGTCTGCTGTGTGTGATGGATATCACGGGGATGTCTCTCTCCATCTCCTGCTTTACAGTAGGGAGTGTATCCACTCTGTTGGAGAGCCTCTCTGCTCCCCAATTACATCCAACCCAACTAAATAATTTCAGAGATTGCTCCCCAGCTGCTACCTACCCTGAGCTCAACAAACAAAAGTAATGATCACTGCGCCTTGTTTCATTACGGGTCTGCTGAGCTCAGAGACCTCAAAATGCCACCTTGCAAATATTAATTCATGACGCTCTGCATTTGCCTCTGGTGTCAAGGAAACATTCGCAACCATTTTCAGCTAATCATAAAAACAGAGGCTGTTCTTCACTATTGCCCTCATAAAAAGCACTCGGAAAAAGTTGGCTACGTCATGGGCTGCATTCATTGCAAATGTTGTCTTTATTTTTTTTAAGCATAACAATTCCCTCTTATTTTTGTGCCCACTATAAATCAACTCTTTTTGGAAACCAGACAAAAAGCCATCACACTGGTTTAGTCTCCTGGGTTTTCTTTTGTTTATCCACAGGTCTAGATAAACCATTGGTACTAATGAGGGCTAAACACAACAAACTAGAGCAAAGCAGTTCACCTGTTTCAATTAATTTACCCCTGAATGCTGTTTGTGGCTCCCACAGTTGCAGGGCACCTCTGCACAATAACCTTCAGTGTGCACGCTGCACCTGCCCCCGGGTCCAACACCTTGGGCAACCCTGACCCCAGAGATTTAACCCAAATTCCGAGGGCAAAGGGGGCAATTTCACCCTTAGCTGAAACATCTGGAATGCATCAAGCTGCCAGTGGTCCCCTTGCACTTATAGCCCAAAGTGCTACATGTGAGCGTGGAGTTAGAGACCAACTCAAGAAAAGCTCTTAAACTTGAGCTTAATTTTAAGTTAACTTTCTGCCAAGTATTGTGCTGAGGAGGGGTGGGTGCTTGCATGCCCTGCTAATAGGAACCACATGTGTGCAGGCAGCCAGGACTATGACTTGCTTATTTTTCTAGACCTTTGTCAATCAAGTATTTCTCCTTAGGCAAATTCCCCATGGAAAAGACAGCACCCAAAACACACATCCACCAGTCACATCTTCACAGGGCAAAGACTTCAAATTGGTACTTGGTAAATCTCCTTTGCAAGGGAGCTGGGTTAGCACTGCCAATATTATAATACCGCATAATCATTTATCAGCTCTCCCCTTCACGCCATTATTCCTTGTCTCACAGCTCTGGCTTTGGGCACAGAATACTAATGTCATGGGCTCATCAGTATGCTGAAGGGCTGTGTGTGCATCTCAGCCACGCATGCTGATAGCATGAAATCCATGGAGGGCATAATGGAAATTCACACGCTGCTCCATTAGCATACTGCAGAGCCTCTTACCTATCACTCGTGTGAAGAGCTGGCCCCAAATGTCCCATGGATTTGGCCCTGCCTTACTCATCACTGCAGACATTGCCAAGTCTCCTTTATGAAATGGGAGTGAGGTGCTTTGGACTGGCTCTACCTTTGGTGTTTTGTATGCAAACCTTTAACTTACATAGCTTCTCCTGCTGTTGTGCTAGAAGAGTGACCTTGAGCAAAGTGCTTTGTTTTTTCTAAGGGATCTGGCAGAGCTCTGAAAGCACAGACAAGTCATCTAGCAGCTCTCCAGGGTGCAGATGGGTTACAAAGCAAGGCAGCCATCACTTTCTCTGAATGAGTGAGGTCCACCACTGACTCCACCAAGGATGGCATTTATCTCAATTGCATGTTTTTAATTCCTACGTTTCCGTACCTTATGATACCTTCCTGACCTGGCAAAAGGATTGCTCTGTAGAGAAGACAGAAGGTAACACCCATCATCTCCACTCATAAGATCTGCATCTGGCAGGCATGTTTCCTCTGCTGAATTTCCAGGTTGGCTCCATAGCACCAAGTACCAACAGCATCCCTGATGCAAATGGCAAACCAGTATCTGTTGAAAGGTTGAATTCTGACTACATCAACGAGATGTCCAAAATCTACCCCAACCAGTAGAATTTTAGAATCATTTGAGGTGCAAGAGACCTTGAAATACTATCTAGTCCAACCACCCTGCAATGCACAGGGACACTCACAGCAGATGTCTGCAGGGATGGGGCAACACCACCTGGGGAGCCTGTGTCAGTGCCTCACCACCCTGAAAAAAACCCGTAAAAAACTTTTTCCTTATATCTAATCTAAATCTCCGCTCTCTTAGTTTGAAACCATTTCCCTTTATCCTATCACAACAACCCTGCTAAAGATTCTGTCCCTTTCCAATCCCACAGTACACAGTGAATGTGGCTTAGAGCTGAGAGGCAGCCTTGGGTCTGCAAGAAAGGACACCTGAGAGCTCCATCCCATTTCTTTCTTAATCAGCTCCACCAATCTTAACTGCATCCACCTGATTCATCACATATGAGTCAGGGCTCTGAAAACATGATAGAAAGAATGGAGAGGAGAGCAAAATCACATGGTTCCAGCACAAACCAGCTGCGGAAGGACAGCTGATCCTGGCCCCTTGCAAAATAGCTGGGCGAGAGAGAAAGTCTGGGAGGGAAACAAAGTCCTTGAGAGGGGAAAAAGATGCCTAAAATCACCCAGCAAGGTAGCAACAGCACTGAGAACAGATTCAGCTCCTGGCACAGTAGGGCCACAGTAGGGCTTAGCACCCTACTGACCTGCACATGTCACCTCACATTGCAGGGGCTTTTGGAAAAGAAACCAAATGTGTGCAGGTGTCAGGAATAAAACATACGAGGCTAGTTAGCCTTCTCCTTATTATACCGCTCTGTAATAAGGGGCTGCGCCAGAGTCAGGACTCTCTTTTCATCCATTCATACAATGTGCCCACTGTTATCCCCCCTGACTCCCTAGTCGCATGACCCAGCCATGAAAAATGGTTCTGATTCATTTACATTAAAGATGTGGATATTTTAAGGGGCATAGAAGACTTTCTCTTGTGATTGTTAAATGTCCACAGTGAAGCACACAGAATATAAGCCACTGGGTCATGAAATGTAGCATTTCTTTCATTCTTATCTCCCTTCTCCAGCTTGCCAGAGCACTGCAAGCCATCATATTGATGTATAAGCAGCAAAATCTCTCTCACAGGATGAAGAAAAATATTCACCTTTAAACAATATTGGCTTTGGCTGGTGAAATGCATGGCTACAACCGCAGGAAACACGACATAGGCTATTACAAATATTAAATACAAGCAACCAAAGGGTAACAAGAAAGCACAGCCGTGAGCATCATCTTGATAATTTGCAGCAAGCTGTGTGCTGCCATAGGGAAGTGAATGAATGTAGCTGGCACACGGATGTACAGATCTGAGTTTTCCGGGCAAGCTGAAATAAAATCAAATAGGAGGCAGAAAACAGGTTGTTCTGCGACCAGATTTCAGGCTCAGTTCCTCAATTAGCTTTCTGATGAAGCATTGCCTTTACTTTGAACCCACTCCTGGGGGAACCAGCATACAGCGGATGTATCCAATGCACAGACTGCTCTCACACACTGGAAATGCCTATTTACAAGCAGAGCACATCAGAGGAAGAAAATTACAATCTCAGCCTCCTGCTCCCATCCTGTCAACTCTCTTCACACTGTGCTCCCCTCAAATCTATATGAATGTCCTATAGACTCCCAAAAAATGGGAATCTGCTCTTGAAAGTCAATGCCAGACACAAAAGTGCCCTTTGGGACAGGTCTCTGAGTGTTGGCAGGGCCATTGGCTGCAGGATTCACAGCAAATCATGGCAGCCCAGGGAGCTGTCCTCAGGCTGGGACGTAAGGGACCTCGGGGACCCATTACCAAGACCTATTAGACATAAAATTCATGCAGAGAGCAATCAGTCATATGTTCTGCCAGCCATCACGTACTGCAGTCTATCTTTATAAATTAGCCTCTATTTCCCCTTCTGTAAGAGAAAATGAGGAGGTGGAGAGTCCCTAGCCCATTCCCACAACTCAGGGAAGAAATCCTATATTATTAACAGGGTTATCTGTCATGTGGCCTGCTCCCTAAGAAATGCACACCTTTTAACACAGAAATCCATCCTTTCCTATGGAAAGGAAGCAATTGTAATCACCACTAAGTATGGCTAGTCCTTCTAGGCTTTTGTGCCTGGGGCCCTGCACATGTTGGTAACCTTCATGGGTTTTCAGTGCTGATCGAAAGTTCAACTCGCTGCAAGTGAAATTTCTGGAGGAAGCAGGGAGCGTCCCATCTGAAAGCTATAAAGAGCTCCGTGAAAAACAACAGAATACGTCTGCAACAGATTTATTTGCTGGATTAGAAAGTCTTCCCTTAAGTTGCATTTTACGTCCCAAACTCAGGGAAGTATCTCCAATCAGGATATCACTCAAATGCACAATTAATTTTAAAGCAGACATGCCAAACACGCGATCTGTTGGCCAGATCCAACCTGTGCAATACATTCACCATGCACTGTGTGTCATAGTCAGATTCTCCAGGACTATATTTGCATTCTGTAAATCATGTCTCCTGCATTCCTGATGCAATCAGTGAAGCAGCATCTGTCTGGATGCGTGGATAACCAGCAGTGACTCAGGGGGCAAATACCAGAACCACTGCTTTCAGATGGAAGTCAGAAGACATCTTTCCTGTTTCATATAAACCTAGGCTATCCCAAATTTCTGCTTTTTCCCCGCTTATCCTCTCCAGACCATGCATCCTCTGTATCTCAAACCAGGGTATTGCTGCTACCAACCTCAGCAGAGAATCCTGCAAGCATCCCAGTCCATGCACCATGCTCACAGGGGAGTTTCATTGGAAATACTCCATTTGCAGCATAGCTCCAACTTCTTTGATGAAAGAAACCCTCACCCCCCACCCCACTCCACCCCACTCCTCCCTTCCCTCCCTCCCTCCCCCCCCAAAAAAGGAGAAGAATTTAAGCAGCTATCTAAAGAAAGAAGAAAGGAATGCAGAGAAAGAATCCACCAACAAAAAAACCCAGGAAGCTCCCTTTCAGCCACCAAGAGAATCTCACTGATAGACTTGATTTTTCTCACCCCAGTTGGAAGTTATGTTTTCTTTCTTTTTTTTTTTTTTTTCCCCATTTGCTGAATGCGTTCATTCTGCAGAGGGCTTGGATTTTTCTTTTTCTTTTTTTTTTATTTAAAAAAGGACAACAGACATTCATGGCTCCCAGCTGTCAAAAGCCACAAAATGCCTGAGGCTGTCTGTCTTCTTGCAAATGCTCTGTTTTCCTGTAGACTATGTTCTCATTAATCAAGCTTCAGACTTAGCTTAGCCTCTATTACTTCTCATAAACCAAGGGAGACACATCAGGGTCAGAATGTAACGCAGCATCACTGACTTACCATGAGATTGTTGAAAACAAACGTGTCAGCTGGGCTTTTCTCTCACTGCAGTCAGTTGGAGGTGTTTCGTTTATTTTCTTTTAATGTGGCTCAACTCAAAGCCAGCATCAAGGATCAAGGAATAGAAGTAATCTCACAGATTTGAAGATTGTATCCTTGAACATCACCCAAAAAAAGCAAAGCCCAGACCCAAAGTTCAATATCGTCTAATTTCCATTGGACCACTAGACCTGGGATTGGCTGGTGACTAGTGATGATCCCCAAGATGCAGTTGCTGAAGTCCAGAGAGCAAGCATAGCCCTGAGATGTGGGCATCTGTGGGCTTGGAAGGAGTAAGAACAGCACAGTCACCATTTGTTTTTGGAAAAATAGGTGTTTGCCTGGGATTCGCACTACAGAAAGAAAAATGAAAAGATGTAAATGATTCAGGAAAGAGCTCTAGTAAGAGGAGGGGAAACTGATCTTGAGTGAGAGGTTGGAAAGCCAATCTACTCCCATAAAGTAAGAGATAGTTCAAGGAGGCTGAGGTACATAAGAACTGCAAGAGAAAATTTCCAGTATTGGAACTTCTCCCGACCAGCAAATACATTGTGTGTTTGTAGGTTAGGCTAAAGATATTCAACTGCAAGCAGGGATCTTCACCAACTGCATGGTGGCCCCTCCAGCAAGTGAAAGGCTTGGTTGACATCACCACCCTCTGCAGGGCCTGGCAGAGCGGTGCAACATGCACCATGCCCACAAAACCTCAATCTTGCTTGCAGCCATGGGAATTCAACAAGTTAAAACCAAGGCAAGCAGCGACTTGACCCACTGGTTCTGTAGCATTGCCCCTGGGCGCAATCCAGCCAACACAGGCTGCAGCAATTGGGCATAATTGCCCCTTCTTGACACTCTCGCCTTTGGAGAAGCCACAGTGGGGCCTTCCAGACTTACGGTAGCAGCGGAGGCTCTGACCTTGCAAGGTTCATTTTGGCCTGTGTGAAGGCTCGACTTCGCTCAGGTAATGAGATATTTCACATCTTATGCTGCTGTGCTCTGAGCCAGGAGGAGTGTTGCAGCAGGGAGACCTCACCGTGAAGCATTTGCCACACATCGATATTCAATTAATGGCTGTGAAAATGGCTGCTGGGAGCTGGGCGATGTGAGGGTCACCACAAGGATACCACCAAAAGGAAGAAGCAAAAAGCACGTGCAGAGTCACTGGGATCACTGATGCTCCAGCCTCTTTTAGCTCTTAACTTAGTGCAATTTCTGACATTCAGTCCTTTGATTTTTGCCTTTTTGTCTCATTTCTTAAGACTTGTGCAAAGATTTATCCTCTCCAAGCCAGTTTGAAGACAGATTCTTTCATTCTCCATATGCAGTGTTAGGCAGGGAGCACAGCCCCTGTATTTATAAGTCAGTTTGTAGACTGCTCACCCCACCCCTGGTGGCACATTGGGCTGCTTGGGAAATGGCACAAGTATGGCAATATCTGTGTCTTCTCTCCATGATTGGCAGAACACCGAAAGATGGGAAGGGAAGCAATGTAGGAGAAAAATGAGACCTTTCTCCATCTCGTTTCATTCACAATTTTTTAATTTTCTTAGAAGGTTTGTGCCCTGTCTTATCATTCAGATCATCTTTTAACTGCTGTTAATTTTAATTCCAGCAGGCACTTAATGTGCTAATCAAACCTGATGGCTTCTCAGCAGGATGGAAAATCCCAAGTGTAGATGTGATTACTGGGTTTCTAGAGGAAAAACACCGGCATGCAAAGAAAAAAACCAAACATATTTTCATAGGATTATATCTGTTGTCTTCAATCCTTGTGCTAATTCACCACACTGGTCTGTTTTATACCTGTGGTTATCCCAGAACGTGCTACTTCATCTGTTCCATGCTAGACTAGAGAAAGGATGTTAGCATGGAGTAAATGGTAATAGGAACTCTCCTTTTCTTGTGCTATTAACCACAGCTTTTTTGCTATTGAGAAGTGTGCAGCCAGGCCAAAATCCCACATCTGCAACCCAAATAAGTTCCCACAAGGACTGCACACCTGTTCCCTACAGCACCAGGTCTTAACAGCATGTATGGGTACAGATGTGGCCCAGAGGCTCAGGATGGTGCTGGCATGTAGGACACAGATTTTCTTTCCTCATATCCCTGTGCCAGCACAGGGGATGGTGTCCCAGCTGAGGATGTACCTTGGGTACAGAACGCAGCTCTCCTGCTCCTGCCCTGCTGCAGGTTTGTGTGTGGTCTTACAGCTAAGGAGAAGATAAACTTCTCCTCCCTTTGCCCTGACTCAGACTGTAAAATACAGCCTCTCTGAGAGACCAGCAGGCTAATAAATCGTAACCTGCCTCGGTGATGTATGGAGACTTGATGTGATTGTGCAGCATTCTCTGTGTCAGTACAGCATGGAATCCAGGACCTGCTCCACAGTCACCCAGGGTGGTTTAGATCAGAGAAGTACAGAGGTGAGTAGAATGATTTCTTCCAAATCCCAGGCTAGTTCTTGCACTAATGGTGATTCTACACTGTTCTGATGCCAAGTATCACCAGTCCCTTCTGATGCCCAGACTGATGTGCCAAGGCATCTCACACCTGAAAGTCAAACAACTCCAGTGCACTCAGGTGGAGCATCCCCAAAACAGAGAGCAGAGCCAGACACCCCACAACTGAACCACCTTGGATCACAACAGGACTGTGCAAAATCAGTGCTGGAGCTGGCTCAGAAGATTCACAGCCCAAACCATATGTTTGTGCAGGACTAGAGAGGCACAGCTTGAGCAATCAGACCCAGTGGCCCAAGACGTGATAACACAGAGTGGACAGCAGTAATCCAAGTGGCATTGCCTTGGATTGATACCTGCCAGACTCCACACAGTCCAGCAGAACTGATCAACTCACTGCAATGGTAAACACATAGGGGTACAAACGCGTTCCTACAGTCAACCTCTTACTCCAGTTCACGCAGCGTCTCTGCCTGCATGTGCTCAGCCTCAGACTTTCTCTGAGCCATCTTTGGGAAGTACAACCAACCACTCTGAGACAATTTGCATGGAGATACGCAGAGGAAAACCACCATTTCTGCAGCATTTTCTTCTTGTCTGTCTGCCTGCCAACAGACAGCAAGTTGGGAACTCCATTCTCAGGCAAAGGTACAGGAGGGCATATATGGTATAAGTGGGTTTTGAGATGCTCAGCTGGCATCCTCTTTGTGGAAGTATTACAATTCCTTATCAGTAAGGCTTCTCTTGTATTCCACCTTTCAAAGAAATCCAATTAACCCATTCCCCTTTGTGCGTAGTACTTCTAACATCAATGAAAATGAGCATCACCTGGAAGACCTTTTATAGGCTCAATAAATGCCATGAAAACTGCAAAGATATTTCCAAGAAATCCCAGCTGTGGCCTTCAGACCATAAATCCAAGAGACATTTTCCACATCATAATTTCTCTTTCAGTATCCTCCGCTCATGGGGAGGTATTGACGAGGCGTTAAGCCTCCAGACTGAATTTCTGATTCAACCCCTCAAAAAAGAACCCATCCTTTCAATTTATCTGAAAACACTCGTACAGAAACACTGATCGCTGTGATTAATTGTCACATATGTGGGAGCATCCTGTTCAGGGAAAATGCAGGCTCGATTCTACATGGGTTATTTACGAGCCAGCTGCTCCAGCCATTAAAATATCTGCCCTGAATATCTGCTTCCACGCCACAGTTTGAACAAGCAGATTAGTCTCTGAATCACAGGCCCCCATGTTTTCCAGCTCAGTACAGCTCTCTGCAAAATGAAGACTTCAATAAATAGCACTCTTAAGGGCACTCCTGCTGGAACGAGCCTTCTCTAGCAATGTTTCAACTCCGGAAAGAGCCTGTTTTGAGCCCCAAAGAAATCCACCGGAAATAACCTTGGAATTTTTATGTTTATATCTGCGTAGCTGTGGAAACACTGTGGGAAAGAGTTGTTTTTGTTTTGCGAGGCAAATAGAAAATCCATGATTTTCTTCAATATTCCAAAGCCTCCCTCCCCTCCTGCTGCAAGAAAAGGGCTCTTGTCCAAGCTGTATTTTTTTATGAACGCCTCCCCTGCCCCAGCATAGAGCAATCCAGTGTCGAGCACATTCCTTGGCGTCCTCACCCCTAATTGCTCTCAGGCTGTTGCAACACTTCTCATGTTCCTGGCTCAACCCAAGATCTGACTTAGCTTTGGAGGAGGCTGGGCTGACCCCAGTCCTGCTGAATCCATGAACCAGTGGGGTGTCTGGCAGACACATAAGAATCCCGCTTGAGAGATGGATCATCATCACGCTTGGGAGGAAGGAGGATCTCTGCTCTGCAACTTGCAGGAGACCCTGCTGAGACTGGAGAGCATGTTACAGAGCATCTGGGATGAGGGTACTCACTCAAAAAAGTGCCCTCAGACCATCCACGAGAATAACCTAGTTTACCTTTTCCATTTTCACTGTTTCCTTCATTTCTCCCTGCTGCTTCTACTCTACCTTCCACTTCCTTTGCAGCCCTGCTGGATGGGCAGCCTGCTACCTCCTTCTACTTGATTCCCATACAAACCTGGAGCCCCAAGCTACAGAATCATAGAATCACAGAATGGATGGATTGGAAGGGACATAAAAGCCCATCCAGCCCCACACCCAGCTGTGGGCTGGTTGCTCTCCATCAGCTCAGGCTGCCCGGGGCACATAGCCTTGGCCACCTCCAGGGATGAGGCGCCCACACCCCTCTGGGCAGAAGCACCAGGGCCTCATCTCCCTCTAAGAGTTTATTCCCAACATCTAACCTAAATTTCCCCTTTTTTAGTTTAAAGCCATTCCCCTTTGTCCTATCACTATCAGACTGCGTAAGAAGTCAGCCCCCTCCTGCTGACAAGCTCCCTTCAAGTACTGGAAGGCTACAATGAGCTCTCCCCAGGGCGTTCTTTTCTCTAAGATAAACAAGCCCAGAAACCCTACTTCAGGGCAGTGAAGCCTCAGATGCATTGGCTGAGCTGTTTTGCCCAACAATCACCCTACTGCCCTGTCTCTGCACAGCACAGCAAGTCACCTTGGCATCTCTGCTTTCTCCATCTTTCTCAACCCACTGAAGAGATCCAGGACTGCTGCAATTTGGTACTGCTGCCAACCCAAGTGCCGTAATGCCACAAAAATCCTTGAGCCAACTCTCTGCAGGAAAGTGACCAGCTCACGGACACCTACGCCACAAGTCCATCACAAAACCCCAATGCAAACTGCTTACTGCTTGTATCATATCAAAACTTCTTTCCCAAGTACCACACATATCAATTCCAGACAAAGTCTTGAGTGACTCTATAATAGAATAATACTGTTTGAAGGGAGCTACAAAGTTCATCAAGACCAACTGCAATACTACGAGGCACAACCTATTAGTGCAACTGAGCTCTTGCACATTGCAACATACTCAAGATTGCCCTTTGTGATGCCGTGTGCTTGAGGTGGTCTTCTCTTCAGCAAACCCCATGAACAAAGTGTCCCTGGGGCAGCATAGCACGTTAGTCCAAGGGAGAATTAAGTAGTCAATGATAAACTATCATCGCCATAATTGAAACCCACGCAGGAAGCGCCAGATGTATTCAGCATCCTGCAAACAAAGGCTCCAGGCCAGCACATAGCAATGTCTGAGCCAAAGGGTTTTCCCAGAGCAAAGCTTATGCCTGGCATAAGGTTGGGAACTGCTTCTTGTTGCAGGATTACCCTTGATGTAAGTGTGTGGTGCACCAGTGGGAAAGGGGCATGGGATTGGCACCATCCTCCAGCCGTAATGAAGGAGCAGAAGATTGCATTGTGGGGAAAAGAAGTTGCTCCAGAGCATCAGTCGTAGCCACACAGTCAGCCTCATCTGAGGAGGCTGGGGGCTGGAGGCTTTCCACTGCTGACATGTTCATTTAGAGGAAAAGTGCCTTTCAGTGCTAGTTAACTCAGCTGAGAGATAAGGGACTGCCAGAGGGAGCCTTCTCCAGTGCCCCTATCACACTGAGTGGCTCGGGATTCCTGAAATCCTATAGCTTTTTTTTTGGTTGGTACTCCCTACATGGGACATCTACTTAAGAATGGATGAAATCTGTTGGTTATTGCAGACAATTCACCTACTTCTAGATTGCCTGGTTTGACCCACCTAGAAGCACTCTGGTGTCCTTTCCTTTAGTCTTTCCTATTGCAGGAAGGAGGTGAGAAATGAGTGAGTCTCTTTGGCAGGATTTAGACCTTTGCCCAAATCTGAAGACCTTTTTCCATTTTTAGCTCAGCTCAGCAGATCACAAGCACTGAGAGGAAAGGAAAACTTGGATTTGGACAGAGTGTAATGGCAGGACCAGGCAAGGAAACCATGAGCAGGAGACATTTTCCCCAGGCCAACCAAGGGGAAAACATAGGCAGGGAGAAGTGGAGTGCTCCCAAGGAGGTAGTGGGATTACCATCCCTGGAGGTGTTGAAGTACTGTGGAGATGTGGCACTGAGGGACATGGGCAGTGGGCATGGTGGGGGTGGGCTGGGGTTGGAATGGATCTTGGAGGTCTTTTCCAACCTGAATGATTCTATGAGTTCAGTTTGTTCAAGCAAACAACTACTCTTCTCCAACTTTGCAGTGCTTTGTTGGATTGGTAATCATGTGGGCATGGGAGCTTTTCTGCAGGGAAAAGTTTGGAGCAGGACACCAGGGAGGGGTTCGGGAATCAACCAAATCACATAAATCACCAGGATTTCAGAGCCTGATCTCAAGGCTTTGGGAGGGACTTATGTGCCGTTTGCAGATGTGGGATCCACCCTTCTGATTCTTTGTTCAGTTCAGGGCCAGCAGCATTTCCTTGATGTATAATGAGTTGATTAATTCCAGCTTCTTAGCGGAGATAATGTGCTATTGATGTTCCTAGGTTTGGGTACCTTCACAAACGTTTAACATACACCCTCCTTTCTGCATTAAAAAAGAAAAATAAAGAAAATAAAGAAAATTTCTACCAGAGCCATAAGATCAGCTCCCTGAACACTACACCCCTTTAGAGTCATGCATTTTATCCCCCTTCCCAGCTCCAATTTGTAAACTATTCGAGTGCTGATGGTTTTTAAATAGCTCCCAATGAGGCTTTTACATACGAGGAATGGCATGGCAAAACAATAAAACAAAACAAAAAAAATATCTGTGGGCTGGCAATTTATGTAAACACAAATTCCCCGGAACAGCAACAGCAAGTTCCTCACTGCACGTTGCTCCTCTCATACAAACACACCATCAGATAAAGGAATGCACGTGATTCATTCACTGCCCTCTGATGTGGTGGAGTCCTTGAATGGAAGATTTAAGCTATCCTGGTGGATTATGCTGCTTATGTTCAGACTGTAGGACTTACAGGCTGCAATGCCATGGCTAGAGGCAGTCTGGGCTCCCAGCTGACAGAGGGTTGTGCAGAACAGATCACTCCATGGGTCCTAAACACTCTTATGGGGGCGGGAAAAGAAGTTTTGTTTGGCTGTACTGAGCTGTTGGTGTATGGAGACAAGGAAATCATATTTAGATCTGTTGGCCCACTCTGGAAGCTTGCTACAAGCTCAGCTTTCATTGCCAGTGGATGCTTTATCTTTCCATTCTTGTACTAGAAATATTGTGGGACCACAATGATGGCAGGCTGCTAGATAGCGCAGTCATTGTTAGACCAAAATAGATGGTGCCTGTCATTTAACACTGCTGCTGATGCTGTTGAGTTCTCAGTTGCATTTGATTCTGTTGTTTTTTTTTTTTTTTTTCCAGGAAATGGTCCAGAGCTGGTAAATCTGTTAAGCACTTCGGATGAGAGATGTGGACACGCATGCTTCATGAGTTTGGAGGGAGGAGAGGGAGGGGGCACACATGGCTCTCTGAGACCTGAGCTGAAAAGCGATTCAGTGGCAGAGATCGAGGTCCTTCTGCATGAGAACAGGTATCTTCAGGTACCTGTCAGCTCCAAACCCTGTATAGAAAATATGGAGGAACTGCTCAGTTCCTCTTTCCCAATACCAGCAGCCCCTCTATGCATGCAGCAGGGAACTCTTTTCATACCAAGAGATCTTGCTCTCTGTAAGTTCTCCAGGTGATAAAACAGATTTGTGCCCAGAAAGAAAACCCAACTCTTGGTCTACCCTCAGTAAAACTCTTTCATCCTCCCAGAAACCCAATCCAGCCTTTCTGATCACAGCAATTGGGCACCAACTGACCCTATTCTCTCTGCTGTATTTTGGACATCTCAGATGAAAGCAACCTCCATACACGTGACAGAGAATTTCTGATGATGTTAGTGGGCAAGTGTGAGGTCAGGCTGAGGCTGGTGTACGGGGCAGATGAGCCCTTCTATCTTCTTCTGAATCTGGAGGATCATCTCTCTAGACAAGGGACTTTCTTCCTGGGCCAGCACTTGGTCACATCTTCCCCAGGGTTTCTGCAGGCAGTCAGACTTGATGACCTTAGTGGTCTTATCCAACCTCAACAATTCTATGATTCTATGCCTATATAGATCAGCACTGTTTTACTCCAGCTCTGATGGGAGGGGGATGGTAATAGAACAAAGCTGTGCTCTTCAGCAGCCCCCACAAGCGGTTGCCAAGGGAGCTGAAAACCAGACGCTTCAGAAGAAAACAGAAAAAACAAGGTTTAAATGGTCCCCAGTCCTGGCACTGCCTCCACAAGCCATCTGTTGAGAGCATCCTCTCCTTTCCCCTAGGACATGTTATTCCCAGCTGTTTCCCAAGGATTAGTGAGGAAATTCCCCAGTTTGAACATGACAGTCCCAGTTTGCACACGATGTCACA
Organism: Centrocercus urophasianus; assembly: GCF_019232065.1. NCBI lineage: Eukaryota > Metazoa > Chordata > Aves > Galliformes > Phasianidae > Centrocercus > Centrocercus urophasianus. The sequence goes on from NW_024884586.1 coordinate 48,296,648, forward strand.
CAATGTTGGAGTTTCCCTACAGAAGCCTGCCTCCATTTTTTCTCCTGACCACAAACCATTTGCTTAGCATTAAGCAGGAACAACCAGTTTAGTGGTTGAATGAACGATCGGTGTTAATTAGTAGCATTCAAAATTAAAATAAAGGTCAAAAGAGGGTAGGCATTATCAAAGAGCCTTGTTTGCTCAAAGGGAACATTAATGACACTTGTTCAGTGCTTCAAGATAAACTTGTTCAGGCACCAAGTTAATGAAGAAATAAATCCTCCTCTCCAAGGAACTTCTCTACTTCTCAAATGCAAACCACATGTCTTTCATCTCAAGGCGTGCCCTGCCCTATCTCTCATCTTTTCTCATTGTTTCATTTCTCCTCAGCCTCGAGATGCCATCTCCACGTGAGACAGGCCCACCACCAGCTTGGTTGGACTTGGGCTGACATCTTCCTGTCACCCCAGAGCCATCAGTGGAGGCGTCACACCACCCTCCTCTCAAATCTCCTTTGCTGTGGAGCAAAGAACAAAGAGAGTGTCACATGGCTGTGGTGCACATGGAGTGTGGGCTGTGTGCTTTTGGGACCTCATCTGGTTGCAGAGGACTGGACGAGTTGCTGAGAAGTGAGATGGACCTGATGGACACCATGGTAATCCTATACCAGCACTCTCAGGCCACGTGGAAATGTGAGAGCAGATACACGGGGTGATGGGACTCCTGCCCTTGTGTTAACATCATCCTGCCTGGCTGCCTGAGGGCATTTGGCTGGTGAAGAACTAGCCGGAAGCCAAGAAAGTGAATATCTCACCTGAGAGGTGGGTGCAACTTCTGCAGATGCTTCGCTCCTTTGACAACAGAGGGAGACCGATGATGTCTGTGCTCCACACTCAGGCACCTCAGGCAAGTTTAGGATGGGATGAATCCAGAGCTAAACATCCCTTCATACATTCAGAAGCCCACAGGAGCAAGCACTGGGATATATTGAGAGAGAGAGAGAAAGAGGGAGTGAGTGTGCATACACACACTTTGGGTCTGCCATGACCCACAAAACTCCATAAAATACTCATAAGAACAATGCAGATTTCCTCGCTGCAAACAGCCAGGCTGCTGCAATCCTGTCACAGCCTGCCTGGTCATGGCAGTGTGGGTGATGGACAGCGGGGTGGGGGCACTGGGGGCTTTCAGCAGCCATGCTCCAGCTCCAACAGCCGAATGCTCTGGAGGCTGTGGAAGATGGTATTTCCATCTTTTGGAAACCAAATCCTGGGAACACGCCCACACAGGCTTTGTCATAATCTCCTGAATTCAGTTAGAAGTAAAGAACAGGCAGAGGTCAACCTTCTCCTGGCTTAACAGACACGCTATCAAAGCTTAACCTCTTCCCTGCTGCCGGCTCACAGATGTGTTCCCAACATAAAATAGCCCAAAGTGTCCGGGCACACAATGAACACATGCTTATCTTTGTGGCAGAATCATTTTTCTTCTCTCCTTTCTACACAGTTTCCGACACCGGAAGGATGAGCAGACAATATTGCATGACAGCCATCTGCAGAGCGATGCAGTCCTGCATTGCACGTCCCGTTCAGCTGGAAATGGGCATACGTGCCATCCCACTGCCACTTCACCCCATCTCACACGCTGAGGCATGAAAGATGGGCTCCCAGGGGACCAGATGGGCACCTGTCAGCAGCCATACATCAAAGGATTGTTGCTTTGGGTTGTGCAATAAAGAAAAAAAAAGGAAAGAAAAAAAAAAAAAAGAAAAAACACCTTCTGCAAGATTTTGTAACATGTGATTCTCAGCACAGTGTGAAAAAAAAACAAGTTGGCAGCTCTCTCCTGTTTCTCAGAGTGAGCAAAAGTCAAACAAAGCCAGCCTCCCACATTTATCAGCGCTCCCTTCACCACTCGGGCAAAGCAGCAAAGAGTGGTGCATTTCTCTCAGCTATCTCCCCGGGCATCTCAGGGAGCTGTGGGTGACTATCAGGATCCCAAGCCCCAGGAACTGATAGTAGGCTCCAAATGTGACACATTAGACAGCGACGGGGAGAGGGTGCTCAAGTAACTTCATCCTGCCTCGCATATCTCTGGGTCAGGGCTGCTTGCTCCAGCCCAGCTGTCTCAGAGCTCAGAGCCATACGGCTGGTGGGACATCAGAGACAGAGATCAAATTCGGAGACTGAAAAGCATGTGGTTGTTTGCTCTCCATGCCCTGGCTCAACTTCTGGACTCCTACTTCCATCCTGAATTTCTAAGAAGTTCTCAGCATTGCTTGCTCATTTACAGACTGCACTTCCAGCTACAAAAAATAGCACAGACACTAAAACAATCTTTGGGAATCAGATAAGAGCTCCTCCCAAGAGGAGGAAAAAGATTCCTTTCTTCCCTTTTCTTTTTTTTTTCTTTTTTTTTTTTTTTTTTTTTCTCTGTACTTAAGAAGGCTGATGTGCTACAATTGTAGATTTCCATTCCAAAATCCCTCACAGCACCCTTGAGCAGAGTTGGCTAACACGTTTGTTCCTCCCCACGCTCAGATGCTCACCACAAAATCATGTAGAATCAGAGAATGAGTTGAGTTGGAAGGGACCCAAAAGCCCCCCAGCCCCACTCCCTGCCATGGGCTGGGTGCCCCCCAGCTCAGGCTGCCCAGGGTCCCATCCACAGCCTCGGGCATCTCCAGGGATGGGGCACTCACAGTTCTGCACAGCAGAGCCAGGACCTCACCGCCCTCTGTGTAAAGTCACCAGACCCTTAACCAAGCTGCACCAGCTCATTAATCAGGACCCTTGTTAGCCTTTGCTGGTTGCTTTTCTCTCATCCTTGTGGCTTAAATAAGCCCCCAAAGGGGTCCCACTGGTCCTGGAGATGGGCAAGATAACCCCTGGGAAAACAGAGATGGGATTGGGGAGGAAACATGGGACTTAGTCCAGTTCTTCTTCCCCCTCTCTTTTTCTCAAAGAAACATATTTTAAACCATTCTCTTTTCTAAAAGTGGAATTTTATAACTCCCTTATCTGCATACACCGACAATAAGGGCTCTGTATGTACGTCTGGTCACACTGTGAACTCACTGTCCTTCGCTCCATGTATCTGCACAGAAACAGACACTTGCACGCCAAAAAAAGAATCTTTAAATCCTACCTAAGCGCAAGCAAATAACTAAAACACAACAAATGGTGCCGTAGAGCCCCTCAAGTGGTCTCCCTGTTCATCCCCCAAAGCAGGGTCAAATTACAGTGCATTGCCCAAGTCAATGCTAAAAATATCCATTGGCTGAAATTCCAGTCTTCCTGGGCATCTGCTTCCCTCCGCTCTCACCTTTTCACCCTTCAAAACTTTTCTTGGCCTTGCATGTCCCTCTCTGCAGTTGAAGCCCAGGGAACAGCTTGTTCCCATCCCACTCACAGTGCACATCTGGAGATGGTTACCTCTCCCACTCCGGCTCTGCTACGTTTGCATCCCTGTTCTAGGCAGACACTGGCAATCTGTTTGAGGGGGGGCCCCCCCAAACACACAAAGAAACAGTGGCTGGAAAATGCACAAAGTGGCTATGGAGATGATGCTGGAGGGAGAAGGATGTGGCTTATGTTGGTGATACAGTGATTGGACGAGGGAATGGCCTTAAGTTGTGCCAGAGAAGGATCAGGCTGGATATTAGGAAAAACTTCTTCTCAGGAAGAGTGGTGATGCAGTGGCACAGCTGCCCAGGGAGCGGTGGGGTCACTGCCCCTGGAGGTGTTCAGGAATTGTGGAATGTGGCACTGAGGGATGTGGACAGTGAGGGGAAGGGGGAGGGTTGGGTATCTTGAAGGTCTTTTCCAACCTTAATGATTTTATGATTCTATGAATGGGCAGCAGTGTAGACAAAGCACAGGTCAACATCAGTCTGAAGCTGATACAGCTGGTGTGAGTATGGCATTTGTCATACTGTCCCCAACCAACACTCCCATCTCCAGCACAGAGCATGGGCTCTGCCTACAACAGCACCTTGCCATGTGACTCACTTCCACCGAGCAAAGCACATTTCCATCCAATTAAGTCACCAAGACATCTACAGACAGGAGCATGCATTTGTCTTGCAGCATAAATGTGCCCCATCAGCAGTAATGCCACAGCATCATGCACAGGTTTGCTCATGTTCCTGTTCTCACAGAGCCTCTAAAATGCAAGGGAAGAGCAGAAGTATGCAAGAAGCCATAGAATCATAGAATCGTAGAATCATAGAATCATAGAATCATAGAATGACCTGGGCTGAAGCTGCTGGGATTCAGCTGGGATGGCGGAAGACAAAATATGCTGCTTAAATTCCTGAATGTAATTCACCAGCGACTCTTTTCCCTTTATTACCAGCAAGGACTCCTTGAGACTGAGCTGTAAAGCTGAAGTTATCAACATGGAAGAATTTCTTGAGTCTTGGTTGGAAAGAAAATACCATATACTTGAAAATCACATGCACTCACGGAATCATTAAGGTTGGGAAAGACCTTCAAGATCCCCACGTCCAACCCAACCCCACCCCCACCATGCCCGCTGACCACATCTCTCAGTGCCACATCTCCACATTCCTTGAACACCTCCGAGGACAGTGACCCCACCACCTCCCTGGGCAGCCTATCCCTTAACAAAGCTGCATGAGTTTTGCTCAGGTTGGTGTAAGAGGGCTGATGCAATCCCACCTCAAGGTGTCAGAGCCCCAGGTCAGTCTAAACACTTCCCCCAGCCCCAGAGATACTGCTCTACATTTTGGCTGTACTGTTTTCCTTGGCAGCTGTTTTCTTTCAAGTCAAGCTACGGCTGTGCTGCTTTGAGGTACTTACATTCATATTCTTGATTCATTTCTTCCCTAATCACTTGGGATACTGCATTTTACAAAAGGGAGTATAATTAATCTTCCACGTTTGTGCATGTGTGATGAAAAAGATGTGATCCATGACAATTTAATGCCCCAGCTAGCAGCTAAACAATGGAAAGCTCTGAGTTATACCCCCAAAAAACCACACCCAGGCTCACAAAGACTGCAGCAGCTGACAAGCATCTTTTCCAAACTCTTAAAAAAGGAACATTTTTGGAGGGTGTTTTTGTTTTTTTTTAATTGCTGTCATTTTTAAACTTGACCTCAAAAATCAGTTGCAAAAGAACAAAGCTGGACGTTTATCCGCTGGGTCAAGGAGCTGCAGAAGCTGCTGCAATTCTCACAAGATTATCAGTCATCTGGGAGAGCCACTGAGATGCATTTCGGAGGGCGATTTCCATTAACATCATCCTGCTCCCTTCTTACATGCATTCCTGGCAGCTTCCATCTGACCTTCAGCATTGCTCACAAACAGCTCCATCCCATCTCAATCACTCTCTTAGATGTTAACAGCCCTGCAATGGCCAACATCGATATTGGCTGCCCATAACAAAGCTATTACAGTGACATTTTGGTAGGAAATGGTGGGAAAGCTGCAGCAATCAGACACAGCTATAAAAGGTTAATGAAGATGAAAGGACATTAAAAGCAGAGAAAAAGTGCAGGCAGCCAGAGAGATTTTGGCAAGATTTGCTAAGCTGCTGCCTAGCCACATGCTAATACATTTCCTGCATTTCCCAATCGTTTCCAGTAGCCTCAGCAAATCTGTATCTCGGAGTGAATCAGGAGGAATGCAGAGCTACTGTGTGGCTGGTAGCATTTGCAGCGATACTCGTCCATTACTGAGCAGAATGTTCCTTTCTGAATGAAGTTTGGGAATAAAGATCATTTTGGCTGGGCACTGTGTCAACAGGGAGCTGAAGTCATGAGTGCTTGAGCTCAGCCAGGCAGAACTGATGGAACTGAGGGGTTAACGCTGTGCTGCTCACCCAGAGGAGATCTTTTCCCAAATCCCTCTGAATATTTGGAAGGAAGATGTTTCTCTCCATACTGCCAGGGCTGCTAAGAATAAGCAGTCCTCCAGTACTGCTGGGTAGGGCAGGATGGTGCAGGGCAATTTTCAAAGCAGAGTGGAGGAAGCTGCTAAATTTCTCCCCATCCTCATCCCTGGATAATACCTGATACCACATTTGCAGTGTAATGTTCCATAAACACAAAATTTGAACTTCAGTCATTCCCCTTGGAAAGCCATTAAATGCTGTTTTAGATGTCCTCATTGCACTTTTCTTTTTTGGTTGCCACACTATTGTTTCCCTCATTGTCTCTCTCACCAATTAAAATACCCCCCCTTCCTCACCAGCACTTTAGGTTTTCAAATGACTGCATGCTCTTACCTAATCTCTCTCCTCCTCTCCTCCAGTGTCAGACTGGTGCTTAGCTAAGCTATGCACACATCTCCTTGTCAGCATTGCCACATAAATCATCCTCTCCAGCACAGCATGCTGCCAGTGCTATTCTCCAAATTCCTGCCACTCATCACCACCATGTTGTAGGCAGGTGCCAAGGAGGGGACAAAGTGCCACCTGGAGGGGTCAGAAAGTCAATGGATTTGCAGCCCATGTTCTCCCCAGCACTGAGCATGTACATCCCAGCCCACCACCCAGCAGTTGTTCTGTCATCTCCTAGAACTCATCCTTCATATGGTCAGCCACTGAAGCTTCACCATGCTTTTTCCAGCTTTCCCATCCCACTAAAGAGCAGATTAGTTTTAGCTGTGTTTACTTAGCTGAAATATTTCCAAAGCAAGCCTAGCTTTTTTCTGTTGCACGTTTCTCCCCGTTTCTTCCAGTTCCATAGGTTTGATTATGCTGCTCATAGTGCTGACATCATTTATGGAGGCATGGTGTTTGACCAGCTCTGCCACCAGCACTCTCTGTGACCCAGAAGACAGCTCTTTCATCCCAATCAGTCATCCTTCTGCAACTATTAATGACAAAATGGCTTATGTTGGTAATAGGGCATCCACAGCTCCAGGCAGAAGTGCCAGAGCCTCACCAGCCTCTGGGTAAAAAAAAATTTCTAACATTTAACATAAATCTCCCCTTATAAAGCCATTCCCTCTTATCCTATCACTATCAGACTGTGTAAAAAGCCAGTCTCCCTCCTGATATTAATCTCCTATCAAGTACCACAAGGGCACACTAAGGTCTCCCTGGAGCCTTCTCCTCTCCAGGCTGAACAAGCCCAATTCCCTTAACCTTTCTTCATGGGAGAGGTGCTTAACCCCTCTGAGCATCTTTGTGGAATCCTCTGGACTTGTTCTTATGGTTCTTCATCCTTTCTGTGCTGGAGGCCCCAGGCCTGGATGCAGTACTCCAGATGGGGACTCACAGGTCAGAGGGGACAATCCCCTCCTCGTCCCAGTGTCACCCCTCTGTTGACACAGTCCAGGACACAGCTGGCCTTCTGGGCTGCAAGCACACACTGCTGGCTCATGTCCAGCTTCCCGTCCACCAGAACCCCCACATCCTTCTCCGCAGGGCTGCTCACAATGAGTTCTTCTCCCAGTCTGCACAGCTGGGATTGCCCCGATCCAAGAGTAGTACCTTGAACTTGACCTTGTTGAACCTCATTGGTTTCATGTGGGCACACTTTTAAAGCCTGCCCAGGTCCTTCTGGGTGCCGTCCTTTCCTTCTGATCTATCAGCTGCACTGCTCTTTTAGGTGTTATGTCAAGAGTACACGTGGACAAACAAACTTTACACCTGACTAACGGTCAATACAGTTTGACCTTGGAGAATTTGGGCAACTACTTTCATCTTTGCCACTGCCACCCCAAGTGGGGATCTGTGTGGCAAATACCCCAAGACCAGCCAGCCCGGGAAGCAGAGCCCTGGTGCACGAGAATCCCCACACTGACACCAGTCTCAGCCTCAGGATTTCTGTGGCCGTGACAAACGTGGAGCTGGCATTCAATTTATGCGAGCTGCTGTGTCTGCACTGCTTTCAACCAGCTCTGTGAGCAAGTCACCCTGACCAGCTGGATTCATGGGGATTGCAGCCGGTCCTACCGCACACCATGTCAGATTAAACTGCAGATTAGAAACACCATAGCAGAAATATTAAAGAGAGACCTAACGCCCTAATTGTTTTCTGTAATAGGTAGGATCTCAATTTAAGTTTCAAACTCCTGAGTGCTGACAGCCAATATTTTGGTGTGAAAAAGCTAAAGAAGCAACTGCTTCCTCACCGTGAACAGGTAGCAACATCCAGAGTTTAATCTCACACCTTAATTTGTTCTTAATATTCACATCGTGGCAGCAGCCAGGAGGCATTATCAAGCTAAGTGCTCCTTTGTGTCAATACACAGCAGCAGAAAAATCCCTCGCCCAAATGAGCTGTGATTGTTGGATCTGCTGGAAGAAAGCCACACTCTCTCTTGTGTCGTATTAATGCACTTTTAGCAACAGAACTGATTAGGATTCCTGGTTTGGATTTGCTCAGATGGAGCTTGGTTGGGTTTTTAATCCTCGAGATAAGCTGGGGATAGAGAATTGGCCCTTTAGGTGTCAGTGCATCTTTGGGAAACAATTTGCACCCACAAAGTGAGGCTGGTGCCTGGTCTGGGTGTGGCAGCTGATAATGAAGAGGTGATCAAGGGACAGGAGGGATTTTTGGCTTTCAAGAAGCATCAGACATCTCTGCCTGATTCTGTCCCCACAGAATCAGAGCACAGAAACCGAGCGCTCAGGAGTCTGAGCTTCAAAATGGCGCCTGAAGTCAATGTCCTTTCTAATTCTCATGGGTGTCAGTAAGATTTATCCAGAGAGATCTTATTTTACAGCCTGTCTCCTGGTTGTTTGCTCATTCTGCACTCTGGGTTCAGGAGCTGCTCAACCCTCCCCCAAAATTCTCCCGCTCGTACTGGAGGGCTATAAATCCTAATGGGCTGCAGCCCTGTCCATCATCCATGCTCTGTATTAACCCTGTGAAACTTGGTCACCCAGATCTACGTTTCCCAAGCTTTGAATCCTTATCCACTGCTAAAACCCTTCAGACAGCCGAAGAATGAAATGTGTGCAGCAGCAGGCATTTCTAAAGAAAACTTGATGTCTTTCTGACACCCGACACATGCAATTCCCAGCAGAGTTAATTGAAGCTAATTCCTCAAAGGCTGAGATGAGAATATCCCCATAAATTATGTTCCTGCTTCATTCCAGACAAGAACGGCATGAATGCATTACACGCAATCCCTCAATTTACAGTATTAAAACCGGCAAGTCAATCAAGGAGAGAGCATTAAGTCACTTGAAAGCTGAAATTCATGTTCAGCCCTATTCTGTCTCTACTGGAACCGGAAGGGTTTGTTTCTTTTCGAGGGCATCTTTCATATTTCCACACACAGCAGGACACTCTTAGGAAGAAAAAGCCTTGTCCTTGGATGCAACGTGGGTCTTCAATGAAGAACCCCAGCCCGGGGGTTTTGCTGGAGTGGAGGTTTTCAGGGCCTTTTACAGAAGAAGCTTTCAGAGATTTCACCAGAGAAATTTTGGGCTTTCCAAGCCACAGTGAAAACAATGTGGGACGGGCAGAACCACGTCTCTGCTGCTGGTCGCTGGAGAGGGGACAAAGATACACGCTCAGCTCTAACCTATAGCACTGCTACTGCCAATTCGCTCTCATTAACACAGAGTTATTTTTAAATCCTGTGTTTTTTGGACACAGTCCTAACGACAAGTTATTTTTAAATGGCAGTCTAAAGAAATGAGCACATTTTGTGTGCCATTCATGTCACTCTTGTAGGGACTGAAATATCACTGAATTGTACTGTGGGGATTATGCATATTAAAGCCAGATTCCATAACAAATGCCCAGCTTCTGTGCTGCTCAAAATCAGAAGACCCAAAAATACATTTCTGGGAACTTGCACGGGCTCTGGGGATGTAAAAGTTGCAAATGGTTTGAGCTATGGTCCACAACCAGTTGGCATCTGTCCCAAGTGAGTGCTTTGAATATATAAGGAAGAGGCTTTTTACAGTAAGGATGGGGGAGCACTGGCACAGGTTATCTAGAGGTGGTGGTTCCCCATCCCTGCAGACACCCAAGGTCAGGCTGGATGGGGTTATGAGCACCTAATGGAGCTGTTGATGTCCCTGTTCAATGCAGAGAGTTAGGCCAGATGGCCTTTAAGTGTCCCTTCCAGCTCAAACCATTCTGTGATTCTACTTCATGTTGGGTTGTGGAAAAATAAATACCCATGTGGAGAAAACATGGAAGGATCTTCTAAGTCCCACCACGGTTGAGCCCCAAAGATACACTCTAACTTGATGGAGATTAGTGAATAAGACTCTAGCATCATATGCCACATGATAAATGACCCACAAGGTTCTTTGACATGCATTATTTGGCAATTAACATTTGCCCCACGTTCAAGGCCAGTCATGGCAAATAAGCAATAATTCTTGCTGGAATTAGTAGGCTTTGGGGGCTCAGAGAGACCTTACAGCTGCCTCTCCTGACCTTCTGCACAGCACATAACCCAGTCCCTACCTCCAGCCCATAACTCCTGACTGAGCTATGACCCATCCTCTGGGAAATATGCAGACTCAACATCCAGAGGATGAAAAATCCAACTTGTCCTTGAAAGGCCGTTGCAAGGTTAGCTGTCCTCCAGCTCTAATTAAGCCTGTTTCCATTGCAATCTTTTCTGCTAGAATGAAGCACTGCCTCCTATTAGAAATGTCTCCCCTATACAGGTGCTCCAAGATGGCAATCAGGTCACTTCCTAACCTCTCTGATTGGGGGTACCATGTCATCCTGATGAGATTCACCGCTGAGGGTCTGCATTTGCAGTAATGTTACTGATCTCTAATGAGCAGCTGTTGCCACAGGTCAGCTGAGGTTTGGTACATGGATGCCCTCCACTTTGAGTTAATGGAGGATTGTCCTTTAAATTCATACATTTTTTTCTTCACTTTTGTCTGCTTTGGTCAAAGTAATTTGTAAATGAAACACTCAGCTTGAGATGCCTTAAAAGCATTGACTCAGTAGCCTGGGTATATTTAAATAGAGAAATACTTATCTATAGGAAAATATAACAATGATTTAAACACTTTTTTTTTTTAATGACTAAATGGTAAAAATTGCATTAGCACTTCAAACTCACGTGAAAAAAGCACCATTTTAAGGAACTCAGTAAAATTTCTACAAATGAAAGGCTGAAAAAAAAAAAAAACTGAGCATCAGTGATACGTGGGCAATATAATGTTCTGCTCCTCTATTCTACCCAAGAGATAATGTTAATCCTTTGGATTTATTCACAGCGCCTTAACTAATACTGTAATAAATGGTATTGACAATTGAACTGACTTCTGTAAGAAATTCATTGTGTTTGCTGCACAGACAGTAAGAAATGCCTTTGCACTCCTGACAGGAGATCTAAATAAAATTAAAGAACAGAGAACAAAGGCTGTAGGAAAACCAGATAGGCATAGCTGATTGGGGAGTGTGACTTGCCCGTACTGGGATCATTTCTGTATATATCTAAAGCAGCAAAATGCAAATAAAAAAATAACACAGGAGATTCTTCAGTTTAAACACATGAAATTTCAGTTCTTTGTTTCCCTGCATAGACACAGCTAAACCACTGACCACCACACAGCATTGGCTTTGAAAAGGCTAGCCAAAGTCTGAATCAGTGTAATCTTATTAAAATACAGAGCAGTTTAAATGTATTATCCCCAGTGACTTACTGATGGCTCAGTTGCTGCTATAGTCTATGCATGGCTTCAAGTGATGAAACTGTATTTGTTTCTGCCTTGTCTCTCCTTTTCAAAATGGTCTCAGAGGTTATTGCTATCGCTGCCTCATCAGCACTCAAAGGAAATAGCTTCAGAAGCAGAACTCGAAATGTCTCCTCCTGCATTACCAGTATATAATTAGGGGAAAGCTGCATTCCTTTCAGCTGTGCACACAAAGTCACACAAAGCGTTTTCTAGAAATGGCCTTAACTAGGGTCAGACAACAAGAATCATCCATAAGAGCATTCAAAGGAATTAATAGAGGCCATGAGCTAATTTAGTCATTCTTCTTTAAAAAATAAAACCAACAAAATACACACTCTTGTTAAAAAGAGAGCACCTGGCACAACTGAGCGCTGCCAGCCTGCCACAAAGAGCAGCCGATTACACCCCTGTGGTGTGTATGCAGCAAATCCACAGAATCAGCAATAGCTCAGGATGAGGCTCCAACCCAGAACCAAATCCGTACCACTTAAATACCGACCTATGATTATTCCTAGGGAATGGTAGAAAAAAGCAGCCCAAGGTTTGATTACAGAAAGAACATGTTACATGAGTGCTTGGCAATAATTACAAAGGTCTTGCATTGCCAAGGCTATGGCATATTCATAGAACCATAGAAGCACAGAATCATAGAAGCATAGACTCAGAGAATCATAGGATCACTGAGGTTGGAAAAGACCACTAAGATCACCAAGCCCAACCCCAGCTCACCCCACCATGCCCACTGACCATGTCACTCAATGCCACATCTCCTTGGCACTGGGATACCTCTAGGTATGTTGCCTGGGTACCTTTTGCTCCACCCAGCCACATTCATGTCGGATGTTACAAAGAATTTCTTCTCCACAAGAGTGGTCGGGCACTGGCACGGGCTGCATAGGTGGTAGAGACATCTTCCCCAGAAGTGTTTAAGGAAAGAGTAGATGTATATTACCTTAGGAAATGGTTTAGTTGGCAACATTGATGGTAAGTAGACAGCTAGAATAGATGGTCTTAGAGGTCTTTTCCAATCTTAATGATCCTATGATTCTGCAATCCAGGTGAGGTACTTTCAGCTCAGCTCATTCCATCAGCAGAGCAAATTGTCTACTGCAATGATTTTGAAATGTCTCTCAGGCAAACCACCTTGTAACAGATCTGCATCTGTCCTCCTCCAGCTCCCACTCATTGGGATCACCTGGACCTAGAATCAAATAAAAGGCCATGCTGGAGGCTTGGATTTTTAAGGCAAGGTGGGGGTTAGCTTCTTCTCACAGGTAACAGTGATAGGATTAGAGGTTGTGCTAGGGGAGGTTCAGGTTGGATATAAGGGAAATTTTTTTCTCTGAAAGAATGGTGATGCAGTGGTGCAGACTGCCCAGAGAGGTGGTCACTGATACCTGGAGGTGTTCCAGAACCGTAGAGATGTGGCACTGAGGGATGTGGTTGGTGGGCATAGTGGGGGTGGACTGGGGTTGGACTAGATCACGGATGTCCAACCTTTTGGCTTGCCTGGGTCACACTGGGTGAAGAGGAATTATCCAGGGCTGCATCTACAATGGTAGTAACGCCTTCCTAAAGTAATGCCTTCTTTTTATTTCCATGGAAACTACAGCAGACACAAAGAGCACAATAATAGTATTTGATAGAGTAAATTCTCAGTTACAAAACATTCTTTTTCAGCACAGTCACCACCATTTGCTATCCATCTTCATCAACAATGAACAAGAGCCTCCATGCCACGCTCATAACAATCTGTACTAGCAGAATTGACATGCTGTTGCTGTCACAACATCACTCTGCCTCACTGCGCTCACATCTGCTGTTTGGTCTCCGTAAGTGTTCAGCAAGCGTTGATGAATGTCAATGGGTGCCATTTTTTCCACAGGGAGGAATTCAGTGACACACCTTTGCTTCATACGCTCATCCATCTTCTTCAGGTGCTATTCTGTCAGACTGCCCCTCTTGTTGCCATCTGTCACATGACAACAACATGGAATATTGGTGGGAAGGTTCAACCTCTACTGTCATACCACCAACACCCACCTCTGACTTTGTAGGTTGACATCATAAAATTGGAGGCATTACTTTTGGAGCAACTCTCATACTACATGGAATATAGTTACTGCATATAAGTGATATAGTATTGTTTATAAGTGTTGCTGTTTCCAAGGGATGCTACCCATGATGCACAGATGAGATGTAAATCAAAAGTAAGAAGGGGGATGCTGAAACATTTTCAGCCACCCGTGGGGTTTCTCCCACCAGCAATCCTCAGAGGTCAACAGATTTCCTTTGCTGAGCTTTAGCTTTTGCCTCATTAGAGACAGAGGAGCAAATGTGGACAGAGAAGTTGGGGACGTACATTGGCAGGAGAGGGAAGCAAGAGAAGCATATGTTGGGGAAGGTGTGAAATACATTGCTGTGAAGCTAAAGACCTCTGTGCTAGGGCCCGAGGATGTGACACCCCAGAGTGAGGGGAAATGGCAGGAACACAAGCACGGAATGTGTCCTGGCCAAGTCTCTGTCACCTGCATAATCAGAGCATGACCAGCCCCAGGTGTGGGCAGTCACCCTGGGAAAACACTGAGAGTTACCAGCAATGTGCAAGCAAAGCCATTCCCATGGTTTGTGAGATTATAAAAGGGGAAATTAGAAGGATATGAAGATCATTGTGCTTAGGTGAACATCATGGAACTTCAGAAAAAGGAGCCGTTCCATATATCGACTTCACTGTGCTCATCTCCCCTTTCCCTCAGTACCTTAACTCACCTCCATTGGCTTTCATTCACATCTCAAGCCAGAGCCAACCTGCCCCAGCCCTCTGCTGCACCATGTCCCATATCACTAACAGCCTCACCCCTACTCTTTCAGGCTTACAGCCCCCTCACTTCCTTCTTTGTTGAGGGGCTAATTCTGCAGCCAGCTATTCTGACTGCTTCACAACGCCTAACAAGATTTAGATCATTCCCTGCTCTACCTCTGTGATGACGCGGCAGGCTCTGCCAAGAGGAAATCTTCAAAGGACTTTGCATAATGCCGTAACAAAACTGCTGCAACCAGCCAGATCTGGACTTGAGATCTCCCTCGGCAGACCCCAGTCCTTCCTCCCCTCTGCTGGCTGCCCAGAGAAGGCCTTCCACTCCTGCTATTATTCTTGCTACTGAAGAGTGCTTGAAAAAACAAGCAGTGGGGTGTCCCAGACCTCCCAGCTCCGGAACCCAATGCCTTCCACAAAAATCTGGAATTTCCAGATGTGCAGCGAAGATGCAGCATCCTTTTGCAAGACGGACTCAAATCTGAGGCAGATCAAGAGATCGCCGAGCACAGATGCCTCTTTCCAAATACACAGTCTTTTAACTGAGTCCAGCGTCCTCTTGGTGATTACCCAAAGCTTTGTTAGACATGCAAATGAGACACTCATCTAGGATCTCCTTAGATGAGGACTTCATGATGTATTGCTGCCTTACAGTGACAATGGAAGAGTCTTTTCGCTCCTACTGGAGACTTGCTGAGTGTGCACAGGAGAGCAAGCCCTCAGAAACCAAGGTTTGGAGGAGCTGATGGCATTCCAGACTGACAGCACACCAGTTCACCTGTTTAGCGAAACCACCGGGAACAGAGCATGGAGCAGGAAGGCAGCCAGAAGAGATCATTGCTTTCCGTGCTCATCTTCACGTTCCCATTGTTCTGTAGCCTCATATACCCTTCTAATCAAATTGCCTGTCCGTTTGTACAGTATTACTCTGGCCTTACCCATAAAGGGGCTTTGGGTGCTGGTACAGAGTAAGAGAAATTGTGCTGACACCATTTCAGCATCTAGCAGACCCAGCAGCATCTGAAACTCTGGGTTTTCTCAACACTCGTGCTAAGAACTGCGGAGAAATGTTGACATTTTGAAACACGTCCCCGATGGATTACTGCAATCAAGTTACTGGCATGGCACTATTTAGTAGCACATATTAGATGCTGCAACTTCAGATAGTTTACATGTTATGAAAGAATGAAGCAGGCAGTTATTATGTAATAACCTGGACACACTAAATATTCACTCTCTCCTGTTATTCACTCCCCACTCCATTATTTGTGATTCTAAAGCACTTTGTTAGGACAAGAATATTCTGCAGTGGTAGTAATGGGGAGAGCATGGATGAGGAGATGGAGGAGGTGGTAGGAAAAGAGGAATGAGAAGGTGGGGCAACTCATTGGCAACCAGCAGCTCAAAAACAGAAACTGCCAGACCGATTTTGGAAGGGAACTAATACAGAACAGCATCCCAGGATAGCGCCTTCACAAGGGCAGATTGCACAGAAGATCCCACTAAGAGGGCTGGACAAGATGATCCCTTGAAGTCCCTTCTACCTCCTATGATTCTGTGATTTGTTGTAATCCAGTGGCCTGCTGGCATAAGGAGATCCTCCTTTGATCCAGGGCGATCAAAGAGTTGGTCAACAACTCTTTTGTTGACCAAATCACAGTTGGTCTGCACACACGGTGTTGTGTTGAGCTGGTGTCTGAAGCAGCACAGCTTGCCCGTCAGAGTACTATACCCAGACTAATAAGTTTTGCCTCAGATAGTTGAATTCTGCTCATCCCAGGTCCAACTTCAGCTCCCCACCACAGAGAGGCAACTTGTTTCTAAAGGCCAGGTCTTAAATGCCAACGTAAGACTCGAGGATGCGCTCCCTCATACTGCATTGGAGCATTAATTCCACATGCTGCTATGTTTTGCTAAGCCATTCTGCTCATTTTTAGGAGGATCCCACAGGGCTTAGGAATTAGCCTGGGGCATGGGAAAGCTGAGCTTCATTCCTTGATCTGCCACAGAAACCCCAAGTGCCATTGGGCGTATCACTCAGCGCCTGCACAGGGGTCTCCTAACTAAAACAGGGATAGAAACCCTGTGAGGGTGTTGGCAAGAAGATAAACGTCTTACCATCCGGGAGGTGCTGCCATGCTGCGATAAGAGGGGCCATGCAAGGAACTTAGATAAGCAATTTCAAATCCTCAGCTTTTTTGGTGCTTTCCCTTCTGCACTTGACGTACTCAGTGATTTCACACAGCCAGCTTTGGTGTTGTTTACCAAAGTGTTGGAAGCTTCCAGTCCAAATAACAGGTCTTCCCTCAAAGGCTGTGATCTTTACAACAGCAATTTGCACTCTATGTTTTAAAAGAGAAAGTAGAATTCTCCAGAGTACTTTGAGGCCAGTGGACATACAGCTTTGCACGGTGAGCTCCAGAACGTCTGTATCTTTTCACAGCACCATCCCATTGACCTCAACAGTTCCTTTGGAGCACACTGCCAGTGCTACATCTGTAGTGGCTACAAGTTTTGTTTTGCCCATCAGCACCCCAAACACAATTTTTAGGAGCAGGGGAAGAATTACAGATAAATCATTCGCCAAATGCTTAAGAAAGAAGAAACAAAATCCTGCACATGTTTTCTAGGATCGATGGTTTAATCTTTCATAGACATTGAAGAGCTAACAGATGACATGAAGTCACTGCAGGAAGATGTAAACAACCCATGAAAAAAAAAAACAAAAACACTGCATTTCAAAAGATAGGATACTTCTGAGGCTTTGGCATTCTAAACAGAATTATCTGATGCCAGCAGGGTTTATTTGGTGTCTGAGGTCTCACAGGCAGGGCTGCCACAGCTTATCAGGGAAGAGTTGTCACCCATTTATAGAGAAGCTTTAAGCTAACAAATTCCTGCACTGTGGAGATACCAACCACATGTGAGAATGGGGATGGTCGGGTTCATTTTCCACTAGGAAAAACAGCAGCTGGCATTGCTACCTCTTCCCTCATGATCAGCCCCAATCAAGCAGCACAAAGAAGTAACAGCTGAGTCAATTAGAAATCCTAAATTCAGTACTCCAGTTATCCAAGGTATCCAATGTGAATATGCTAAATACCTATTAGAGTCATTAACTTCAAAGCTCTGCATTACCTGGCTGAATTATCCTACATCCATCCTATTAGAGGATGCTTAAGAGAGGAAGAAGCTTTCAGTCATGCTCAGCAATATCGCTTTCATGCACATTTATGCACACTGCACCTCAATCCAGCAACAAAATGGTGCAAATGACTTTTTTTTCAGTTTCTGGAGTGACTGTGCTGATGGGCCAGGGTCATTCTGCAGGTCTATACAACATCACATACCCTTCTGGCCCCTTGAGAACCTGTGAATTACAGTTAAGTGTGCTCCTTGTTCCTTGACATTAACTATGGAATTGTGTTGACATAAGAAGAGCTGATTCCCGTTGTGTTGCTCAGCATTTACCCCATGCCAGCCTGGAGCATGCTTGGATAATTCCATCTAAGCAGTTACAAAAACAGCAGAACTCAAGAGAAAAGGCTCCTGTACAATCTGGCACCATTCCAGCTCACCAGCTAAAACACTTCCATCTGATATGCAAAACAGACAGGTGGAAAATTATCCAGAGACACACCATCGTGTTCAGCCTGAACAAATGCAAGAGAGACTAAAATGCCACACTGGACAGTAATTCACTTCAAAAATAACTGTTTTACCACCAGTCCTTTATTCTTTCAAGAAGATGTGCAGGCTGTCCTGCTGTGGAAGACTCACGTGTTTGAGGGGGAGCTGTAATTTATGTTTTCATCCTATCTTGCTTGGTAGGATTCAAAGGGAGTCCAGCTTCACTTCCACATTAGTCCATCACTTTGTTCCACCAGGACTCCTAGGCAAATAGAGTCATGGAATCACAGAACCATTAAAGTTGAAAAAGACCACTAAGATCATCTAGTCCAATAGTCAACCCATCATCACTATATCCACTGAGCCATGTCCCTCAAAAAAAAAAACTGCCCAGTGGGTTTGTTCTGCTCACAGCAGTGCTGCAACTGGTTGCCCACAAAAGCCAGGATGCAGTGCAGGCTCAGAACTCCCCTGCCATCAAAAAACTAACACACATTTCAAACAGTGATGTCCAAAATGAGCCCTTCCAGCAACAAGATGGGTTTTGCCCTCACCTACCAGGAGAGGCATCCAGTGTAGCTGTGACATGGTGTGACCTCCACACTCAGTACACTACTAACCTCACAGGTTGCAGAGTCAGCAGTCAGTGCTTCTGACATTGCAACGTCCATTAGAAAGACTTATTAGGGCTCATTATAAACAAACAGGCTTTAGTACAAGGAGCCGTATTTCAATTAGTTAAGCCCTAATGCCAAACTTGGTCTGTTTCAGAAGCAAGATAATGCAGCGCTCACACAGTATGTTATCCTTGCCTTTCAGTAGCTATAGATAAGTATCATTAAGTCACTGTGAAAAAATGCACTCAATTATCCTACGCTGTTATTACTTAATCTGCGTTTCAAAAAAAGCTTTACACTGAAAAGATGGTAGATAAAGACTAAGTATTGCAGATAAAGGCATTGCTTCACTGAATATATGCTGTAAAAGCATGAGCTGTGGTTGTACACATTTGGATGAACTGGGCTCCTCTCAACATTCTCATACTGTCAGAACCACAGCCACAGCAGGCTGTTGGAGAGCTAAAAGCCAAATTCAGAGGTAGGCTGGGGAAGGAGCCTGCTTCACACAGAGAGGGGCTTTGCAAAGACTTCTGTAACGCCTAGCACTGAATCTCCTCTCAGCCAAGGTCTATCCAAGCATTACACATATAGCCAAGTGCATATGGCACAGCTGGAGGTGACAATCCACTTTGTAGTTGGCTCAAGTGGGAAGAGGAGCTGTATTCAGAAGACCAGGGCCACCAGGTTCTTGTTCTCTACAGTCATAGTGAGAGGTAGCACAACTAATTCTCTGAATACCCATGTTTGCATCACAGCTGCAGCCTCACACAAGTGCTGTGTACTTTAATGGCCCCAGAAAATGGATCTGGCACTCTGAATTTACAACAAATTGATTGAATACAGATGTCACAAAAAAATGCCTCTTCCAAGTTCAACGGCATATGAATGATCTTAGCGTGGCCCCAGATAATCTGACTTCTGTGCCCTAGTTTGCTGCAATAAACCAATTGGAAGGATAATATGCTGTCTCTGTGTCGTGAACCCCTTGGGGTAAGGAGCTTTTTAATTGCGTGCACAGCCCATGACCTGGTAGGCTCTAAATCTCATTGGATGGTGTGCAAAGTTATAGTGGGACCTCAGTTGAACACCCTGAGCTCATGTTACTGTCTGGATTAGCAAAACTTCAGACTATTAAACTGTCTGCATTCTACAGGCGTTGCTGGGAGTTTTGTTTCCCTGCTAAGCTAAGCTCTTCTTTGTTACTGCCAAAAGAAGACAAAAACACTCCACAGGTACTAAAGCACAGAAGTAGCATCAAACTGTTGTTTGGGCAATCCAGCAGATGCAGTACAGCAATATTGACATGGCTTAGTGGGCATGGTGGTGAGTAGATGATTTCAGTTGTCTTTTCCAACCTTTATGATTCAATGATTCTAAATCAGCTTTGTAGGAGAGCAGAGATGGCCAGAGCTCACACACTCAGGTGTCATTCTCTTGCAGAGCCCACCGAAACAGATATATTTACGCTGGCTCCACCTAATTAATGCACCCTGCCAGACCATGCCTTGCACTCTTCAGCCAGCACATGCAGAGCAAGACCCCAATTCGGTTGGCTTGTACAGCTCAGGGCAGATAAAGTGACCTCAAAGCCAGGCTTGATTCATGGGCTGCCATCAGACCATCCCCAGGAGGATGACTGATTGATCCTGTTTACCTTTGGCACTGCAAAGCACTTAACATCAGGTTGAGAGAATCACAGCTTTGTAGTTGTTATTCTTATGGGCTTCAAGACAGAACTATTTGTTTAGGAGCACGATAAGAGTTTTCAGACCACTGGCTCCTGGGCAGCGCTCTGAAAGTCCACCCCAACAAACAAAGCCATGGCACTACATTTGTTCTGCAGAGTATTAGCGAGTCAACTTGTTCCTGAAGAGTCCCCTACCAAAATTATAGAAAGCTCAATGAATCCCACACTGTTTAGCCCACAGCTGTCCCAAAAACTGGGGGAAGAAGCCTGCAGCGAAGGTACAGAAGAGAAAATGCTGGGAGCAGACTCTCCTGGTGACTAATGCAGCCGAGATAAACATCTTGATGCTCGCTAAAACATACAGTATCACGCACAGATTAAAGGCTGGTTCAGAGATTTTGCAAGCAGCCAGTGACTCCTACCCAGCCATCTGCCCAAAAAGGGCCTCTGACTTGTCAACCAATACATTTCCCGCCAGTGCCACAGGCTGGGTGATACGGATCTCTGCTGTGTTTTTTTTAGGAGAGCTTTGATGTAGGAGCTCTGCCGCAACAGCAGCCCCCTTTGGGGAACAAAGCTGCAGTCTAGCCAGGCTCTTCACCAGTTGGCCAGGTATTAGGTTCTTTTTCCCAGCTTCGGGGCAGCCCTATCGCTAACCTTTTCCTCTGACCTTTTGCAGGGAGCCTTCTGCTCAGGGCCATCTGCGTCTTTTAAAGCAGTTTCTTTTAAAGCATTCACCTGAGCGTTTGCAGCCAGCAATTACTCACACACTGGTTTGCATCAGTCACAAAAGCTGTAAGCCTCCAATTAACCACCTCATGCCTTTTAATGATACAACGCTAAACAAGGAAGAGAATTAGAAGGAACATCCTTAGAAGTGGTTTGCAGCAGGACAGGGCTGTCTTTATTACTGTTTATATTAGGGTAGCACGTAGGAAACTCAGCTAGAGGCTGTGAAAACAAATAGAGAACTTGGGGAGTTAATTTAATATGGAGAATTTATAGTCTACGGGACAAGACAGAGTCGGTGGATGAGATGTAGAGTAATGAGGAGAAGACAATGATTTTCCAAGGGCCAGAATAACCTGCCAGCATCCTTCACCCATCTCTGCCAATTTCCGATATCCTCCTTCTTCAACACCACTTCAGGAGCATGGAAGCTGGTAGCGGGCTCAGCAGTCCTTCCTCATCTCCCAGAAGACCCATGCAGCAAAATGCAGGGGAATGCACTGTCATCATCTCCAAGAGATAGCTGAAGATACTGCACCTGCTCGGAAGGTTTCCAGCAAAACTGCATTTTGGAGGAATTCACCAATTCAGCAAGATCTCAACAAGGTGAGTCAATTTTGCCCAGGTTCCCATGAAACTCACACAGGGCTCCAGATGTCAGAAACCTGCTGAGTTTCCTGCCTGGCCACCCATCTGGTTCCTCCACCATTCAGGTTTACAGGGCCTTAGGGCAGCCTGCTGCCAGACAAGCTGTTTTGCAGGAGGGGACCTCAGTGCTCCCACAGCTCTCAGTTTGTGATGTCTCTGGTATTGGACCATCTCAGGAGCAAACACAAGAGATGGACAGCTGAGAGGCCTGGCGCTCCAAAGAGCATCTCTTCTGCGAGAGAATGCAAGCTGGTACATAATTTCTTCTGCAAAATTTCTACTGCTTTGGAAGGAATTCAGCCTACTTTCACCCAGTACCTTTAAGCTGAGTACTTTAAGCTCATTTCCAACAGCCAACCTCAGCAGGGCAGCAGTAGCCAACAGCTTCTGAACCTCAGTTCTGTTCCTTTTGCTCTTAGGGAGGTAGGGAGCTGCGAGCCCCTGCACAGCCCGCCAGAAACACTGCAGATCAGTCACATTAAGTTGCCTAATCTGAAGGACAGGTGATAGAAACTACAACACAGAGCTCCCCAAGACAGCAGAACACAGTGAAATCTCTCTACAAACTCTTAATGAAAATATTCGCTCTATGGATGGGTACACTTCTGATGTGAGTGACTGTAGGGTCCCAAGGCTCAGACCAGCTCATCAGACTCACAAACAGAGGAACTGGGGAAGAGACTCGTTCATAAGAATCATTGGCTAAATAATTTTTTCTATGATTTGCTAGAAAACATAGGGAAAGGAGGACAGATGTTTCAAAGACTGAAACAAGATAGTACCAAAACAAAAAGGAATGAGGGTTACCTAAAGTATACAAAGGGTTTCTTGTTGTGCTTCACGTGGCACTGGATGTTTCTCCCTGCTCCTGAACCAAGTGATAGCAGCAGCTGCCATGCACAGTCTCCTTTGCTTACCCTGCTAAGTCACCACCAGGCTCCATCAAGAGCATGATTTTATCAATGCTATGAGAAACACGTTTCCGGAATCTGTTGCTCCCAAAGACATCCCTGCAATGTGTTGAGCAAGCACCAGAGCTTCTCCTCGGGATGCAGCCAGGCGTGCTGTGAAAGATGAGAGCTCCTGAGCATGCTGCTGGGAGCTTCTCCAGGGAAACATCTGGTGGAGACACTGACACAAGCTGTAGGTTTGTGTAGGGCTTGAGCAACAAACTGTCTGTCAAGACCTGCTTATTAGGATGTTTACTCACAAAATTGGCCTTTTCATCAGTACACTGTGAGTGGTTTGTGAATGCAGCCCTGACCACCAAGGAAATGGTCTTGCAGAATCAGTCAACAAGATCAAGAGTGATGCCAGCACACGGAGGCATCATTTTTTAGCATAAGGACCAGCTACATTCTGCCCAGCATCACATTTCCCATTTTGCTACCCCCAATAACTGCATACCAGTCAAATCTTTGGGGTTTTATTTTGATATCAATGTGTTCTTTGGCAGGACAAAGAGCCTTTTGTTTTCTTTCCCTGTGCTAAAGCATTGATTCTTTGATATCCTGTAGGGATGGTGATTTATTTTCATCTATTAAATTGTCTTTCCTTTTGTCTTTCCTGCCCATATTATGATGCTTTTGTTAAAAAATGAAAAAAGAGCAGAAAGAACACACCAGAATAAAAGAAAAGCTCAGCTCTCTGCTCACCATTTTCCAAACATTAAATCCATTTCCTAGTTCACACATTTGCAAGGGATCCACAGAGTTCATTTAGACCAAAGACAAAAGTGCTCTGAAGGTCATAAGGAACACCTCCACAGCTGCATGACTTCACAGAATCACAGAATCATTAAGGTTGGAAAAGTCCTTCAAGATTCCCAATCATTCAGTGCAGAAAAGACCTTCATAATTCCCAATTATCAACCCACCCCACCATGCTCACCAAGCCATGCCCCTCAGTGCCACATCTCCATTGAGGTTCTTCAACACCTCCAGGTACGGTGACCCTACCACCTCCCTGGGCAGCTGTGCCAATACCTCACCACTTTTTCTGAGAATAAATGTTTCCTAATATTCGACCCTGAACTTCCCCTGGTGCAGCTTAAGGCCATTCCCTCTCGTCCTGTCACTGGTTGCCTGAAGAAGAGGCCAACTTCAGGCAAGAAAGGACCAAGGAGGAAAGCTGAACAATTTTGCTTTACTCGGAGAGAGGAGGGAAGAGGGGAAGGCTCAGAGCATCACAGTGCCATATGTCTAGGCAACACACCCAGGGGCATAGTAGGTCTTTGTAACTGGACCACAGGGGAAATGCATGCCTGAAATAAAATGTCAGCAATGAAAGCCTCTTCCATGG
Source organism: Centrocercus urophasianus (assembly GCF_019232065.1). Taxonomy (NCBI): domain Eukaryota; kingdom Metazoa; phylum Chordata; class Aves; order Galliformes; family Phasianidae; genus Centrocercus; species Centrocercus urophasianus. Next base: position 48,320,703 of record NW_024884586.1, read on the forward strand.
CTAAGACTGTCTTTCAAGAGAGACGTGTCAGAGACGTGTCAGAGCTCAATACAGGAAAAAGGAAGCTGTGGGGACCTCAGCAGAGATCAATATCTCCAGGGTAGAAAGGAAACTTATCATTTGACAACAATAATAAACATTTCTGAGTGTGCTTCCTCTCGAGGCTCCTGCAGCACTTGGTCTCAGACAAAAAGGGCCTCAGCAGAGCAGCAGGGCTGGGCAGTGACAAATCAGTCAGAGAATCTCAGAACGGTTTGGGTTGGAAAGGAACCCTAAAGATTCTCTGGTTCCAACCCCTGCTGTGAGTAGGGACACTTCCCACCACATCAGACTGCCTAAAGCCTCACTCAGGCTGGCCTTGAGCACCTCCAGGGATGGGGCATCCCACAGCTTCTCTGGGCAGCCGGCACCTCACCACTGTCATTGTGACAAATTTCTTCCTCTTATTCAAACTAAACCTACCCTCGTTTAGTTTAAAGCCATTATCTATTCTCCTGTCACTGCCCCTGACAAAGTTTGTCCTGACAACCCGTGACAAAGAGTCTCCCCAGCTTTTCTGTAGCCCTCCCTTTGGGAACTGGAAAGCCACAATGAAATTCCCTTAGAGCCTTCTCCAGGCTGAACAAAACCAGCTCCAGCCCTCCGGTCATCTTTAGGGCCCAGCTCTTCTCTGCTTGTAACCATGTAACAGGGATTTAGCCTCAAATATCATGACTGAGAGTCCACAATCTGGATGCAGGAGATGGGGAACAGCATGGCTCCACTCTCCCCAGCAAATCCCCTTCCGATCCTCTTGCTCCAAGCTCTCTCTGCCCATGAGCTTCCCTTTTCCCAGCACCTGCTCTCCTTGGGCAGCACCCAAGGCCTCTGTAGTGGCAAGGAGAAAATCACAGAGCTCACATGGAACCTAAACAAGGACTGGTAATTAGAAAGAAGAGACAAGGACAAGACAGGAGCCATCCGTGGCAGCTGGAAGAACCAACCACCATCATTTATCAGCCATGGTGAGGTAACCTTTGAACACGGTGAGCACTTGTATTCCTCTCATCCAGATCCACCCATGGCCACCAAACCTCTCTGCAGGAGCATCTTCATCCAAAGCACTGATGGGCGATGAGCCTTGGGTGGGATGAGTTAGATCCAAACCCCCCAGTCCTGATACCAGAAACAATATCTTGGGGTATCAGTGAATTGTGCAGATACAGGGTTGCTTTGGAGTGTTCTACACAGTGCCATAAGACAGTAACGTGTTGACTGTATGTGTTGTTCCATAGTTGAATCTCAGAAGATACCTGGAAAAATAGACATGTTGCAAACAAGAAGGGGATGGCTTCCTTTTCTTCCAAGCAACTGAACATCTAGGAAAACACTACCATGTCTGACAAGAGGGAAAAGACAGAAATTCAGTTTCACACAGTGTTTGCATTTTAATGACAAGCCACAGTTTATATAATTAAGAACAAAAGAAAAACAGCAGAGGAAACACCAGAGTGAACATGGTGTCTGCAGTAGCCTGGAGGCAAGATGGTGGCTTAAGCAATAGCAGTGATTTGGATACACAGGTCAACAGCCAGCACTGCCCTTGACCTCATTGGCCGCCGGGTGAGACAGCTGCTCGCGTGATGCAGTCAGGTGCTGCTGCTGTGCTTGGTGCCATGGCCTCTGCAAGCTGATCCAACTGGATTTACAGAGTGCTCTCTTATCAAACCTGATGTATTTCCTCTCCCACTCCTTTCCCAGACCTTGCCCTGCATTGGAGACATAAAGCATGACACAGCACAGAGGACTCACCTTATTTCTAGAAAGAAAAGGACATCACTGCATTTCTGCCTTCCAAGGCTGTGGATTTTCAGCAAACTCCTACTTGTTCCTGAATTTGCCTTCCTGAGAGAGGAGAACCTCAGGAAATGGTGTCAGTCAAGAGTCAAGGAAAGAAAACTGTAATGTGATACAGGTCTAACCCACTGAAACACTGGGAATGTCTCATTTTACAGTGGTTCCTTCCAAAAGGAAACCAACCAACTGTAAATAATGCGTCTGGGAGGAGAAGACAAACTTTTAACCCTTCCCTTGCTTTTACTGTTTGCTCAATCAAGGAATAGCTTTCCTTGAAGCCCAGCAGAATCCACTTCTCTGTGCTTTATGGCTCTCTTCTCCAGACTGGGTAACCCTGAGACCCTACTCTTTTGCTAGTTCCAGAGCCCAAAACTGACACTCAAGTATGAATAGCTAAGCACAAAAATGGATGTTGACTGGATATTAGGAAAAAAATCTCTGAAAGATTGGTGAGATATTGGAACAAGGGAAGTGGTGGGGTGATAGAGATGTAGTATTGATGGACATAGCTTAGTGGGCATGATGGCGGTGGGTTGATGGCTGGACTGGATGATCTTAGTAGTCTTTTCTTTAATAATTCTGTAATCTCAGAAGCCTTTTTGTGTGTATGTGCCTGGCCCTTCCTATCAGCATCAGTCTTCCAGCTTCACCTAGACATCTGAGAGAAGTGAACACATGTAGAAAGGGTTGCCTCTTCCTGAATCCCACTTCCGGGACTTGCAGAAAATCCTGCTATCAATATAGACCACAAGCACATTCACTCTTACATATTTCTCCGTGTTTTAGCTCAGTCACCTCAAATAAACAAATTAGAAGTGTATCTGTTCCTGTAAAAGCACTACCAGACTGGTAAGTTACCAGGACATCTGACACAGACACGTTTCATTGGAACACTTGCAAATTCGAGTTTAGAGACCTTGATCCACCAGCGCTCCTGAGCGTGCGCTAAGTTCACCCCTAACTGTGAAGTACACAGAGCACATGCTGAAATGCTTCACTGAGTAAGAATGAGCTTAATCACATGCTTAAACACTTACTGCATGAGCACCTCAGAGATGAAGATTGATTATATCCTTCTCCTCCCAGTAGCTCAAGCTTGCCCTCCAGAAAAGCCCATGTCTTAAAACACAAGGCACACGGAGTGCAAGGGACATGGAGAACATATATTTCAATGGTTTGCAGTCTTTCCACCTCCCTGCCCTTGGCCCCAGAAGAACCTTTTTGGGGGAGAAAACACTTAATTTGCTTGCAAAGCCATTACATCATGAGGACAGAGTCCAAATCATATACATTTTCCTTCGGGTTTATCATGAAAATGTTAGTTCTCAGGACTTCAACTCCTTTAAAAAGAACAAAAAACAGATTTTCAGAGCTTGGCTCATTGAAACCAACTTACTAATGTTAATATACTTTATTGATCTTAAAGGAATACAGCATGGAAACAAAGGCCATTAATTGAGAAAGAAGCTCTGTTTACATTAATAAGTCATTCCACACAAAAAGAGCAGATCCAAACTGAGGTTCCCACAGGTACAGTATATACAGTTTTGGTGTTTACTTCAGCCTAGAATTAGCATGGTTCCCAATATTATTTGGACCAAATTTACCCAGATTTTTGGATCAGAAGCTGTTCAAGGGAGCCAACACTCCCCTCAGCCTCCTCTTCTCCAGACTGAGTAGCCCCAGTCCTCTCAGCTGCTCCTCGTAACACCCTTTTTCTGGTCCCTTCACCATCTTCATTGCTCTTCTCTGCACACATTTGAGCAACTCAATACCCTTCTTTTATACTCTTCAGAACTGAACACATTATTCGAGGTGCCAGTGCCATGTACAACAGGACAGTCCCTTCCACAGCCCTGCTGACCCATACTGCAGATGCAGGTCATGATGACATGACCACCTGGGCTGGCTCATGTTCATCTGGCTGTCAACCAGCACCCCAAGTCCCTTTCTGCCAGGCAGCTCTTCAGCCACTCTTCCCCAAGCCTGTATCACCGCATGAAGATTCTGTGACCCTGGTGCAGCACCCATATTTCGTCTTGTTGCACATCACACAATTGGAATCAGCTATCAACCCAACAATACAGAGCCCTCTAAAGAGCCCTTCTACCCTCATGCAGACCACCAGTCCTGCTTGAATTGGAATTCATACGGGACTTCAGCACGGACTGTGCTTGTGAAAGCATGGAATTAAATTATTTTGCTAGAGGACGTGAGTGACCAGAAACACATGTCCACTGTTTTAAGAAGTATATGCCACCATCAACCAAGCGTGCAAAGTAAATTTCCTTACACAGCAACACAAACCTCATTTTCAGCAACAGTTGTGAGCACAAAAGAATGAAGAAGACTGGGGGAAATCTGTTGCACAGACAACTCCCAAAAGCTAAACGAAGATCACAGTCTTCTCACCTAATGGTTCTTCAATACTTGCAACAGTCTTCAGAGAGAGCATGCAAACCTGGCCACTCTCTGAAGTCCATTCACCCCACGGCTCTCCCAGCTTTCACGGTCATTACTGGGGATGGTAGAGCACACATCCTTCCCTCCTTACTTGTCTATAATACCTTGTCTGTAATACCTCGTCTATCTCCTTTGAACTTGCTGACATTACATCTGTGCCGCTATTGCCTGTGGCAGCAAATTCCTTGCTGAGCAAAAGAAGAAAAAAAGCACTCACTTTCTTTTATCCCTTTTAACCGATGTCCCACTTGTTTCCATGTCTCCCCTCATTCCAGCATTGTGGGATTTTTAAGTCCCAGAGCAATTGTTTGATCTATCTGTTCTATTTTGCCAGAGAAATAAAACACCATTCTGTGCAAGGAGCCTCGACACAATCCCTTTGGAGGTTTAGAGCAAATCACGGGAAAAGCAGATTTGAAAGATAGATTTGGGCTTTACAAATTGTTTCTATTGGTTTGCAGTCTCTGTATCCTCTTGGAACTGTGCACAGGAACTGTCAGTGTAAGTATTACATTGCAAAGAGTTGAGAATGGTTCAATTTTCTCATACCAGCTTACTTGTATGCGTGATTGTTGGTGCCTCCAAAGATACAGGCTAGATGCTTGATGCAGCTATTAAAAATGCCTTTATCACATGCTGCAGGAGAGCCAAACTCAGTGTGGTGAATCATCTGCTGAGTGGCCATCACAGCTAATAAAAACCTTCTTGCTCTCTGTGGCAAAAAAGGATTCAGGTTCCTCAGGGATGGCTTTGCTGGCTGCCACCTGAAGAGCTCTGACCTTCCAACAGACAGATTGGGGTTAGGGAAGGTGCAGGACTCTGTTGTGGGGAATCCGTTGTCAGTCTTTATCCAGGATGAACCCCATGCCAGGAGAAAAAGTAGATATCTTGTATGGATTGGAAAGACTCCGTCTGAAGCACCTCATCAGGGAACAGCTGGGAGATGTACAGCAACACTATATAACCTAAATCACAAGGAACCCAGACAAAGGAGTCTGCTCTTGCTAAGCGTTTGCTCTGCTTATGAAGCACAGGGGTACAAACCCAACCATCCTCACTACAATTATTCCTCCCCTTGAAACAGGCCCCCGGGCGCTGAAGACAAACCTCACAGCTTCTGACTTCCAAAGACTGCCATAAGCACTGGGCATAATTAAAACACAAATATTAAAAAAAGTGCATTGGTAAGGGCTCAAGGCTGCGGAGCTGGAAAGCCAGGTAGCTTAAAGAAGTGCCAGATATTCAACTGGTCTCCAAGATTTGCAGATGTTTTTCAACCTAGCATTGCAAAAACTTACTAACAGAGGTAGTGTTTCCTAAATTGGAACCAGAGAAGAGAATGTGCTGGGATATCAAGTACTTTTCCAGCACTGTAAGATCTTTTATTCAAAAAAAAAAAAAAAAAAAAAAAAGAGGAAAGTGAGAGGTAAAAAAAAATCAAGGCCTGTTTAAATGATTTGGGATGCTTACCTAAATCATGTAGGAAAAGGAAAAATCCTTCTGCAAACTGAAAGGAGTCAGATGCAATTGAAAGAGATACCATCAGCACATTTCCCCATCTGGTAGTAAGTTATTCCATGAGAGTGCTACAGAATGCACTGGTTGCAGCTGATACAACCTTAGTGATATTTAGGTGTTTATTTTCTTATTCTTTTACTCAATTATCAAAACAGAAACTATTTAGTAGCTTGCTTTTGAAAACCAGCCTCCTTCAGCCAGTAAGAGAAAATGCATTCCAGCACTGCAATTAAAACTTGCCTTTCCAAAGCCACTGGTCAGGTTGTCTTCCCACCAGCATCTCCTTTACAGTCAGACACAGAGTGTATGTCTGCAGCTCCTCTCTGCTGCACCTTTGAGGAGATTTATAGGGATTTGCACGTGGTTTTCTTGCTTGAAGAGAGATTATGTGGCATGATTAAGAGATATTCTAGGAAAGAAACCACTAGGTTTGATAAGCTTCTTGACATTCCCTTTGTTTGATATAACACCCATCTGTTATTAACAGAATATATTGAGTTGCTCTCAGCTTCAGCAGAACTGTGTTGAGTAACAAACATTTCTCCTCTCCCCTCTCTGTAGAGGCAGTCATTGTCCCACAATTTCTGGAATAACTATTCTATATTAATATACAAAATGTATATATAACATTTTATGTTTTCTGTATGTATGCAGGCTGCCCTTCCACATGCAAAGCTACAGGAGGGTTAAGACCAGCTAAGGTGAGGTACAGCTTCTCCTGTATCATGGAAGATGGAAATGAAAGGACTTTTGAGGTTCCTGTACTCAAAAACTTGTGACCATACTGCATGGCCCCTTACAAAAAGTAACAGAAAGCATGTACTGTCAGAGACATCTAACAGCGGGGATTCACTGCAGCCTGCAAGTTAAGATCAAATCCACCACTTAGAAAAACTGTTACCACTGTCTCAGAAGCTGTTCATAGAGACATTTAATTCTTGGTGAATGTCTCCTTCCCACATTTGCTACACAAGGAAACCTGACAAAGTACTGCTCTGCCTTACAGCAGGTGACAGCAGGAAGGACACAGAGGAACCATGGAAGAATGTACCTCTCTGCTGATGTTGCTGTGGACCAAACGGGCTGCACACACACCCGAAAAATTCCTACCAGGTTCACCAAGCTCACGCTCTCCTTGGCCAGGCAGAGCACCCTGAGCCCACAACTTTGGGCAATCCATTTACCGATCACTTCAGAGGCACACCTGCTGCATTACACAGATCCATTTGGTTACAGCACCCTACCATTCACCCTTCAGTTGTACCAACCAAGGTCTTCAAGCACCCTGAAGCAAGGAGGATTAATATTACATTGCCATCTGCTCCACAATGCAAGCTGCTCATAAGCAACACCCTGAAGAACTGCAGAATTGCAGAAGTTGGAAGGATCCCCTGGGATCATCCAGTCCAACACCCTGATAAACTGGGCTCCCTACAGTAGGTTTCAGAAGTGTCCTCAGTCCCATCCTGCCCTTAAAAATGCAAGTCACTGGAAGAACAAGAAGAGCCATGGCTATCCAGTTCTCTCAGAGCACAAATCACACACACAGCAACATTTTAAACTTGCTCCATTTCCTGCACGACCGAATTCCAGGGAATGTTAACAGGCCACATTAAAGAGACACTGACGTGGTGACAACGCCAGTACAAAACCATTGTAAGATTGAGTCTGTCCCAATGTAACAAACTTAAAAAAAAAATTAAAACAGACTGTTTATTACAGCATATGATGTGTTATATTAATTTACACAATGATATATATATATAAAAACAGCCATTGATGATGTACAGTAAATTGGACATCAACAGGAATATTAAAACTACTGATAATCATGCACGTGACATGCATATGGTTTGTTTTTCTTTTCAAAAGCAGTTTTACACAATATACTGAAGTTACTAAGCCTTGGTCAGCTGCTCCAACAGTTTATTCCAAACAACACCACAGTCCGCACCGGGACTCCCAGGAAATCAGAGCAGAGTGCGCTCCTGAGAAGGCAACTTAACCTTGGAGATGGATTTACCAGGAGCCCTTTCCTCACGGGAGAAGGTTGGGGGAGGACAGGGCCAGCTTCAAGAAGAGAATCAATGAGAAAAAGAAACAGAACAGGCTGGACTGTCAGGAGGAACAAGTTCAAGATGTGGCACCAGGAGCAGCAGAAAGGGACAAGCAAAAACACTGAGACCACCCACACTCCCTCCCCCTTTTCCCCTAAAAATTTATGACCTTAAGCTGTTGATACCCTGTATAAGACCCAGAACTGGAAAAATCTAGGCAAGGATGATCCATTCCCCAAAACATGAGCCTTTTTTTCCAAGCCTTCTGATACTATGCACTGGAGGCTGTTCACCACTGAAATGGCAGTGTTATGGTTTTTTAGACAAGTGTAATGGTCTTTTATTTCCATTTGAAAGGCACTAGTATCCACCCAAGTTCAGAAGACAAGCGACATAATTTACCTTAAGTTTTAAATATTTGTATTAAAAAAAAAAAAAATCTGTGGTAATATGTACACAAAAGCACCTTGCTTCCAAAAGCAGAAACAGATACATTCCACCAAGTCACTTCACTAGACGGTCGTCATGAGCTTCAGGGAGCCTGACCGAAAGCGCAGGATTTTCTTCTTGAGGTTATGGGAGGCTTTGATTTTGACAAAGGCCTTTGCCGCATTTTCGTGCAGCTCCGGAGCGGTGACGGTCTGGATGGGGAGCGTCTGGACAAACTGGGACCAGATGAGACCCCCGCTCTCATCAGAGTCGCTGGTGGTGGTGCTCTCCCCGACGAACTCCACCTCGCTCAAGCTGGACTCGCTGTCTCCGAAGCAGTTCGTTGTGTAGTTGCTCTGCTCATCCTCACTCGTGTCCACCACTGTGGAGTGGAACAGAGACTCGCACTCTGCCGAGTACTCCGAGTCACTGGCCACATAGGCGTAAGGGCTGACATACGGCAGAGGAACTTGAGCGTAGACTCCTACGCCGTCCCGTCGGTTCCTCCTTGCCCTCCGCAGCGCCTCCTCGTAGGAGATCTCCGCTGAAGACTTCCACCGGCGGTAGTCAGCCCGCTTATGTTTTGGTTTGGCCACCACCACCTCCCGGCCGTGTCCGTGAGACCTGACCACAGATTTATGCAGACTGGCTGGCCGCCCTTGGAGGCCTGACTCTGGCTGCAGACCGCCGCCGCGCTTCCCCCTTGAGGAGGGCTTTTTCAGTTTCTTATTTGTATCCAACTCATCGGGAAAGCGGCACTTCTTGCCGGTTGGCTTGCCTTTCTCCCGCAAGGCCTGAGCACCGTTCTCAAGCCCGTTGGCGAGGTGTGGCCTGTGCTTCAGCGCAGAGCTTTTCAAAATCTTGACGTTCCTGGTGCCTTTGTGGAGCTTAACGCTTTGCTGCTGGGCTGGGATGTACTGGGCGTTCACCAGCAATCCGTCATCGAGGCTCTGAGAGGAAGAGCCCTCACTTTTGAAGTCCAGCGTGGGCCTCTCCTCCACAGGAGGCGACGACGAGTGAGCTGCCTGCGAGCCGCCCTTCAGCAGGACCTTTTTGGGCGGCTGGCTGACCCTGGTCTCTGGCTGCAGCACCACCGGCTTCCCTGGGCTCTCTTTGGGAGACGCAGCGAAGTGCTGGCTGCCTTCCTTGGAGACATCCCCCGTGGCAGCCACCGCGTGCCGGCTGAGCTCTGCAGGCACCGCCTTGGCACCCCGCGGCTGCTGCTTGCTCTGGAGTTCGCTGGGTGGAAAAGCCGCTGGCAAAAGCACCTTTCTGCTCTCCACCTGCTCACCACCTGCTTCCCTCGGCCTCTGCTTGAGCGGGGAGGGAGCCGTGTTCTCTGAAGCAGTTGCCCCGCTGGATGGCAAGCTCACTTGCTTCGCGCTCTTCAGGTTCACCACGTTGCTGTGTGAAACCGCCCCGGCAGCCTGCCTGACACACATGCTGCCGTGTCGCAAGATCCCTTTGGTGGGATCGGCGTTGAGACTTGTCCTTGGTTTGTTAGTCCTTACAGAGTGAGTCTTTCTCTGAACCAGGCTTAAGATGTAGCCATCTATCCTCTTGCTGGCAGACGGGCACGAGGCAGGCCAGGAGCCTGGCGGGAGAAAGGCATCGGTTGCTTTTCCTGAGTCTGTTTCAGATCCGGTGCAAACATCGGTAATGTCACAGCCAAGCCTCTCCTCTTCTCGCTGGGGGTTCTCAGTCACAGGGAGAAGGAACATAGGACTCTGCACAGCTACCGCATGGAGTGGGCTGGGGTACCGGTAGACGTCACTCCCGTTTTTAGACACCAGATCGCACTGGTACTTTGGGTGGACATCTGCAACGACATCGAGGGAATTTGAGTGCGGTGTGGACAAAGAGCGACACACAGAGCCCGCGGTCTGGTCCTCATGTTGGCTTTCTTTATTATAATCCATCCAGCCTATGAGATCTGAAAGGCATTTAGAAGAGTTTAGAGCTTGCCAGTGACAGTTCTGCTGCTTTTCACATGCTGTCAGGAGCACCGGACTCATCTATACAAACGCTTTCACTACAGCACTGCTGTTCAAATAGGAGAAACCTCACACTCAGGGATGCTGTTCAACAGCTGTAAAAGGGTCTGAGGGTTTCTTCCTAACTGCATCTATGGAGGGTTTGTGCCAACACGACTTCTTCACTGAAAAAATAAAACCCAGAGCCCTCTTGGGTCCAGGATGCTGAGAGCTTCTTGTTCTACATCCAAGCCACTTAAACACCACGTTTCTGTGCTACACAGTCACTTGTATAACTCACTGTGGGTCTCAGCATGCATGAGTTTTATATTTTACTCCGTTAAATGCAAAGGGAAACATGAAAACATGGACAAGAGACCAATAAATTGCTTCTAGCTTATTGACAAGCTTCACTTCCATATTTTTCCAAGTATATCTTGGAATATAAAAGAAAATCCAGATTATTAACATGAGCATCCTACCTGTTTTATGACTGTAATAATGTCAGTTCACTTTGAACAATAAAGAATTAAAGAATGGGAAATAGGCTAATATTTCCACATAAGTACAAGAGTGCAGGTCAATACAACCAGTACCCAGGCCTTGGCTCTGCAAAGAGAGTTCTTTAAGAGAAATCCAGTGCCTTTCAAGATGCATGAGTCAGATTTAATAACTAAGGCACTTACGTCGGATATAAGCAACCTTAGCAGCAAGGCTTCAATCCAAGCACCTAAGATCATGATTTTATTAAGGTCTAGTTCGCTTGATCTTCTTGGTTAGAGGGACAACCTAAACGATCCTGGCAGATCACTGTCAGTCCTGTTTTCTACCCTTGGGCTAGAAACTTCAGCCAGAGTGCTCAAATTTGAAAGCTCAGTGCTTGCTCCTTATCTTAAGTTTATTTCAAAAGAGGTCTCACATACTTTGATGAAATTAGCTGATAACGATGATGCTCCTGTGTGGGCAGGAGAGAAAGGGAAGTCAAGAACAGGAACTTCCTCCAGATCACCTCCCAGTTTTCCCACATTTCCTAAATTCTATGTCAGAGTCAGGAAATGTTGCCAAAAAGACTTCTTTGAAATGTGCCAGACTGAGAAATTTCATTCCTATAAATGAGACAGCATGATTAACGGGAGCTTTAGATTTTTGTGTTGCATACAGAAAAAAAAAAAAAAGGAAAGTAATCTGCTGAAAAGCCCTGTGCATGTTTTTATGTTTGGCTGATATACCTTTCAACAGGGAACATTAAATTACCTCAAGCTGCTCAAAGGATAACTTAGAGGAGTTCTCAGCATCTCAGAATCAATGTATCCCAGGCTGAATTTTCCCGTTTCTGAGTCAGAAGAGCTTGAAGTATTTTATCCTCGATTCACAAAATTTCACTACAAGTTAACCTTAAAGAGCAGAATGGAAATTGGAAATACTATGGTTAGGAGCACCCTCCACAACCCAGACTGGACTAAGGCTTCTGAATGAGTGTGGCTGTGATGTCAAGCAGTAATGCTCAATCGCAGAAGTCCTACTGAAGTGTCCTACCTGGACAACAGACAGAGGTGGCCTTCCTATTTTACTGTCATACATGTTAAAAGATTGCAACTTCAGCCTAATGTCAAAGGAAATTCGACAGCTCTGTGCCAAAGAGACAAAGTACTTTTAGTCTGTTTGTGATGTCTATTCGTCTCTAATATATAAATGGAGAACAAAGCTCAGTCACCTGGGTGTTGAGGACCATCAGAACTGAACAAAAGACTGCTGCAAATAGAACGACTTGCAACCCGCAGCTAGCTCCCTACTCAGTCACTTTCAGCAATGACAATGGTACATCTATATCGCATGGCTGCAGAGGTACCTCTAATTATTGCTGTTTAGTAGAAATGCTTTTCTTAAAGAAATCACGAGAAATTAGCCGACTAATGTGTTTTTGTGCATATGTACCACTGCCCTCTGCTGGGTAGAGCAGCTGCCATATTTTCACACGTTATTTTCATGTGCTTAGAGGGGCAGATTCACAAGCAAAGATGGAGCAGTGGAGAAGAAACGGTCCTTCTTTGCAACACATGTACATGATAGGCACTGGAATCTTTTCAGAGCACAGCACGTCAAATGGAAAGAAGAAGGGTTAATCCAACCCAGATACTCCTGAGGCAGTATTTCCAAAGCCAAAGCCACCTCCTGGAGTATGATGCATTCGACCTGCTTTTACTATACCTGCAGATTTAGGGCGTCCATCTGAGATATTCAGTGTTGCCTCCAAAGGGCTGCAAAAGCAAGTGCTAGAATGGCAACTGGATAAACACTCACTGAAGACAGAGTTAGACGAATTGGAGAGCGATCCAGAAGCTCCATCACTCAGCTCATAAAACCCTGCAAAAATAAGAGTTTGCATTTATATTAGTTATGTCTACATAAAGTTACCATTTGTGCCCCTAAAAAAGCAGTGCAGCTCATGTTTATGTTGGCTTACTCTTGCAATTAGTATGGGGATTTCATTCAGTCGTCCAAAAAAACAGCGCACAATTTAGTAATATCCTTACAAAGAATCCCGTTTAACAGTAAAGCACTTAAAAGAACACAACTTTGCTCAACATATGAAATCTTAAACTATTTTTTTTAAGCTTTTATAGGGGTTGAGGTTTTAACTTTAACAGGGGATTATGGATTTTAGCAAGAAGGCTCAAGGCTGTGTTGGCCAGCCCACTCATGTAACAGTGCATTCTACCTTCCACCGCAAACTCCCCAGCTATCACTTGACTGCAGATCTTTGCCAAGAGTTGGGGCCAATGCTATCCATTATTTTCATCAAGTTCTGGACAAACATGTAGTATTTAGGATGACAAGAAAGGAGTGCAGGCAGAAAAACTTCCAGGTAAACCGGGTCTACTTTAGAAAAATGCAACACACTATAAACAAGACTTAAATTGTACATTTAGGAAAAAGGAATTCTGGGCATGTCTGCAGAATGAGGATGCATTCTGGAAAATGATACTCCTGGAAAGGACTTAGTCAGCATGGAAAAGTAGCTCAATCAAGCTTAATAGTATGGCCAAAAAAAAGGCTAACGAGATTGTTGGATGTACAAAGAGACTAATGAATAGCAGGTGGGAAATGACTTCACCAGCCTACATGGCAGTGGTAAGAAAGACATTAGAACAGTGTGCCTAGTCCTCAAATCTAGCAAGCTTAAAACAAAGCTAAAAAACTGGAATGGAGCCATAAAACTATTTAAGAGCTTGGAAAAATGCCTTGAAACCAATGACTTAATGAACTGACCTGTTTAGCTCATCAAAAAAGCCTGGGAATTAAAATATATAGCACCTCCAAGAGGAGAAAAGGCTTGGCAGTAGAAAGACCTTAGTCTACAGGGAAAAAGCATTTGAAAAATCAGTATGGGAACGAGTCAAGTTCAAATTAGAACTAAGCAATGGTTTTAACAGTGCAAGTGATTGCTTGGTAGGTCCTCCACTCCTCAATGCTGTCAGAACAAGCCTAGATCCTCTGTGGAAGGCTCCCCACAGTTGAATACCATTTACTGGCTCCAATGCAGTCAGAACAGAATGAAACTCAATACAACAGGGATTAAATTATTAGACTCAGCACTCCACCTGGTTATAAGATCAACTCCGACATCTTTCCTCTGCCACTGGCGCTTCCTTTTGCCACTTTCCCTGCAACCTCCTTCCTAATATGCAGGAGGAATGGAAGTTTTGTGGGGGGCCTTGAGAAAAAAATTGACCCAAACACCGAAAATCTTAATTCAGCCTGAAACATTTCTCTGCCGAAAAACAGCAGCCTTTCCAGCAGCAGGTGAACTTTCCCAGTTGGCACTAATTATCAGAGCGTGAACATGTCACAGACATTCGTGGTGGCAACACTAAGAACTGCAGGCAGCTTAATTCCAGGTACCATGGGAGGCTCCATCATGCTGACCATTGGCCTCACCTGAACTTGGACGACTGTCTGTCTCAAGGTGTTCATCTGTCGTTTTTTCCACGTCCAGACGGAGGTCACTAATTTGCTTATCTAGCTCTTGCAACTGATTTAATAGGCCAGCATCCCTCCTCCTCAAGCAGTTCTGGAAAACAAGATGGCAAACATCAGCTACTTCAGTGGGGCAAGCATGAAGGGGTTCCAAGGACAATCAGCCTTCTGCATTCAAGGCCATGTGAATCCCTTTTTCTTTAAAAAATAATGATAAAAACAGGAGAAAGTCCTGACATTCTAGATAGGCCCTCTGGATAAATACTTAACTGAAGAATTATGCAGGCACTCCACTCCAGCCTCTTCCAGCCAGTTCTACATAAGGAGCATGCCCCACAATACACTGTGCTGGCAAAGCACTCTGTTGCAAGAACACAGCTGTAACAACAAAGCTGTTCTGTATGATATGGTATAACCAGACCTGTGCATACAAAATGGGTCCCTTCAGTGAAAACACAGCCTTGCCAATGTAACAGGGGATGTTCACCAGCACAGTGATCCAGTCAAAGCGCACATCTGTTCACACAATGGGATGGAAAAGCTCTGCCAACAAGTGTCTGTCGTGAGGGAACCGCCTCGTTCTGCTGCAGTGTAAGGCCATGTTCCACCATATAGGCAGCAGGATTCCCAGAGCTGGGACTGCAGCCCTTTTATTAGTTTAGCAGTGCCAACAGGAAGGGTCATTCTTCCTCTTCTCCCATTATAATTGTACAAAATTGCTGGGAGATGAACTTAGGGCTATTTATGAAGGGAATTTGATGGCATAAAATAAGCAGTAAGAAATGATTTTGTGAGGCAGTCATTAACCCACGGTCAAGCAATCAGTTTCCCTGTGTGTATTACAGTGTTGCTTATCCATCACCTGTTCTGCTTCATACTCTTTAATTGCTCTGACTTTGGGGGAAGCAGGAGGGAGGTTTCTCTTTTTTTCCTAAGTGCATCATTTGATCTGAGCCCAGCGGTGCTCTGATACGTTCAGAGCAAAGAGTTTTGATGCTCTAGACCCATTAAATCAAGGACAACCTTTCCCCGAGGCTGGGCCAATCCTCAAGCAAAGGGAAAGCAAATGCTGCTAGTACTAACGAGGCCATTTGAAGCTGTGCTGGCATTGAACACCATCCTTGGAGAACCAAAGGGACGAGCCAACCTTTGCCCACCTTTCAGAGCAGAGGGTTTGGGTGGTGACTCTGCGCCACCTACTGCCACCAGCATCCCCAGCCAGCAGTGTGGTTGGTCCCAGTCTGCAATGTCAAGTGCACGAATGGATCATTATCAAGGATCCCTTTTTTTGGGGGGGGAAGGAAGTGGGGGCAGTGAATCCCCACTACTTCAATACGGCTCTTTGGCATCCATTACTGTGCAAGCAGCAAGATCGTTTCACTGGCATTTTGTAGAGGGAAACCATTCTTGAAATGGCACAGTGAATGTGCCAAAGCCAAAAGAAGCAAAAATAATAATAATAATAATAAAATAAAAATTTAAAAAAAAAAAAAAAAAAAAAAAACGAGGGAGGGGGGGAAACAAGCAAATAAATCACGCAGTCCTGCTTCTCGGTGAAAGCAAATGCTGAGCCGTGCACAAAAGAAGGCCAGGCACAGCTGTACGCTATTTTCATTGAAAAATGATCTGCCGCTTCTTGCCGCCTTCCATCTCTTCCCACAGAAGCGACAAAGCGCCTTCCCAACAAAAGCATCCCTTCTTTTAAGGCGCCCGATCCGGGCCGTGCCAGAGCGCTCGTTACCTCCTCTCGGGGTTCCAACCCAGGAGCTCGCTTCTAACTTCCATTCAAGGCAACGGGAGCGCATCTCTTGCCTTGAATGGAAGTCGGGTCAGGCAGCCTCCAGCCCGGCTCAGGGAACCAAACCGAAGCGAGGAGGGAACCTCCGCCAGAGCCGGGGCCGCCGCCGTGCTCCGCTCGAACGCCGGCTCTCCCGTGCCGTGCCGTGCCGGCGTCCTCCGCCCGTTTGTCGCCGTGGCGCGTCCCCGAGGGATGCTGCGGGCAGCGGGCACGGCTGGGACGGGCAGGCGGCGGGATAACGGAGCCCGGCACGCACTCCCCGGGGAGCACCGCAGCATCCCCCGGACCGGCTCGGTGCCGCGGGACGCGGCGACGTTCCCCGCCCCAGCCCCCCGTGCCCGGCTCACCAGCTGCCGCCGCAGCAGGAGGATGTTCTCCTCCAGGAACTTCTCCTCCAGACTGCGCGGCGGCGGCCCCTCGCCCTGCTGCTCCCCGCGGCCGCCCTGCGCTCCCGGGGCTCTCCGCAGCAGGAGGCTCTTCACCAGCAGCTCCTGCCGCTGCCTCAGGTACTCCAGCTCGCCCAGCCCGGCCAGCGTAGCCTCCAGCCGCTCGCGGGTTCGCTGCCTCTCCGCCTCCGCTTCGCCTTTCTCTCTCCAGCGAGCATCGGGTCCCCCCGCCGCCTGCCCCAACCCCGGTCCCGCCGCGGCGGCGGCCGCTGCCGGGCTCGGCTTCATCGCGGCTCCGCCGCTCCGCTCCGCCGCCGCTACGGCTCGCGAATGGGCCGCGGGGCGCCCGGCTCCCTCCCCGGCTGCCGCCGCCCCGCGCCCGCCCACCGCCGCTCCGCCCTCCTCGGGCTCCCCGGGCTCCACGCCCGCTTCCTCGTCCTCCTCCACCTCCTGCGACCGCAGCGCTCCGCCTCCCCGCCCGAGCCCCCGTCGGGGTCCGACTTGCCCGCGGTGAGCCGCTGGAAGGCGACGGAGCCCATCTGCTCCTCCAAAAGGTCCTCGCTGTGTTCCCAAAATCTCCAGTTCTGGATCACGCCCCAGCAGCAGCCCGACGGGTTTGAAACAGGAATCTTCAGTGGGGGCTGTTGCGATGGGACAAGGGGAAATGGTTCCAAACCAAAAGAGGAGGTTTAGATTGGATGCAAGTTTTTCGCAAGAAAAGTAGTGAGGCACAGGTTGCCCAGAGAGGTGGTGGTGCCCCATACCTGCAGACACTCAAGGTCAGGCTGGATGGGCTCTGAATACCTGATGGAGCTGTGGGTGTCCCTGTTCATTGCAAGGGAGTGGGACCAGACGTCCTGTACGGGTCCTTTGCAACTCAAACAATTCTATGATGCCAATATCCCACCTGAATGAGTGGCAGGATGAGGAGAAGGTACTGCAGCTGAAAAACAAAGGGCAGAATTGTATCTTGTTGGTGCTGGCTGCAGCATGGGCACAGGGATCAAAGCAGCGGAGAGGTGTTTGCTGCACAGCCCGAAAAGCCATAACGAAGTGAACTTCAGAGGGCACATTAACTAATTGCAGGCTGGGATGTGCAATTAGATTTGCAATGGGCAGGCGGTAGAAAGAGGGAGGGGGAAAAATGCAGACAGTGAAGATAAAAAAAAGGAAAATGTTACACTGCAAATAGCACAAAAACTGAATTCCAGGCTTGTTCTGAGGGGTAGAGAATGGAAGGGGAGAGAAGGAAGCATTCAGGGAGCCCTTCACAATGTGGGGTTTGTTTGGAAGCACGCTCGTCTGCGATAGGGCGGCTCAGCCATTATGGGCATAGCGAAATGCTCACCCTGGGCTGCTCAGGCTGTGGCTGTGGTGTGCTGGCTCTGAGAGCTCTCAGATGAGGTTATCCTCCTGCTGCCATGCTGTCTGCAGCACACGGGTACATTGTGAGGTGCGAGGCACCTGCTTCATCCACTGTAGGTGGTGGTCCTTGTCACAAAGAGCCTGCAGTAAATCCAGATCGTTATTTCACAGTCATTTCAAACCAATGCAAACTGCTTTCTAAAAAGGCCATCCACAGCCAGCCCTTGGTCCCTCCCAAACGTTTGAGGCCACGCACATCAGAGCGGAGGATGGTTGAGGCTAAAAACAACTCCAGCACACAACCAGCCCAAAGAAACACCTCTGAGATACACCTGGCATGGACAGCAGGTGCTCAGCACAGCGATGTGTAGATCCTGTTCTGCTGCTGATGTAGGTGGAGCTGCATGTGGCAGCAGAAACAGGGGAGCAGTATCGCTCCGGATTCAAGAGACCATGAAATTGCAGCCTTGGAGAGAACCCACTGAAAGGACAAGGGGATACCCCAAGGGCAAAAGGTTGACTGAGGTTGCTGAATAAAACTGGAAACAAAAACACCTCCACTCCTCTATTTATGCTACTTCTCCCTGCCCACAAACAGCAGCCTCAGTGCCAGCGCCACAACATATAGGGCACCACTTCTGACCCAAAAGCCTGCTCCATGGCTTTATCTCCTGTGTGGCGCTTGGCACAAAGCACCCTCTGAACATGTTTATGCTGAAAGCTGTGTTGCAATGCCAGTTACCTCCCCAGGCCAGTTCCAGCAGCTCTCCAGATAAGGAACCACAGAGTGTCCACATTTTCCTTCATGCTCTTCAGCCAGATTTTGCAGGTAGCTCTGTGCTTCGTATACATTTGTGCATAAGGCTTCATGCAATATTTATGCAGAGCTATTTCAGCTCTTTCTGTGCTATTGTGCACTGTGCAAGGTAGACATAACTTCAAATATAAAATGCAACACTAGCTAGCTGCTGCCTTAATGCTCACATTTATTTATTTTGCCACTTACTGCAGATTTCTGTCCGATTCCTCCTTCCCAAGCCACTCTGAAGAGGACAGGATGCTGCCAGTCTCCTGTTCTCCCTGCTTACATTTCTGTGTTCATCCTTCGCAGCGCATCAGTTGCAGGAAGAAAAAGCAACACGAGGACTGCCAAACCTGTCAGCTGCACGCATCACATGGAGAGCAGAATGCAGCATGATTCTACTAAACCAAACTCACCGCTTGGATGGGAGCACCATAGAGGAAGGGAAGGGCAGTCTGTAGCAGAGATGCTCAGGTTTCAACACATGGACAGAGAAATAATAAAGTGCCAGAGAAGTAGTAGGATTTAAAAGGCTGGACAGCAGTGCAAGAGGTGTATGATGAGCAGCCAGCAAGAAATGTCAAAATGATGAGAACACTAGAAAGAAAAGATGTGATCTAAGATACTGGGAGTGATGGAAGAGTTACAGAAGACTGTGCAAGAATAAGGGTGAAGCTCAGCAGAGTGTGGGTCATGGAGGAGAGCAGAGGGAGAACCCAGGAAGACAGAATTTGAAGGCAGCAGGAAGACCAAAGAGAATGAGCATGAAATACAGCCCCTCTAATTTGGTTAGGGAAATACTGTGCAGAAAGCAGCTTTAAGACGAGAAGTAACGGCCTCAACTTGCTCCAGGGGAGGTTCAGGTTGGATTTTAGGAAACATTTCTTCTCAAAAGAGTGGTAATGCAGTGGCACAGCTGCCCAGGGAGCGGTGGGGTCACCACCCTGGAGGTGCTACAGAACCATGGAGATGTGGCACTGAGAGACGTGGGCAGCAGGCATGGGATGCGGGGGAGAGGTGGGCTGAAGTTGGGCATGGGGATCTTGGAGATCTTTTCCAACCTTAATGATTGTATGTTCCTGTGATTCTACATAAAGAGTCTGTAAGCAGCAGGACAGGTAGTGGAATATAGATGAAAAATGGAACCAGAGGAGGGAAGTGAGAGGAGAGGCTGGACAAAAGGTTGTGTTTGCTAGGTATCATCCTCATGTAAAGCATTTGCTGTAGTCAAAGTAGGAACAAGGAGACTGGGAAAATTGGCTCCTCCCCTGCCAGTTACATTGCAGTCATTTGTTCCAGAGAAAAGACAGCGTGAAGCAAGAGGAAGGTTCCAAGTCCTCAGATGAGCTCCAACTGGCTGACCTTTGGAGGCCTCTATCTCAGCAAACGAAACATCCCAAAACTCTTGGTAAGGGCTAAACAATAGAGCTCTTATGAAAAAAAGTCTCCAAATCAGGAAGCATTTCCTCTCCTGGCCTACCGAACGCCTGAAGGACTTACTCTTACACTTCACTGTCCAGTGGCTGTGCCTTCACTGGGTTAATCAACTGAAAATCCCCAAAGAAAAAACGTAGAAACACAGAACGGTTTGGGTTGGAAGGGATCATCTAGTTCCAACTCCCTCCCACAGGTCGGGTTGTGCCTCACCAGCTCAGGCTGCCCATGGCCCCATCCATGGCCTTGGGCACCTGCAGGGATGGGGCACCCACAGCTCTGGGCAGCTGTGCCAGGGCCTCCCAGTCTGTCTGTCTTAAACTTGCACGTGGAAGCTGCACGGATGGAGTCAGTGAGTTATTTGCAAAGAAAAGAGGGAATGTGAAGGAAGAGCTCTGTTGCTAGGATGTGTTGAGAGGTGTAATTCTGCCTGGTGCAGAGGCGGTTATGAAAATGCTTGTCTTCTTTGATTATCCTGGCTCACCTCTTAACGATTATATTGCCAGGTGGGAGCAATGCTGCAAATAAAGAAACGGCTCTGCCCCACAGAGCTTATGAGATGAGAAACAGCAGATGGCTGCCACTGGTCGTATAACAGTGGTCCCAAGAAAGCAGTAGTTGCGTGATGGGCAGTGAGACTAACACACATAGATTCAGCTCCAGGGTTTTGCTAGAGCTGCCATCTCCATGCATTTTGCCAACAGAGAAACTGAGGCACCAAAGAGGCAAGAGTTCCAGCTGCCCATCTCACTGCTGATTGCCTGAGATAGCAAGCAAAGCCCACATCCTGATGCACGCAGTTGTCTTTTCATGCTCCAGCCCTCCTGACCATTCAGTTCCTTTTAGATGAAATGAGAGCAGATACCACCTGTTGTTTTTCCTAGGTTAATTTCTGACTGGCCACACTGAAATGAGTGCAGGAAATTGCAGAAATTAAGAGGAACATTACAATTCCCTGTTTGTAAAATGAAGGCAATTGCTTTCCTTGCTGTAATGCAGCACGTCTGGGGCAGGGTGATACATTATCCAGAAACAACCACTTGGGGACTGTGCTTAAGACCCACAGCTGCCACGAGACCTCTAATACTTTATTTTAATCTATTCTAATGTTAATTTTCTAATCATTTCTTAATTGCCTTGGATTATATATTAGGACATAAATCTTATCAGCCAATCAGACTGACATCAGCTTGTGTTACATATTGCCATGGTTACATTATTATTACAAGTGAACCTTGCGCTCATTCCTAACCACAAACAATTCTAGCAAATAACCTAAACTGAAGCAAAATGTCCTGGCAGTATTTCCTGGTTTTTTGTTTTGTTTTGTCAAACAAAACCAGTTTGGGTGGGTGATGGGTAACTACAGCATGCCTGTGATGCATTCATCCTGCTCTTTTCAGGCTGCTTCATCCCGTGTTCATTTCCTTGCATTTGTACAGCACTGACGCATTGTCACGCTGTCAACAAGATGCACAGGCCAAATTTATCAAGCATGAATTAGGAACTTTAACACAAAAGTTAAAATATTCAGATGATAGAACTATTCCAGCCTGTCAAAACGTGACCGTCTTTGTATTGTTATGGCAAAATCGGAGACTTCAGGAACCATCAACACCTCGAGCATGTCCCTCAAGGGTCCAGTTCCTCCTTGCTCTAACCTGATCTGACTTTGGGATCCCATGAGAAGACACCACCTTACTTTCTCTCACACCAGTGCCCATCCATCAGGTGAGGGGGCAGGCACTTCCCATGGAGTCACCACAATGATTTGACACCCTGATGCAAAGTGAGAGAGGAGAACAAGTGCTAGAAACAAGGGGACAATAATTGCATCCCACCCACTGCAGTGAGTTGGGCGTCCCTACACTTGGAATCATACAATCATTAAGGTTAGAAAGATATGGAGATCTTTCCCTAGATCATCAACTCCAGCCATCAGCCCATGCCAGTGCCCTCTCTAGACCATGTCCCTCAGGGCCACATCTACCATTTTCTTCAACACCTCCACAGACAGTTGACCCCATCACTCCCTGGGCAGCTGTGCCACTGCATCACCACTTTGTAAAGAACTGTTTCCTAATGTCCAACCTGAACCTCCCCTGGTGCAACTTAAAGCTGTTACCTCTTGTCCTGTCGCTAGTTACCTGCTGCATCCCACCAGCTGTGCAGGGACTGTGGCTGGAAAACAGATCATTACTCTGGTATGGGTTAAAAAAATAGCCTCTTTTTTCCTCTTTCTTTAAATCTCAGCTATTCCAGTGTGAACAGTTGCACTGCTGTGTCTGAGAAGGCAAAGCTCTGTGTGAGAGAAGAGAAAGGAGCAGGAAACCCTTCAGCAAAAATCTCCATGCAGAGGGAATGTGGAAGGAAGGACAGACCGTTCGCTAAGCAAGAAGTCCCCCAGGAGGCCATGAAGAGGATGCAGAAGACAGCTGCTTGTGGGGAAGCGACATTAGAGCTTCTCCAGACACTCCTGTCAGACTGAGAGCCTCACAAAGACATTTGTTTCCTTTTCACAGGCAGCAGCCCATCTGGTTAGCCAGGAAGAGGGCTCACTTTGAACCACCCATTGCTGCCTCAAGTGCCTTGGTGCTAACCCGAGACATTAAAGGATAAGCTTGTGCTTAGCAAAGGAGCCCAAGCAGTGCAGATCCTGGTGAGCCCTGAGCCCAGCAAGGTGTCACGTGCTGCTCCAGGAATGCCTCTGGTCCTTAGGTTAGGGAAGATGTACAAGAAAATTGGATGGGAAGGGTGGAAAGAGGCAACAGCAGCTCAATTCTTACCTTTTTTTTTCTTCCTTTTTTTTTTCTTTTTTCTTTTTAAGGATGAGAGACTGGTAAGGACAGCATGGTGAGGAGAAAAGTGGAGTTAAACCAGGATCACTCACAATGTTCACAGCTGACAAGAAGCAGAGCTTGAAGCCACCCCCTTGCTGTTCAGTATAAAGAAACCCCAGCAGCGTTTTCGCAAGGCACCTCGTACATCACGTCCCAGCACTAAGCAGAGGGGCTGCCTTCTCTCCCCAGGCTTACAAACAGATATAGTCAGAGCTCAGCCACTCCACTCAAATGTTCTTTCTCACTTTTTTCCTTTTCTCTCTCATCACCAAACAGATGATATCAGTTCAGTTCTGCTACGGTTACTTTCGACTCATCCTCCACATCATCTTTTTTGATCTTTTTTTGGTCTTTGATTCCCCTTCCTCTCCTGGCTTGGGTTTCATATATACATTTGAAAATGCCTACCCTTTGGTGACACAGGCATCTGCTAGTTCACTGTCTTCTCTCCACGCTGTCAGTGTTCATCTCAGCACATCTGGCTGGCAACAGCCCTCACCAGCATGACCTTTGTGCAGGGATATGTGTTAAACTGTGAATAATCAGCCACCAGGAATGGAAGAAGAGAATGATGGGTTAAATTACAGTTTGGGGTTTAGAGAGCCTGGGAAAACTTCTCAACAGAAGGAACTGGAACAACCTGAGGAGGAGAAATTTTCTCCATCACGGAGCGTTTTGGACAGAAGTTTAAACAAAGATTTGTCAGGGTTGATAAAGACTCCTCAAGGGCCAACAGCACAGCAAGCAGGAACTCACATTCTTTATGTACCACATTAACGTAGGCTGCGGTGGCAGCCAGGTAGAGCAAGTCCATTCAAAAGCCAGACCCAGCCCTGCTACTCTCTGCCTTCTCCTCTCCCTGTTTTAAGCCCTCAATCTGCCCTGGAGAACCCACACATCCTTACTTACCAGGAATGGGAGTTCTACCATAAGTGAGCCTGGCCTCACAGACACCTTGCCATCACCAGTAGCCCTAACCTAGCCTTCAGGAACCTACACATGGTGGCCAAGCAAAGGACTGCCAGCACTGCTGAGCACTCCCTGACTCCTTCACATTGCTACGCACCTTCACTCACCCAGCAAAACCCATCTGCCTTCCCCTCTCAGCCCACATCAGGACAGAAGCAGTCTCTATAGGCTCACCTAGCCAGATGATGCACAAAGTGGTGAAGCAATAGCAATAGTAAAAGCAGCATAGCCCAAATGTTTTGACACAAACAAGCTGCTGCAGTTCATACTTTCCCTGCCTTTAAAGGAGCTCATTCAGCCTCAGCTGATGCCCACTAGAACAAAAGCCCCTTCACATCCAATCCCCTTTCAGCATACAATGGCTCTTGAGTATGAATAAGAGGCAGCCCACTTCATGGGCTGGCCTCCACTTTTAATCTCCTTTTTGGATATGGGTAAGCTGAGGTGGGCTGAATAAGTCAACTAAGGTCAACAGACTTCAGTGTCAGAGGAGCTCAGGTGTAGCATCCCCATATGATTCTACGATTCATAGAATCACTAAGGTTGAAAAAGACCACTACAATCATCTACTCCATCAGCCCATCACACCACACCCACTAAAGCATGCCACAGGTATGGGTAGCATCTCTGCTAGACAGTCTCCAGTACGTCGCTTCATTCCTCCTTCTCACCTTTCCCTTCTTTGCACCCAGGAACTTTGCACTGAAGAACTTTCCCTGAGATTCTCAGCTTCATCTCCACACACTGTCTCCCTGCTGGTTTCCCATGCTTTGTGAGTTAACAGGAGCAGGTCTAATTTAGTGTACAACAACAAGTCAAGAAAGCACTAAAAAACAAAAAACAAAAAACCAATAGCAAACAAACAAAAAGAAGAAGAAGAAATCATAAATCTCTTTCCCCAAACCGTTCTGCTTTCCAGGGGAGAACAACCACAGCCCTCTTGCTGCTGTGCACTCTCGTGCTGGGAGGAAGAGAGGCGTCACTGGCTTTACATCAGTGAGTCCCATAAAACTTGCAAGGTCAGGTGTGCAGTCAGAGAGCTGCCACACGTGCGGGGCGTGAGCTGAATCGGAACAGACAGCGCTTGGGAGGGAGCTGCTGTCAGCCTCCCATCCTTGCGGTGAACCTGAACCGCCGCACTCAAAAGGCAGCTCAGAATCAGGTGCGAGCTGACCTGCTGCACAAGCTGAATCTCTGCTGTTTCCACTGTTCTGCCTTTTTCTTTCTGAGTATTAATCCCGTTCTCAGTGTTGGCTAAAGAGGAAATATCCTTTTTAATCTTCGCTAATGAAGAATTTGCTCTGGAAGAGCACATTTCTATTGGTGCAGGTATCTGCAAACATGCAAGGGGAAAGAATGACATTTCAATTTCCTGAAGTTACTGGCCCAAAACTTTAACCTGAATCCTGCAGCTGAACTGTTGACTCAGGGCATGCTGCTTCTGTGCATTATCATCTGCTGTATGAGCATCAGATGTGCAGATGGGAACAATTCTCAGGAAAAGAGCTGGCAATAGCAAGGCAGCACGGGGAAATTATTTCATTCCAAGCATTGCAAATCAAAGCCCTTCTTTCAAATGGCAGCAGCGGTGCTGGGACAGCCCTTCCAACCCCTCCACCATGACAGCCCTGTCCTGGCCAGCAGCAGCCCACCTGTCCTCTGCACTTTAAAAGCACAAAGCATAGGGAGCACAGGGTCTGATGTGTCCACAGAACACCGCTCCCATCCTTCATTCTAACTTCAGCTTCAGTTTAAAAGGAACTCTCATTTCTGGGAACTGTTTTGGTGCCTCTGCTATAGGCACCATTCCTGCTTTTCCGATGATTACCTCCAAGTGGCTCTCAGATTCCAACTGCTAGTCTCATGCATAATGTATTTCATTTCAAGCCTTTCATCTGTGCATAAGTTTTCCATCCATTTCCACTCCGCTCTCAGCCACTCATCTACCAGTAAAGCACCAAAAGTTGCTTTTTCCCCATTCCCTCCTGCACTCGTTGCTTTCAGGCACTGCTCACTGCTTCCACTTCATGGGCCACTAAAAAAGAGCTCAGATTCACCCTCCTGTTGCAGAGTTCTGCATCTCCTTTCCAGCAGCATCTGTTTCAGCTGAAAAGTTCACTGCCTCCAGCTGCTCTGCATTCCCTACACTTGGTGAAGGGCCAGCCAGGTGTGTTTGGGTGGTCACTCCCAACTCATCACCCAGCTTAGCTCATCCTCACCCACTCCTCTTGAGTAAATTGGATGCAGGGGCCATCCCACAAGGTTCTCAGAGGCAGAAGGTGCCCTTCAGAAAAGGATCTTCCTCAGCTGGGCCAGCAAAGCAGCATCACATACCAGCATCCTGCTTTTTCCACACTGCCCTGAGGTCACCGACACAAACTGCAGGCAGCTCAACTTCTCTAGAGCTGAGTATCTGTAACACCCTGGGCTCTCTCACATAATCACCTGGTGGCCAGGTACAAGTCATTTGGATGGCTCGGAATAGCAATGGGAGTAGATCTAGAGGCACAAGCCTTCAAAGCAGGAATGTGGAGCTCAGCAGACAAACATCCCTCAGTATCTGGATGCCACTTCTTTTCCAAACCCTTTCAGATGCAGCCTAAGGGGTTCCTATTGACTTTAAAAGCCAGGGGCCCCGATTCAACAAAAACAGCTAAGCACTTAATAACATTAAGCACATGCTCAAGTCTCTTCCTATTCAACAAAGCACTTAAGCACATACTTCACCCTTCTTAGATGGCCCAGAACCAAAACACTGAGTTCCCAGAATTTCTTCAACCTTTTCTTTGAAATTTTGGAGGGAGGACAGGAATTCGAACCTTTTGCAGAGGGTCCCTATTTGCAAGTGAGTCAGACTCCAGCTCCAGACCTACACACCCAAACGCTGGCACGTTCATGCTTTGGATTGGGATCTGAATTTTTCAGCTTGCGCCTCACTGATGCTCGTGTTCATTAAAGAACTGCAGGCGGGAAGCTGTGCAGCTCTTAGGGTATGAGCTTTAAAGTAATGAGATCCGTGACACTTTCCCCTGTTCCACCTAACGGGGATGCAAACCCGAGCCTCGGTGTGCACTGTGCAGGTGCTCAGCGGAGGATTTGCGGAGCTCCCCCACTTTGGCTGCTCTTTCTTAACCCCACCACAGCACAGCTCTGCAGCCCAGCTCCCAGAATCATGCGAAATCCTCCGACTTTGGTTATTATTAAAATTCTATCCAGCATTTATGCAGCAATTGCAGAGGGAGAGTGCAGTGGGAACGAGGAGCGCTGCATGCCTGGGGGATGCAGCCAAGAGAAGCGCCCAGCCCAGCAGTCGGAGCCTCCCAGCTGTTGTTTCAAGCTTTCAGTAGACTGAAGCAAGCGTCATTACACTGCTTTGAGCACATTTCCAAATGTCACTGCTTCCTCAACACCTTCTTTTCCTTTTTTTTTCTGTTTTGCTTTTTTTTGTTTTGGTGCGTTGTTTGCTTATAAAAAAAAAGCTTACATCCTCCAGAGTGAAACAGCGATGGGAAAAGGAGCAAACAAACGAAGAAACACAAATAAAACCATCTGGCCACGTGGCCAAATCTGAGCCTTGCCTCCCATTCCACCCAGTGCCAGTCACATCTCGGCGCTCGGCTCCTTGTTTTTGCTTTGGCAAAGGGCTGCTGGCAGGGCAGGATAAAGCTGCAGAGCGAAGGGCCAGATTCATGGCAGGGAGGCTGAAAACAAATAGAATGCCAGTTGTCTGGGGGAGCAGGGGAAGCGGTACTCAGCCATCTGAGGCAGCAGGAGGGTGTGAGCCCTCCCAGAGACATCGCCCATTGCCTGGAGGAAGAAGGAAGCAAACGTGGTTAAAAAGAGCTCGACTAGCTGCATTGTGGACCTGCCCAGAAGAGCATCACCAGAGGATCTGGTTATTAAATGGTTGCCAGAAGGATAAGAGGAGAAAGGTGCATCCAGCCAAGGGTACAGGCACATCTGGATGTAGGACACAGCCTTGTCTTTCCCAGGCAGCTCATCCAGGGGACTTCATTTCCTAAAAAGACCTAAAACATTATGCCCTCCTGCCTCCTTGTACATCTGCTGGCTTATTATCCACCCTGCAGCTACAGAGGCCATTGGAAACGTGCTGGGCACAGAGAGCACACGGTGCCTGGCTGATTGATGAAGGCAGCAAGCTCTTGATTTCCTTGGCCACCCTCCAAGGATTTACAGCCCGGTGCACTGGGGGCAAACAAAGACCTGCTGTTCGTCATCAGAGACCTCATGATTCCATCCATGGGGAGCAGGCTTGGAGCACAGATAACCTCTGAGAGGAGAAAGAGCCACATCTGAGTGTAAAACAAAAGACAGGCCAAAAGAAAAGCACCCACAGAGCTCAGGGGAGTCTCAGATAGTGGAGCTGGGAGCTTGCGTTGTTTGTAAGGGTGGAGAAGGGAGGTTAGCTGTGGGGCAGCAGGAGGAGGAAAGGAGGTTCCAGCTGTGCTTGTAAATTTGGCTTCTGGGCTGATTTTCCCTTGGGTATGCTACAGTTGAAAGATCTTTATGAACAGGACACAAGTTCCAGCTTCAAGCTTAAGGAGCAGTCTTGAACTCCAGCTATGCGTGTGGACATACAGCTCCAAGACACCTGCGAGCAATTTTCAGAGCACAAGGGCTAGCAAATATTGAAAGGCTTCGCTGGAGCTTTTTACCCCTACATCAGCACTGGGGCTCAGATGTCCTGGCAATAATAAAGAACACTGCCAACAACTCTTCCTAAAAGACTTTGCTACACAGTGTTGACCCATGTGGTGTTTACAGAATCACAGAATTATTCAGGTTGGAAAAGACCTCCAAGATCCCCACACCCAACTCAAGCCCACCCCCACCATGTCCACTGCCCACAACCCTCAGTGCCACATCTCCATGGTTCCTGAACATCTCCAGGGACGGCGACCCCACC
The DNA here is from genome assembly GCF_019232065.1 of Centrocercus urophasianus. Taxonomy (NCBI): domain Eukaryota; kingdom Metazoa; phylum Chordata; class Aves; order Galliformes; family Phasianidae; genus Centrocercus; species Centrocercus urophasianus. The sequence continues at coordinate 48,349,478 of NW_024884586.1, forward strand.
ACTCCATGGGCAGAGAAGTAATGTATCCTAATATCCAACCTGAACCTCCTCTGGCACAACTAGACGCCTCTGTTACCAAGGAGAAAAGGACAACCCCATCTCACCACAACCTCCTTTCAGGGAGCTGTAGAGAGCTTGTTATCCAGTCTCAACCAGTGTGAGACTTGCCTGTCGGTGAGAGAGGTGATTCCACTAATGGATCTGACCATGAATCCCACCCAGCTGTTTACTGTACCCTTTGTATCGGAGCCATCGATGAAGGGGAAGGACTGTAAACACTAATTACGATGCAGATTTCAAAGAGGAGCGCATCTGTGTGTTTGGGTTCTGCTGTGTTTGCTCACACTTTCGCGGGACAAAGCGGAGATTTGTCCTTAACCCTTCAGTTAGCAGGGGAAGTTGGAATTTGTTGTGATAGGAACTGCTATAGATGGCTTAACAGGAACACATTCCCTGGGACTGGAGATGCTGTCTCTCAGTGTGTGGCTTCCTGGAGGAATACACCCGGAAAGCAGCAAATTCCCACTCTAATTAAAAGGAAATCTCTGAGACAAGCTTTTCCGTGAAGGCAACAAGAAGGCAGGGCTGACACGTCTGATGCATATATTAACACTAAAGACATGGAAATTAATTGGATTTATTACCAGTCACAGCTGCAAAGATGGCTCATTTCTAAGTTTATTTTACAGAAAGTGGCGGGAGGAGTGGGATTTAATAGTCATCTCTGTTTAGCTAATGAGCCAAAACTAATGGCCTCTTCTCATGTAGAGAGTCCCCGGTTCTGCAGAACACCTAAGTGTGTGTGCAGCTCTCACAGCAGTTTCCAAGGGATGCTTTGCATCTGCTGGAGTGTTTGGTGATGAATAGGATGCTCGCAGATGCTTGTGGTCTGGGAGGGAGAGGAAGCGTTTTTCTGAACGGGAGTCAAAATCAATGGGATAAATCCAGTGAAATTAATTGCCTTTCAAATATAAACTGAAATTAAGTCAATCTGGCTTGCCAGCAAAGAGAGCAGCCCCAGCAGGGTGTCTTGGTGCTGCAGGGGGCTGTTGGGGCACCCATTGGGCTTCCCTTTTATTTTTTCTGTTCTTCCCTTTGTTCGTTCTCTGCTATTTTACCAAGCTGCACCAGCTTTCCAAAGGGCCAGACCCATTGAAAAAGAAAGCCACATCTACCTTGTGGTGGCTGTGGGCAGGCACATCACTGAAGCAGACACCAATGCCCCTGAATCACAGCTTATCTTGTTTTCTAGGCTACATCAATCCTAAGAATGATGGAAAAAAAGCGCCCCAAACAGCTTTAAGATTCTGCTTCTCCTGTAAGTGAAGAAAAACGGAAGATCTTTGGTGGGAAAGCGGACTGTTGAAGTGGCAAGATGAGTGTCATTTGCAAAGCACTCCAAGAGAGGGTTTGGAGGATTTTGGATGCTTCCTTCCCAGATTGGAAACTGATTTGCTGAGGGAAAGACAGGCTGCCTCAGGCAGGGAGGTGTTAGACAAACAACAAAAGGGAAAGGTGCAAAGAGGGAACAAATGGAAACTCATTTAGCACATAATGAAGGTGCTGAGAAGAAAATTAATCAAAGCTCTGAAGGAAAGGGAGAGAAACTCTTTCATCTCCTCCTCCACCAAAGGTAGGTCCTGGCTGATAAAGAGAGGGAATGGCTTTTGTGCAGGGAGAAATTCAGCATAGCTGGAATGGTGGAAACCTGGTGGGAAGCTGATTGGAGTGTTACAAGCAGGGCTTCTGGGAAGGCTGAAGTGGGAAAAAAGAAGAGGTCAGAAATAGGATTGTGAGCATCCAGGTCATTAGACTTGGTAGTAAATTAATCTGAAAATTGATGGCTCCATCATCTGCAAGAGAAAGCACAAAACAGACCAATTGGTGTCGGCAGCAGAGCACAAAATCCAACCTGCAAACCAGCCCCACGTCTACCTGAGAGCCTGCTAAAGACAAGGGGGGAAAGGGGCCAGGCTGTCACCAGGAGACTTCACAGGCAGTGAATTCTGCAGGAAAGCTGCCTCCAGTGCTGAAACAGCTTCCGTGTTTGTAAAGATGATGGTGGTTGTTCCCCATCGCAAAAGAACTCTCACATCCAACAGGGGGAATTGTATAGTAGACCTCTTTTTTTTCTTGTCAGATACAGAGAATTTGATCACAGGACGAAAAACACACAGTAGCTTAGGTAGGAAGTGATTGCCACTTGAAAACGTTTGTAATGTGCAGACAGAATAAAATCAAACCCAGGAAGATATTGCTTTGCTGCTCTCCCGGGCTGCTGTTACAAACCTGAAAATGCTCGTGAGGCAAATCACATCAGAGAAGGAATTTAAAAAGAAAAGGGGAAAAAAAAAAAGAAGAAGAAGAAGATGAAAAACCACAAAAATGAAAATTAGTCAGTGTTTAAGAACATTTCCCTGTACTCACTAAAAGCTGCAGTCTCAGAACTGAGAGAGACTATCGCAGTGATTCGTCAGCAAGCCCCTCTTCACCAAGCAGAGAATCCAAGGTTCCTTTTGGATCCAGGCAGGGAAAGGGGAGCTAAGAGCAGTGAATACAAATCAGAAGGTAGGAGCTACAGGTCATCCATCTGGGAAACAAAAGGGCACAAGGGAAAGGAGACAGCCAGAAGAATTGGCTTTTTGATTTTTTTTTTTTTAATATATTTTTTAATTACAGGGGAACCTCTTGTTTTCTGTGCAGGGGGACAAAACAGCCTTGCAGAGAAGGCACCATTTCCAGTGTGCATCTTTTGAGAGTGGCCAGATGGCACGGAGACATCATATGGGGCTGATGACATATTTTTCACTCCAGTGGTAGCTAAGGTGATCATTAGACAGAAGCTAGTTATTTTTAAATAAATGGGTTTGTCCAACCTGCAGTATTGCCCATACTGGGCTTTTACCTTGAAATTTCCCATTCCTGCTCTGTTGATGCGAGCAACACTGGGATCTCTCATGCAGAGACACAGCCAAGTTGTTTGTTGGGCAAGATGATAAACTGGGAGTAGCCTTCATGAAGCAGTGAGATGCTGTGGATGAAATCTGATGAGGAGCTTGTGCTGCTGCTGCTATGGGATGTGAGAGCCACAGCCCCTCAGAGCAGGAAACAGGTTCAGGCGCTGGGTGGGTCAGGATCTATGAACGTAACACCCCTATGGATCCTGGGCTTGGGCTTGCTGTGGGATCAAGTGCTTGCCTTTCCAGCTGGACACTCCCAGACCCACCTCATCCGGGTTTGTTAACCAAGATTGCTTACTGCAAAGCTGGTTTAGAAATTCCATAACCCTCAGCCTCTTCCCTGCTCTTTAGCAGAGCTCCAGCCCTTCTGGGAGCTCTAAAAACATCGTCAGAGCTGCCTGGAAAGGCAGAGTTAGTCACCTAAACTGATGGAAACAGATCCAGATGAAGTGATCCCGGGACAGCTCAATGAGCTTGTGGTTGGACTCTCTTCCATCCCTTTGTTGCCCATCTTCCTGACTGAGCCTGGGCTGACCACACACCCATGTGAGTAGGCAGATCCCATTTTAAGGGTGAGCAGTCAAACAAACGTATCCTGCTGGCCACTCTTGGCTCAAGGGTCAATAGCCGAGCCGCCCTGCTCATCTGTGGTATGCATGTGGAGGCATGTGCCAACCGGTACCTTCAACTTGCAGTGCCTCACAAGGGAAGCGAATCTACAGCGCTGATCTGACGTACTTGTGGCAAGTCAAGTCTCCAAGCAGTGTCCACACACACCCACCTCCACTTTCCCAGAAAACGCCTGTTGCACCACCACAGAAATAAACCCTCAATTATTAGCAGTGAACAAAAACATTCTCCTGAGAGGTGGGAGAAAACAGGAAAGCCTCTGAGCCCAACCCAGCTCACCAGAGCCAGAGATTTGGGGCGTGCAGTGCCAAGCTGTGATTGATGCAACACAAGCAGTCCCGAGCCAGGAAATAGCAGAGACTTGGCCTGATGAGAGAGGATCCTAAATCCCTTTAGTTTATAGGACAGCTTGGCTGAAAAGCTTAGGACAAGAAGCAGAGAGCAAAGCCACCCATCTTGAGTCCACCATGAAACTCCTGGGTGCTGCCGGCTACATCAGCTCTTATTAATACAGACTATTATTTAGGAAGAGAATGAGTCAATGCAATAATATACTCCAGATTCATTACTGTCAGCTCCCTCAGAATTATGTGTATTAATGACCAGATTATATCTGTTTATATAAAACAAATTACCATAGAGCGACTGCAGGCATTGAAACGCTCCTTGTCTGTTTGACACACATAAATAATGGAGGAGCTCACGCTGCATTTGGTACACATGACTAACCTTTTATCCCTGGCACCCTGGTGCAGGCTGGAGAAATGACTCGGGTTTCAAATTCCTCGCTCCAGCTGTCATTAGCCTCGCAAAGCGTTAGCGACTCGGCGGCTAATTGATGTCCTTGTTGGACATTATTTTATTAGTCAGGCCTGGTGAGCATCAAGTGGAATTTTAATGCCCTTCCTTCCTTGGGTCCGCACCGCTGTAAGAGTTAAGGCTTATAAATGATTAACTGTGCTCTGAGAGCAATTTTAGGAAGGGGTAAATTAGTTATTCCATGGGTTTGGGCCGCTCTAGTTGGACCAGCGCTGTGGTCAGCATAGGCTGCTGAAGGAGGATCCCAACTCTCTGTCCCACAGTGATGGTGGTTTGTAAGGCAGTTGGGTGAACAGTTTTGGGGATGACATTGTCCTTGAGGGTAGATGGTCCTCAAGGAAATTGTCCTGGTGAAAAAGGAGCAGCAGAATGCAAAGAGCCTCAAATAGCCTTGGGAAAGGGTCTGGACAAAAGGCTTCAACGAAAGCCCAATGGATGAGGGACTGATTGGACAATGGATGGTTTGCAGAGGTATTGCCCGATGGGGCAGGCTGAATGCAACAAGGCAACTGGAGTATACTGGTTGGTATACTGGTCCAGCATACTGGTGCCTGTGGCAGGGACCTGCAGCAGCATGCAGACAGCACGCAGTCCCCAGGATGGAGCAAGGAACAGAGGATGCCCACCACCTGCTGTGAGCTTCTGTCCTATCCAAAACCCACGTGCTGGGTCACAGTGGGGCTGGGGTTTTGCAGCGTGTTGCCCATCAGTCAGAGCACCAAACGCAGCCCCGCTCTGGTCCCGAGCACCTCTCGGCAGCAGCTCACAGCTGGAGCACCACATCAAATCAACCCCCTGTGAAGGAGGGGGGAGGTTTTGCTTTGATCTGCATGCAGAGCATGTGGCATGGAAAGCACTTGCCTGTTTCCTTCTGCTTCTTGCTTTAGATCTGGCTAAGTAACCTGGAAATGAGCACAGATTCATCATTCGCGGACAAAACAAAACATTTTTTACTTAGATTGAAATGAAATCTGGGGAATGCTGTCCTTCCTAAAATTTCCTTATATATATATATATATAAAATTCTTTTTTCTTTGTAACAGCAGAGATGTCCCATACAAACACAGGCCCCCAAGCTCACAGCTGAGGATGTCCCTGGTGCCATCCTTGTGACTTCTCTCCATCTTTTCCATCCTCTGCCCATGTCTCTACAGCCTCTCCCAGGCTGGAGCAGTCCCTTGCTCTGCATGTACTCTCAAATAGGTGAGAGCTCACTGCAAAAAAAAAAAGTAAACCAAAACCCTCATCAATCTTAGGAGATCCCTACTCCTGCCCTGCTTACGTAGCACACCAGCTTTCTGGGAGCCAAGGAAAAATGAGCAGAGAACTCGGGCGCACCAGGCTCTTCATACATTAGGCAATAATTATAATGTATATTAACTGCCTGGGTGTTGAAAGAGTCCCAGCACGAGATTGCTTCTCTAATAGGAGACAGAAGTGATAAAAGACAGTAATAGATTGCCTTTCAGATGTGGAATTAAAAGCAGCAACTCATTTTTTTTTTTTCACAGCCTCTAATCGCATGTAGTCTCTTTTCAAGTCGGATTTCCATTTCCAAGGTGAAGCTCAGCAACACAAACAGAAATGAAAGCGGGGCCCTATCCCACCTCCACTGCATGGCAGGAGTGGGGGGAGCCACGCTCCAACCAGAGAGCGCAGCCCAGGAGCCAGCCCACCTAGGCAGCCCTCTGAAGAGCAGCCATCAAAAGAGCATGATTTGGTTGGCTTTCCTTTTATTTTAACCCTGGTTGCAGCCACTAGATTGCTTGCTTTTTTTTTTTTTTTTTTTTTTTTTTTTTTTTTTTTCTGTAAGAGATAGCCCAGAAGATAAAGCTTGTGAGGCAGGGCAATCAAACAAAAAGTTAAGTTACTTCAAAGCAGCGGCAGAGATTCTTAAAAACTGACATTTCCACTTACGGATCCAGTTTGTCTCTCGGAAGGAATGCTTTCCAGACAATTTTGGCTGCTGTTTTTAAAAGGAAAGTATAGAAAGCAGGCAAAGAAAAAGCTAGATTTCGGCTGAGCTGGGAAGCACAGTAAATAACATCCATTAGGTTCTCCTGGACAGTTTTAATGACTCGGAGTTTTAAATCGTTCGTTCAACATCTTTATGTGCCGAGCTATGGTACAGTTTCAAACTTAAAACCTTTGGCAGGAGCTGCATAATCCATAAAACAGTTGAAGGGGGAGGGGGAAGAAGATGGAGAACCAGGCTGGGAGTGATGTTGCTGGTCCAAATTCAGCTAAATCAGCTGCAAGATGTGGTTTATCTGCACAACTAACATCTCACATTAGCACCAAGCAGCTCCATCTCTCCACGCCCAGACCCAGCACCAGCCCCACTGCGTGCACATTTGGGATGCCAGCAATCTGGGTACCCCAGGCAAAGGCCAACCAGGTCTCTCTGGCTGCATTTAGAGCTCTGGGCTCCTAAATACCAGTGGCAATTTAGATCCAGTGGCACAAAAGCTGTATTTTTCTCTCTGTGCACCCTGAATGGGAAAGAAGCTTTTGGCCAGATGTGGATTCATGCACAAAGGCACACCCAAGGGTTAAGGGTAATTTAAACCTCCCAGGGCAGCATAATCCATGTTCTCCATCCTCCCAGGTGGGCCAGGTGCAAACACCAGGGCTCAGACAGCTGGGGCTAACTTTATTCCTGGAGGGCAGGAGGAATTTAAGGCAAAGCCCCACAGCTCATTCATGGTGCTCAGAGCCCATGTGGGAGAGGGAAGCATCTGGGAGCTTTTCTGCAAGATACGGATGTAGCCAGCTTAGTGTCTGAATGGACAGAAATGCAAAGCTGAGATCTTTCTGGATATAAGAAAGAAGTTTTTTGACATCAGGGCAGTGAGGCCCTGACAATTCTGCCCAGAGCTGTGGTGCCCCATCCCTGGAGGCGCCCAAGGCCATGGATGGGGCCCTGTGCAGACTGAGCTGGGGAGGGCACCCTTCCAAACCAACCCATTCTGTGACTGTACCTTGGTAAGTAAGTGTTTGCAGGAAGGGGCTGGGGCATGGGCAGGAGAGGGGTTTCAGGTTCCCAGCCATGTCTCCATGCAGAAGCATCCTGGCCATGTGCTACCAAAGAGGTCACCAGCTGGTCCCATCGTAGTCAAAACCCACAGTCACAGAGCCACCACGATGCTTTGTCTTGGTTCCATTCACCCTCTCCATTCATCCCTCTGAAAAAAAAAAAAAAAAAAGTCTCAAATCCCATGAGTATTTAATTCACAGAAAGAGGATCAGGACCTACAAATACCAATTAACCCCACCCCTCAAAAAAAGTCCCCTCGGATCCATTGTCTTTCCTAAACCCCACTCCCTTCCTCCCAGCATCCTGTTGCACGGAGAGCTCTAGCACAAAAAAGGCACAGCTGAAAATGATGCATCCCCCAGAGAAACCAAGGAAACCAATGCAGCAGTGAGCCCTTCCCATGTGTTAAAAGCATCGGAGATGAGCAGAGCAGAAACCCGAAGACTTCCCTCCTGCTTTTTTATGACTATGAATCCCTGCTATGAGTAGGCAATGAAATCCTGCAGCCACATCAACAAAATCAGATCAATGCCACGGCTACACATCCCCATTTCAAACTGATCAAATAACTCCTTGTCCTAAGGAACCGGGAGAATAGCTCTATATAGGGAGGGCATGAAAGGAGACAGAGCCGAATTAAAGATTCATTCAAATTAAAAGGTTCAATTTTAAAAGAGGCAGGGCCAGCTAGAAGGAGCTGGGGAACGCATTTCTTAATGAGCTCAGTGCCAGGAGCATCGTTAATAATACATCAGATGGGGGAAGCAGGCAGCCCAGCAGCACAGAGGCATTTCCCTCTGCACTAGAATAATGTGAGCCCCGCACAGGTGGCTGCCAAAGCTCCCTCTGTGCCCAGGATGTAATTTCAGTGGTGGCAGTGGTACCGATAGGCCTGAGGATGCCCACAGCACGTGGAGAAAGTGCCCTAAAAACAGGGAAGATAATGAATAGTTGTGAAAGGAAATGAAGAATTCCATAGTAGTTCACATAGCAGGACGAGATCCCTTGCTGATACAGCCACATCCCAGTTTGAGAACCCAGCCTGGTTCCAGTTTGAAAATGAACCCTCCTGGAGAAATTACAGATATTACCTTCTTTTTAAGCAATAACGCATCTATTGCGAGGAAAACACAAGTTGCAAACAAATATTGCAGTTCGAGCTCCTTTGTGAGGGGTATCCGAGCCAACAGCTGGGTGCTGCCCCTCCCTGCCCCAGCACAGCTTCCAGTTTTAAGGATGCTCTTTCTGTTTTTGTGGAGGAGAGGCACGGGCTCTGTGATAGGGAGGTGAGATTTATGGGAGCTCTTGTGGGAAGGAAGGGAGGAAGGGATTATGGGGCTCAAAGAAATCTGCAACTGGATTTTTCCATGCCGGCTTGCTGGCTGGCAGAGCTGCTTTGTAGCCCTCACCAAACCGCTGCCTTCCTGCTATGGCCATGCAGGGGCTGCAGGGAAACATGGGAGCAGCAAGAAGGGGGCTGCAAGAAGGGGACCATCCAGGTGGGAGGAGGTACATCCATGGGCAAAGCAATTCATGCCTCCACACCCCTAGCTTGATCAATCTGTGGATCAATCCTTTTTTTTTAAAACTCTTTCTTAATTTTCTTAATTGACTTCATTATTCCCCTCTCTTTTCTCAGCAGAGCCTGGTTCAGCATGGTGATCTGCCCGAGAGCAGGGCTGCAGGGAGCTGCTGTATGAGGGTGGTACATCGGAGCCCAGCAGGGGAAGTTCTCAATGGTGGTGACTGAATTCAGCTTAGAAAAAGCTTAGAAAAAGGAGGCACTGTGCCACGTTGTAACTGGTATTCTTCAACTAATAGCAGTCCTCCCATGTATCCTCCTAAGAGAATTTTGAAAATCCAGTATTACTTCTACAGCACCAAGACAGCGCTGGAGTGAAGGTTTCGAGACTTTCATTAAACCCTTCAAAACTAAATGGCTTCATCATGCCATTAGCAACATGCCCTGACCCAGGACCACCTCGTCACCACATCCCATTGCATTACTGCTGCACCATGATGTGCTGCTGCGGAGCATCGCAGAGCACCAGACAACTTCACTGCAGCTCCTGCCAACAGAAGGCAGTGTGAGTTTGCTCTCAGGACTGTGGGGTGAACACTTTCAGTATCTAAAGGGAGACTGTAAGAAAAAAGGGGACAGACTCCTCAGCAGGGGCTGTTGTGACAGGACAAGGCAAAAATGGTTTCCAACTAAAAGAGATTTAGATGGGATGTAAGGAAGAAGTTGCGTGCAATAAGGTTGGTGAGGCACTGGCACAGGTTGCCCAGAGGTGACGGTACCCCATCCCTGCAGACACCCAAGGTCAGGCTGGATGAGGCTCTGAGCACCTGATGGAGCTGTGGGTGTCCCTGCTCGTTGCAGAGGGGTTGGTCAGAAATAAACAGTACATGATTTACACAACAGCCCAGCACTTCCCATGCTCCCAAAGGTGGGAAATCTGCTTGGTTCAACTTGCCCCTTCCCAAGCTGTTGGTTCACACCAAGAACGAGACGTCTCAGTGTCTTGTGGGAACATGACAGGGACATCGAGGACTTGCACAACAGCAATAAACATCAACTCCAGCACCGAGCCCATCAGTAAGACAAGAGAAAGTAATTCAGCCTTCAGTTCCCACCTACAGGCAGCAACACTGCGGCTGCAGCCAGGGAAGTGAGCGAGCACCTGCAGCTCTGTGAATTCAGCAGGAAAATGGGAAATATGTTCGTGCCTTCAGCAAAGCTGCAAAGTGGCTGGAGTGGAGTCTGCATGGAGATTAATGTGGATATTGACAAAGCAGGCAGCTCAGCCCAATGAGCCCTGCTGGACACGTGGGTGGATCGATAGAGCTCCGTGAGCAGCCCCTGGCCCAGCTGGTTAGTGTGAGCTCTGGGAACAGCAGGTGTCCAGGTGTGATGCAGTGCTGGAGCCGTGGCTCTTCTGAAGCCCTCATTGAGAAAACAAGGTGTTTCTGCTGCTGCTGCATGCACCAGGGCTCCCTGCTCACTTTTTTCCAGTGGCTCATGGAAGCCTGCTTGTGATGGGAACATCAAGCCCAGAATACAAAAAATGAACGCATCTGGGTTTTAGTGTATACAGATATTGAGGAATTGTGGCCAGTATTCACCAGTAACAGTGACCATAGTTCTGATGACTGAACCACATTGCAGTGAAGAATGGGCATCAAATTCCCCCAACGCTGTTGTCTGTGCACTCGTCACCCTCAAAAGTGAGAATATTTGGGAGTGAAGTGAGATGAGGAGAAATGCTCCATGTGTACCAACCCAAATCCTGCATGCTTTGGTCTGTCTGAAGGACTCAGGGTAGGTATTAGGGAACATTTCTTCTCTGAGAGTGGTGATGCAGTGGCACAGCTGCCCAGGGAGTGGTGGGGTTACCATCCCTGGAGGTGCTCCAGAACTGTGGAGATGTGGCACTGAGGGATGCGGGCTGTGGGCATGGGGGGGGGGGGGGGGGGGGGAGATGGAGATCCTGGTGATCTTTTCCAACCTTAGTGGTTGTGTGATTTTAAGGAGAAGCAGTTATTGTGCTGTCAGTCAGCGAGATCTAAGACCTAGCTTAGCATTTATCAGAATTTTTACATCATCTGCTCTATGTACTCAGCTGGGATCTACTCTAAGTTTGCACTGTGACTAATTGTGACCCAAGGAGGAAGTGCATGGATTATTTCTACATTTCTCATTCAGTGAGACAAGTGAACCTAGGCCTGCATTTACCCTAGTGAAGGATCTCATTGAGTCAGTGCAAGTATTCATCTGCCTAAATGTAGGCATGTGTTTTAAATATCTTGTAAATTTGAGGCTTGGGCACAGTAATACAAAATACTTTCACATTTCTGAGCTTGTCCCAGGCCCTGCCCCTTTCTGAGCCTCTTTCAAGTTGCTCAGAATCTTTGCACGTGAAATTTTTCCATTTGGTGCAGACACTGTGTCAGTTTTACGAGCAGCAGCAGAAGCCCCAACAACTCAAACACTCCCAGGAACAAGGTCAGGGAAAAGCAGCATTTGATCAGGTTCTCGGATTGTGTCAGAAATGTCTGCAGCACCTTTATTCTTCTGAAATCCTTGCCGCAAGATCTCAGCTTTGCATGTCTTTATTCAGTTTCTGAGCACTGTTCTCTTCAGATGTTTCATTTGCCACGCAGAAACTAAGTATCACAGCAAAAAATCCCCATTAAACCAAATATATATTGGAAAAACAAGGGGGGGAGGGGAACAAAAGCCTTTTTGCTGCCAAGGATACCTAACAAGATGCAGAAATAGCTATAAAAATAACGGATTGGAGAAGCGTAAGAGCTCTGCTCGATCCACTGAGCTTCATGTTGTGCTTCTGGTGGTGGATGCCCGCAGCAAGGAAAACAAACGTGTAAGAATTGTCCCATGTTTGCTGAAAATGAATTGAATTTCCAGCTCATTATCCTGTCTGAAATTTGCATGTGAAGCAATGGTTCTGCAGGAGGGTCACAATTCCCGACCACGCTGCATGGAAACTGGGTTCCATTTCTCCCCTTCCTTTCAGCAATGATGCTCCCAGCCTGCAGCTCCGAGAGGTTTGGGTTTCACAGCCTCAGTGGCAGCAGTTTTCTCATGTTTGCAGGGTTCCCTGACATCCTGCTGGAAGGGGTTTATCTCTGCTCAAGGCGGTGCTCCTGCACAGAACAGATGTTGCGGCCGACCCTGCAGCGCAGGGCCCGGCGGTGACGTGGCCCATTTTGAAACGATTAGCTGAAAGAAACCTAATCATTGGCTGCTTGCATGCTCTTGAAACAAGGAAAAAGGAAAGAAAGAAATCAGAAGTAACTCCGATTTGTGGTTTCTTTCCAAGCATGCTAAGATGCTCTGAGTTTACAGTTCATTAACATGGCAGCATGCACTAGTTCAGCTGCCGGTCCTGAGATTTGTTATCTGAAGAAGCAAATCTCCAGGTAAAGCTGCCAGCACCGGCACAGAGCTTCCCCAGTCCCACAGGTAGCAAATGACACAAATCTGTAGGAATTCAAAGCAAATGGGTTAGTAAGAAGCGCTTAGAGCAGTGGCAGCCATGGCTTTAGGATCAGAGGCTGCTGTCAGCACAGCAAACGTACTGAGGAATGGCGTGGAGGGTTGGGGTGGTTAGGGAAGGATCCGCGTGGGTCCCCTCCAAGTTGAGGTATTCTCTAATTTAGGATTCTTTTTCAGTTTAAAGCCATTGCCCCTTGCTCTGTCACTGCACTGCCTGAAAAAGTCCCCCCCCAGCTTTCAGCAGCCCCTTTAGATACTGGAAGGACACAAGGAAGTCTTCCCAGAGCTTTCTTTTCTCCAGACTGGACACAGCCTGACTCTATAGCAGACGTGTTGCAGCCCCCTGAGCCTCCTCTGGACTTATTCCAACAGCTCCATGTTCTCCTCGTGCTGGAGGCCCAGAGCAGAGCACAGTACTGCAGGCAGGGGTTCATAAGAGCAATGCAGAGGGGGAAAATCACCTCCCATGCTCACGCAGATCCAGACCAAACACAGAGCCCCCTGCTGCCAACACTCATCCCGTGCTTCTCCCCGTCTTCCTTCTAGGTTTGGTCTCATTTATAACTTTTCTTTTACCCTATTTTGCTTTTTTTAGCATACATTTGAAAGCTGTGTTTCTTCGGGGCACACGCACGAGGCACAGCAGGCACTGGACAGGCCCAGCAGTGAGCAGGCGGTGACATCCGAGTCCCCAGCAGGGTCCACGTATTCCCACTGTGGGCACAGTCTGCCAGGACCAGGCTGAGAGCCCAGGCAGGAAAAGCACCTCCGGTGACATCACACTATCTGCAGATGGAGGTAGAGGACAAGCTGAGGGTCAGGAGGGGACTTGCAACCACCATCAACTTCAATAAAGGAAAACAACAGTGCAGGATGACTGAAATAAAGCTCCTTTTCCTATCAGCTGACACTCAAGGCAACTGCATTTTTGTCCATCAAAGCAAAACGGAAAGGCTTTGCTGTCTGCAATTGCTCACAGACCTCAGCTGGGAAGAGATCCTGGCACTCAGCATTTCATCAAGAAAAATGCTTTCTCTGACTCCTGGAAGGACCGCACAGCGCAGACATGCAGAGACATTCCCAGGTATCTGCTGTATCACCTGCTTCATAAGGATGTCTTATCTCAAGCAGAGAGGCCCTAAAACAAGAGCTGAAGGGCAGGAGTGGAACGGTCAGACTCCATCCAGCACTCACAGCAACAAGAACTCCACAGGCTGCCTTGTGCAGACACAAAACCAGTTGGTTTGCAACGGAAGGCCAAACATATCTCCAGCACTCACTCCTCCTGTATTATCCCCACAAGGTTCATCCCTGATTAAAGCAATTTTGGCTTCCACCCCCCCTCCAACCCTGGGCTTCCTACCCAAGAGTCTTGCAGTGCAGCAGGCAGGGACAGAACCAGCACCGGTGCGGCTCTTGGCTGCACACCCTTAGCTGAGGCATTGGCAGAGCTCGGCGCACTAATTCACCTCCATGTAAACATGATTATTTTAAATGAATTCCAGACGAGGTTTAACTGTAAAAACATCTCCAGTTTTTGAAGTGTTTCTAAGTGCTCAGCTCGGAGTTGTTTCTGTTTAGGCAAGGACTTACCCTTTCCTCAGTTTACAAAGAATATTTTCAGAATTAATGATGTCCCAGCACCCTCCCCCCACCCACCACCATAAAATGGTGCTTATAAGAAAGTCACAGGTCTGACAATTAAGCTGCACCAGCATTTCACGGTTCGGATTTTCCCTTCCTTAGCTGGGCTGTTCATTTCCTTACAAGCAGGAATGCTCTTTGCTCTCAAAGCCAAGACGAAGAAGAGAAGCGAGAACAGTAAGAGGTATTCATTTGGCTGCATTACTTTAAATGCTTCTGGCACAGAGCTCCCATTAGAGCTCGCAAGGAAAAGTGGCAGAAGAACACTGTGTATACATTGTAGTGATTGTACTTTCTCTGAGCAGACGTGCTTACAAGAGGCGGCAGATTAAAGAGCCGGTGTTACTTCAGACGGAGAAAAATAACATCTTGCCAGTTGTGTTTATTTGCGGGGACACATGATTTATGCTTTCCCATTTGTAGAGAGTTTGAGAGCAAGGGATCACATGGCGCTGTTTAGATAATCCCCGAGGAAATTTGGGCTGCATCGGGCAGGGAGAGATAGGGTTTGTTCTCCAAGATGAGCAATGCTGGGAAATGGCAGGGAGATTTCCTCAAGTTCTGGGAATGAAGTTGAAGGCTCTGATTTTCTGAAAAGATTAAGTGTGCATTGTGAGAATGGAGCAATTAAGATAACATCAAGGAGGGCCAGGTGCGTGGGGATGAGTGGTCCCTTCGTTATTTACTGACCCAGAGCAGAGAAAAAGCAGTGCTTCCCTAAGGGACCTTTACTCGTCAAACAGTGCAGCAAGAAGATGCAGATCTGCTGCTACAAGCATGGAAGAGGGGTTGTCACCCTTTTTGTCAGCACTCTTTTCTGTACAGACTCCTTGTGGTGAGGTCCCTGTCACATCCTGTGCCCTCCTGGCTTTAGCAAGACTTGCAACAACCAGCCAGCACTGTCCCCAAAAAGTGTACAAGAAACTGAACAAACCTGGAGAGGGGTGTCCTGAAAACCATGTTCACAACATTAGGGGAGGTAACAGCGTGATTGCTTACTAAAAGAGAGCATGATTGCAAAGATGGCTGTAGTTAATTGATCCCCTCTCTCTGGGAGAAATAATACTGGGGAAATAGAGAAGAAAATCAGCTGCTCATAGAGTAACATGGAGAGAGGCACAGAACCGGACGTCCTCTTTGGCCTTGAGGTGCAAAATCTGTGGGCCAGAGGAATCCCTTCCTGCACAGTCAGTACCTGGCACTGTACCACTGAAAGCTGCATCAAACAAGGGGCACTAGCAGAGCTAAAGGCAGTGCAGGCAGGCACTGGGTCTCCCTTTAGCACCACGTCTCATCATGCCTCGGTGCCACAGGTGCTGATTAACGAAACACAGTGGAGAAGGAGAGCGGCTTTGCAGCACAGAAGGGAAGGCAGCATTTATGTGACTGATGCGGGGTGCTGGGTGCCCTTCTCCAAGGCTACAATTCCCAAAGCTGTCAGAATAAAAATAAGGGGGGAAAAAAATGATAGGCTGCCACTCAGCCTGCAAAATCCCCCCTCGCTGCAACGAGCATCTCCCAGAACCCATTAAAAATAAGCTATAAATCATGGTTGCAGTGCCAAGATCTTCATAGGGTGATCAGACAGTGGGCTATCCAAGTGATAAAGGCTGTAGGGTAAGGACAACATGTATATTATATATATATATATATATATATATATATATGCATAAAGGAATAGGTGTCAATCAAGGGAACATCTTTCAGCTGCCAATATGAAATCAGTGCACTGTGATGGCAGAGCAGGGAATAAGCCCACAAATACAACAGCAGCACATCCCCACACAGGGGACACTGCCTGTGGCCCTTTTGGTTTCTAACTTAAATATGTAAATGTTTTGAATGCCCCCTTCCTGAAGGCATTCAAGGCCAGGCTGGATGGGGCTGTGAGCAGCCTGGTCTAGAGGGTCTATAGCAGGGGGTTGGAACTAGATGATCTTAAAGGTCCCTTCCAAACTATTCTATGATTCTATGATATATGAAGCAATTGCTGCTGTAATAAGAAGGCAAAAGAAGGACAAGCCTGGAGAGGCAGACTAGAGCCCTGTCCATCTGAAGAAGTCATAGAAAAGTGGCCAGAATTCCTTCTGGCTTAGTAGTATCTCCGCATTTCAAAAATGATGGTGCCATTGGTCTTGACAGAAACAAGAGAATACTGAAACACAACGATGTGGCTCAAAGACAACACAGCATCAAGATTCGGGTCACATATGGTCACACTTCTGGGACCAAAGAGGCAATATCTCATCCAAGTTCTGGAAGGTGGGGAAGGCGTTGACACATGATCATAACAAGGAGTATTTTAGAGGCAAGCTATGAAAGATATATGTTTAAATCAGGAGTGCACCAAAAGAATGGGATAAAAAAATGAGAGAATCATAGAAACATACCTGCTGGCCAGTATAAAAATCACAAGCTTATGAAGTAGCTTTCAGTCCCACCTATAAAACTCTGCTGCACCTGTATAGAGAAGATGAACTTCTCACGTCATTTCAGTACAGTAGGATGCAACCCTCTTGCCCTTCTGTCTATTCATGTCTAGTGTTAACAGGGAGCTGTTAAATAGCTGCAGGGTTCCAGCTCTGAAGCAGTTACATTTCAGAGTGGGATCCAGCAATTTTTTGCACGTGTGTAATTTCAAACATCTGAGTACTTAATTCACAGGGAGAAGGCTGGCATGTACATCTTTACCAAGGCAGGACAGAAACGTTATCCTATATTGATCTGTAAAGCACCTTGGAAGGTTGGCACCACGTTTTCAGCAGCTAATTTTGACAACTTCAACCTCTCAGCTCTGAAGGTGAACAGCAGTAATAAAAGCCTCACTTTATCCAATTTCCCCCAATTCAGATAAGATTAATCGCGTGCACGAAATGCTCTGCTTCCTACGCTGAAAACCAAGATAGATCAGCTGAACAGGGAAAGGTGACGCTGGCATCAGACGATCAGCTTATGGATCCACCCATTCTCCTCACTGCTGCCACCTTAATCACACAGCATCTCTTTTTACTTAGAGCAAGAGAAAGAAATTGGTTTCTGAGCACCTCACCTCCAGGCTGCCACATTTTTTTACCAAAGCTTGAAAATGACTTCAGCAAGTAAACACTTCTGACATTTCAGTTTTGCTCTTTCATATACTGTGAGTTCAATCTGTGAGCAAACGCCCTGGTCCCAGTGCTTTCCTAATGTTAAGACTCCAGTGAGCTTCACCAGGAATTCAGCTGAACCAAAATATAAAGGCAGGGTTTTGGTTTCCACGCTGCAATCCTGAAATCCAATAACAACCTCCTCCCCCCACCCCTCTGCTGCTGAGAATTAACTGAAAAGTATAGCTGTGTAGAGGTGGGTTTTTAATACTTTTCCTGGATGGAATTCTATTTGATGCTGCTAAGCTTTGATGACATACCCCAATGACTTGCTTGGAAGAAATCCATTTAGCGAGCTTGCAAATCATGCTGTTTCAGTTCTGTGAGTGCCCATGAGAAATGTGCATTTTCAATCATAAAAGCTGCAGAAACAAAATGGAACTTGAAGAGGCAGACAGATGAATTCCTTATCACGGCTTGGCTGTGTTCGCAGAACATGTGCTTACCATTTCAAACTCCGGAAAACTATTTACAGGGATCTGAAATACAAGACTGAATCCAAAAGTAAGAAATAGACACATTTCTAGAAGATGCATTTTATTTTCCCATTTCAAAGGAAAAAATGAGAGCCTGATTAAAAACAAAGCAAAGCCCCCAACCCCCACGCAGCCTTTAGTTTGTTCCTAGGGATTATAAATAGTCCCTTGTAATACGATCTATGCACGGGTGCCAGATTTACAGAGGTTCCCTTATGTTTATTTGGAAGGATAGGTTGTTTTGGGTAAGTTTGGGGGAAAGAAAAGCAAATACTTTGCACTTTCTCCACCTCTCACAGTTCACTGTGAGTGGTAAATGGAGATTGCTGTGGGCGAACAATTAGCACATCCCAGTGCCACAGCATCATCCCACCAGCACCACCTAAATCACACTGCCAAGCACACAGGGGCTTCCAGAGATACTTATCAGTCATGCTGAGGTGAGACAGTACATAACTCTAGATGGAATTTTCAAAACCAGTTGAAATCAGTCTTTACTGGGCATTTTCTTGCATATTCACCTAAAAACAGAGCTTGTTTCTACACATCCCAGTCAATGACAATACCTTTGACTTAAATGCATTTGTTTCCAAGAAGAGGAGAAAGAAGAGAATTAGAAAAACATGTGCAATGCTCAGCACTGCAGCCAGCAAAACCTGACACAGCCGTTATCGTGGTATGGGACAACTGCCTTTCCCCCCAGCCAGGGCTGTCTCACCCCTCTGTGTGCTCTGCTTGCCTGGAGATCCGTCTGCTGTCTCCTGTCTCACCCCTGGTTTGTCAGCTGTCTGTGTTCTTCATTCTGTAACTGTACTTTGGTGAAACACAGTTCTGATCCAGGCCGACAGCTCTGGGCACAGGAGCAGTGCGGCTCATTTCACACATTTCCCATTTATGCTGCAACAAAGGGAATCTAAATTATATATTAGCGTTTTCAAAAACAGAGCAGGGAACTTGGAACATAATTTCATCAAAGATTTTCTCTCGGAGGAAAGGTGGCTTAAAGAGCTCTTGCCATCCCCACTGCATTTCCGTACCCCATAGGTAGTTCCAGTGCAACTCAGTGGTCACAGTGCTGATGGGTTGATGGTTGGACCAGATGAGCTTAGAGGTCGTTTCCAGCCTTAATGATTCTATGATTCGTGACACTGTATGGTGAAAACCAACCCCCAGTAATGCTGTCACTCTGGTATCTTTTCATTTCTTAAAGTGATGTTACATGAAGCCTGCCACGCTTTTACCCCCAAACCAAATCTGCTAGTTACATGTCTGTCAAGACAGACAAGAACACAACTCTATAACGTGCTCAAAGGACTTCCTTTAAAATTGAATCGTCTGGATATTACTGACCTTGAGTGGTTGAAGCTCTCTCTTTTTCCATTTCCCTTTGCAGGTTTTGCAGCAAATCAACCGAACCTTGTGTCAATGAGATCAAAATAGAGCCAACAGGAACTTTAATCTGTCTCTGCTACAGAGAGATGAAATCAGTGCAGGCTCCATAAAATAAGAGTAATGGAAACTGTTCACGGTTATGAGTATCTGCAACAACAAAGTGTCTCCCATTAAGTGATGCACTGAAGCTGTGCAGATGAAGCTATATGCTCTGGCACCACAACGAGGTACAAGTCAACCAAAAAGGAGTCGTTTTTCATAGCTTTTGAGAGCCGAGTTCTGAAGATATCCATAAAAACACAATATTGATACAAAGACTTTGGTTTCATGTACGTTTTCCTCTGCCTCCCCATTTCAACTGTACTGTGCTGAGCCAATTGGTTTTTTCCATCATTGAGAGAGACCTTTGCCATGGATTTTAATACTGATCCTTTTCACATTCATCTGTGCATACAATAAATATTTAAAGGACCTTCATATTCATTGACTGAAACACAACGATTCCAAAAGAACATCATTTTATTTGCTTAAAAGCATTTGTTATATTCACAAACATTGCCTGAATTTACAGTTGTAACAAAATTATTAGAAAAATAGTAGAAAACAAGCAGTTCTGAAAGACCACTGTTTGGATAAAACATCCAGATCATCACACGAGGCTGACAAATGTACTGAAGACAAAACCTTCAGACAGTGATTGTCATAAAAAGCCACACGCCTTAAAATGTATCTGCCCCTGAAGAATCTGAATCCCCATGAATGCTACTTATACTTTGTGTCTGGTCATCTATATTCATGGAAGGCAGCTTCACTGACATCCTTTCTGCAGAAACGTGTGAATGTAAATGTGGGACAACACTTTCTCCTAGGAAAAAGAAAAAAAAAAGCAGAACAAAACCACGTTATTTGCAGCCTACAACATATACAACTTAACTGTACTGAATTCATCTCCATATCACATCACCTCATGGGAATACAAGGAGACAGACATGCTCACTGTCCACAGTTTCGAGGCATTTCAGAGTATGCTGATTTAGCCATCACAGTTTTCTTGCTAAGACAACAAAGGGATGAATATCTACGGATACAAAGGATGGACTGTATTTACACCTACCTACACGTGTATACATGCTGTGAAAAGTCACAGCAGTGCTCAGTCCCCATCTGGGAAGCACTACAGGGAGAGAAAACAACCTGCAGGCAGGTACCGGAGGTAGGGAGGAGGGTGATGGGCAGAAGTTACTGCATTTAGCCCCAGGAAGGAGACAAGATGCGTCAGTTTGTGGAGCTGAGGGAGCAAGATGTGAATCAGGCTCCAGACAGGAAAAATAGCATTGGATGAGTGGTATAGCATTCATAGCATTCACAGAACCAGAAAGAGTGTTTTGAGATTGCAGTTGTCCTTGGGATATTTATTTTAAATGCAGCAGCTACAAGCAAAACAAACATACATGAGTCTGTGCTCAACAGCAAAGGCCCTTCTGGAGTTTGTTCTTTTTCCAGTGAGCTATTACAATCCTCCCTTCCTCTATCACAGGCTAGGTAATTAAAACACTATTTTCTCAATGAAAAAAAAAAGAAAGCTAGGCTTCCTTTCACCCCACTTAATTATCTACTATGTCACTATAGTGGTAATCTGCTTTCATCTGCCTTGTAGCAAAGCACGCTCCAAACGACTAATTAAAATAACAAAAACCCACTGCTAAAATAAAATTTCATTGGGTGTTTTTCATGTTGGAGCAGCTGCCAACAGCCTAGGAAGTCAAACACAAATGAAGCCAGAGATGGTAAAGCCAGTTCATGGAGCAGCCTGTGTCAGCTGAGCCTCCTGCACCTCGGGATGGCAGCAATAGCACAGGAGCATGCGTGTGACCCCTGGGAACCAGTGTCACCTGCCTGCCACAGCTGCTCACATGCTCTGCAAGAAGCAGTGGCTGTAGTTTGACCACAGTCCTCACTTTCTGGATAGCCTTCTTCACTCCCTTCCTGAAACCCTCAGCACGGCGCAGATGCCAAGGCTTGTGTTGGCGTGGGCCCAAGCAAATCTAACACAGCAGCAGTAAGATGGCATGAGAAATTCAACGTGATTCCAAAGCACATTACAGTAACACCACAAGGATGTGCAAGTAACATATGCGTTTTGTTTTTCCAGCAGTACTTCCATGAGCTTAGTCTGTAACCACGTTCGCATGACAAAAATAGGTTACTCAGAAGGGGAACAGAAGAAAAGCAAAAGCTTTTATTTGGTTAGACGTGAAGCTGACACACAGTAAAGACATGGATGTGTAATGCCCAAGGAAGTCCTGTAAATCATCCGAGACACCAAAGCAGCGCTTCAATTCCGCATGTAGGTTGAAGCTTTCAAAGCTTGACTTTGTTAATAATTTCCACAGCCATGTCATATTCCATGAGGTCATTGTTTCAACAGCTGTTTTCAGGTTTGTTTAAAAAAAAAAGGGGGGAAAAAAAAAGAATATTCCCTTATCCCAAAGGCTCTGTAGTAACTTTGCAAGCATTTGACTCCGGGGTGCTGAAAGACCCTATGATATCAGTCTACATTCTTCTTAACACGTACTCTAATATATTTTACAGATGTACTGCAGTTCAATTTTATGACAGATGTAAAATGCTAAAAGGACAGAGAAATCAACAGAATAATTCCATCTGCTTGCTCAGCTGAGAAATTAGCAGGTCCTGAGTAATCCAAACATCCCTAAAGAAAAGTGTAAGAAATAACCAAAGCAAACACTCCTTGAAGTCTGAAGTCTTTGACTGTGTTAAGATACGAGAAAATACAGAACCTAGATTGTCAGCACTTTGACTGTAAAATATGATGGATATCCTGTTTCACCTACTCAATAAGCTCGGCTCCATGACTGTAACTTTCCAAGACACAAAGCTGCTAGTCCTACCACTATGTGGGCCCGAAGATGAAACCGTTCTGTTACCCCCACACGTGCTTTATCATTTTCACCTCTCCCTGAATCTAACCTCTGGCACGCACTGCGCACACATACAGAGATGCCTATGTGGATAAATACACAAACACGAGCATGCAGGCTTAAAATGCTTATTTCTATGTTCACACACAAGCTTTTAAGCAGACGTATTTTCCAGTGTCTATACTGAGCTTTTGCTGACCATCAGTGATGGAGCTTGGACAGTCCTCGTCCAGGTCCTTAACATGATACTCCATTTCATTTCTTCCCTCCCCCCCATCAGAGAGCAGCTCACAACCAAGCCTAAGATGCTTTCCTCTTACACACCAAACCCTTCACAGTCATAAATATGCACATAGCATTGGTGCTTAGAACCTTCTGATATGCCATAAAATAAATATGGAAAATTCCTCCATTTACAAAGCAGGGCAGGGCAGGACGATTGGTGATCTTCGCAGCTTTTTCTCTTTAGAAGTTCTGGAAGTACTCAAAACAATTTTGTAATCATGTACTTAGATGTATTTATAAAACTTTTCCTTGTTAAAATCCAATAAATGGAATGAGTGATCCCAGGTGACCTCCACTTCTCCGAATTCACTGTCACCATCTAAAAGAATACTTTCGTATAAACTGTGAAAACTGACACCCTTCCTACGTGTGTTTAAGGGACTCTGCCTGGTAGAAACTCAACGGTGACTGAAAACATCTTGATGACCCACTGATGGAAAATGTCAGATCTGCGATTAGGGATTTTGCCTGTGCTTGGCAATCTATAACAAATTCGTGTACAGTACTAAATTTCCAGATCTTTGTTTAACAGAAACATAAAAATTAATGGTGTGTCAACCATCCAGTGACCTGTGAAGGGAGTTTTTCTCTAAGACATACCGTCACACAGAGAGTATGCTATATACAAGTGTATCGTGAATGTATGCCAAATGGAAAAGGAATTAAACACGCTGAAGGGAGGTTTTGTTACTCATACCATATGGCAACAATAAGAACAAAGAAAAATGTTTAAATCTTTCCTTTTAAATTTTTAGATTTGGCAAAATAAAAAGACTAAACAAGTCTGACTTTTAAGCCAAATAAAAACCACGTGCTTTAACTCCTTAGGGTTGGTGTCCATACATTAAATAAAGTTTCCATTTTTAATTTATCAAGAGGTAAATCAGACCCTTATCAATAAAAGGACTTATCTTCACAGACAATAAATAGGGAGGATTGGGACCCAGGTTGTTGTTGTAGTTTATAACTGGGACTATAATTGCTCTAATTAACTGCATATTACTTCCTGAAGTTTATGAACAACCATCACCCTCCAGAACCCTTTCTCTACTCTTTTTCCGATGTAAAAACTGAAGCAGCTAACTTCTAGAGCAAGAATAACTTTCCAAGCATATGAAAAAAAACAAGTCCACTGCAGAACTCCCATTCCTTTAATAGCACGGGTTGATACGAATGGCTTGTTTCTTCTCCTGCCAGGTTCCAGCTGCTTCACTTTGTTTATTACTGACTTCAAAGATTAAAATGCTGTCCTGTCCCAACAAATAACTTCCTCCAGATGGCATTATCTCAAGTGTTCAGAGCACAGGGGATAGCACAGCACCTGCAAATCCGTAACTCGGCATCTTAAAATCCCCAACGAAAGTGCCTTAATAGTTTTTACTCCATCCTTCCCCCATTTTGTGCACTCATTTTCATACCTAGCTGTACAGTTATTAAGCACAGCAAGGCAAGAAGCGGTATTTTCTGCAAAGTCAAGATTATTCCAGACTTAATGGGTTGATATATATCAATAAGAAACAGGCATATTTTGATGTAAGCAGTCCTGAAGGCTGAACTGAAAAGAGAAAATATACTGCAATGTCAGTCATGTTGCTAATTATATTATAAGAAACAGTATTTCCAGTCAAGTCTCATGTCAAGCTATACTCTGTATACTGAATACATAACTCAATGTTTCTAGGATTTAATGGCTTATACAGTTGAAAGTTGGTCTGGTAAGGAACTGGTCAGATGGCATCAAGATGGCAAAGAATACAACATTCTCAGAAGGGAGCTCAGCCATCAGTGGCTTCTGAAATAACCCAGCCATTTGGACAAGATTATTCTCCCCTCATTAGAAACCACAGGTCCTCCACTCTTCTAGCCCTGGCCCACTTCCACCTTGAATTCATGTGCACATTTATGCTATTATGGAGAAGATGTCCTTTCCCAGCTCAGCCAAAAACGAAGCAAAAATGTTTAAGCACGTGTGACTGTGATCTCACTGCATAAATGCACTGCTTAGCACAGGGCTCTTGAAGGCAGGTCAGAACTCTGGCTTCCATGGGGTTAGAAACACAAAAGCAAGAGAACAAGATGCTCTGCAAATGCGAGCAGTTTTGTTCTCTAGCTCAAAAACAGATCATCCATAACTTAAATGCTTTCATGACAAACAGAAAATTCTCTAGGCAAACTGAGGCCAAATTTCCAGGGCTGAGTTACACGAAAGGGATAGATTTACAATTAAAACACATCAGATATTCTACAGAAATGGACTGATATCTGCAGGATTTGAGCCAAAAAATGTCTGGATCTAAAAGCATGAGTCTACTGCTTGAGCTGAAAAAACAGTTTCATTCTGGAAAACTTCAGCCAACTCATAAAATCCAATAAGTGGGCTACAGCCACCAGAGGAGACAGAAAACTCCATACTGTGAGTTCAGCTGAAGGTTTGACCTAAACTTGGCAAATTCCATCTTCACATGGTGTAGTGTACTTACGGAAATTGTGTGTACATATACACAGAAAATAAACATGCAGACACACACACTCTTTTCTCTTTCTTGTTTGTTTGTTTAAACTCCAATGTATATCCTGCTTATAAACATTTGGGAAAAGGAAATAAATCAGATCCTGAGTCAGTACAGGAGGGTGGGGTATGGGCGAAGCAGGGAACGCGTTTTACAAAGCAGAATATTTGAAAATGATTTTTTTCCTCCTCTCAAGTCTGAGTTCAAGGTTCAGCGGTTTTCCAAAACATGTTATATTCCCACCAATAGTAACACTAAACAGAACAAAAACTAGAAATACATAAAATAAACTAGAACCAGATTGTTCAAAATCCTAACGGAGTTGTTGGAGACCGGTAGGGAAGGGCAGACAGAAAGCAGCTCCAAAAACATCTAGGAATGAGATTGCAGAGTTTACTAAATAAACATTTTCTTTTGGTGACTAAAATCTACCCTCCTCCCTTCGATCTGACAAACTTTGTGCTGTACAATATCTCACTGTTCAACAATGAAGTTCCCTGGCTGCAACTCTTGCTGTTGTTTCCCAGCAACTCACTTCCAGAAGATGTGCAATGATCTTTCCGTACAACTGCAATAATTATTAATACAAAGAAGAAATAGAAAAGTCAGCTCCAATTCTCCTTGCAGAAGCCTGCGATTTTTGGGACATGAACATGAATACTCATTTTGTAACTTGTATGCATTGCTTGTTTCTTGATTGCAACCATTTTGTTGCAAAACAGGGAGAGGAGGGGTCATCTGCAGTAGACCTGGAAACAGCAAGTTTTATTCAGAGGTAAAAGAGACAGTGAACAACAGACAGCAGAAGGAACAGCAGGTACAGCAACACTAGAAAAATACCACGAAAACAAGCATTTTGTGCAAGGCTTGAGGGAGCAATCTCTCAGTCCACAAAAAAACCCAGGTAAACAGCTGGTGGGATTGGAAAAATCTGACAAGTGATCATTAAAAACCATATATTAATCTTTTTTCTTTTTCTTTGTTTCATTTTCTGCAAAATCTAAAGGTGAATGGATGGGAAAGTAGTAATATAAAAGCAACACATACAGCTCTGCTATTCACACCTTCATGTCTGGGGATCCAAAAGACATTTTCATGCCTGCTGTCAAAGCAAAGCAAAACAAAGCTCAAGGAGGAGGAACTTTTTATTAGGAAGGTTGAGCAGGTAGCATGAGAACAAGAGGAAATGGTTATAAACTGGAAGAGAGTAGATTTAGACTAGATATTAGGAAGAAATTCTTATAGTGAGGGCAATGAGACACTGCAACAGGTTGCCCAGAGAGGCTGTGGATGCCCCCTCCCTTGAAGCATTCAAGGCCAGGCTGGATAGGGCTGTGAGCAGCCTGGTCTAGAGGGAGATATCCCTGCCTACAGCAGGGAGGTTGGAACTGGGTGGCCTTAAAGGTCCCTTCCAACCCAAACCATTCTATGATTCTGTAAGAAAATGGACTCATACAACCAATAGCATGAATTCACATTAATTCTGAAATGAAGTTACACAGACCTCCGTCAGGATGCAGAGTCATTCAGTACAACCTAGCAGTAAGCTTGGCTCCTCTGAGACGTCTTATCTTTACATATTAATTGCAGTACTACTGCCTGCACCTTATCTACACCGTACCACAGTGCTAGACATAATAGTGTTTGTAGCCTACATGAGGAGTGTCAAGTTAAAAAAAATCAAAGCACCTTCATAAAAGTTCCATGACTTGTTTTTATTTCGAAATAATTAAACAATAATTTACACAAGCTGCTAAGAGTTGGACAAACAAATTCTGTAATGCCTCACGGCAAATCAGGCTTGCAATGGGTTTGAAAATGAGCATCTTCCCAAGGTGTGGTGAAATGAAGATGGGTGTCCCAGTGAGGGAATCCCAGAAGTGACATTCTTTATAAGCAGGCATACCTGCTAGCAGACCTATTGGGTTCCTCTAGAATCCACTCCTGTCTCAGAATTTTTGTTTGGGTCAGTGTGGCCCATGCACTGCACTACGATGGCTTTCATGCAGCCTTTGATGCGCAGTTGTCCAGATCACTTGGGATGGGTGCACACACAGTTCAAGACAAACAGCAATCAGACAAGTTCTGTGTGTTGCAGGTCAAGACTGAGCACGTTCTCTGCAGTGATGTTCGCACTGCATGTGCTTAGTAAACATTATCTGCTATCCGGCTCTATTAACTCAGCTCATCTATTAAGGCCAGCTAGGAGACTTTTAAAAACAATTGTTAGGAATGTGAGACAACAAACTGCAGAGCATGGGCAAGAAGCCAAGAGCTACTTTCTATCACTTAAAAACGTGACGAGATTCCTTGATGCACTCTCTCTCAACCAAACAAGTGGATTTCCTGGCCAGAGAGTTTCATTCCCTCCAGCCATGGCAGCAGTCAGGTCAGCATGAAAGCTCTGGGATGGACATCAGGAAGAGAAAACCTTCTGTACCACACAGCCCCCCCAGCAGTGCTGCAGGGCAGAATTTTCTCACTGTGAGTCACTCATCACCTATACTGAAGTCACTACTTGCATTCTTTTAACAAAAATCTACACCAGACCTACTCAGAATAAAAAGCTGTTCAAATGACAAGTGTTTTCTTCTAGATGATCACTGTCACCTAGCTGTAATCCTCCATTCTACAGACGTTAATATTCACAGGACCTTGTGCATTTGTTTTGATCTTTTTTCACTTTTAAAGTCATGGGATTCTGCATATGGAAACGGTTTGCCAAGACTGCCATTACTGTACCAACACTACAAAAATTTGGCATATTAAAAAGCCCATAGCTACAGCACAATTACTCAATTTTTGTAATTGCACCCTTTAAAAAGATTATGATTTTTTTTTCCCCATAGCAAAACAAGACAGAACAAATCCAGCCCTATGCAGTTTTGCATTTTGCAATTCTGCACAGACATTGCTTGCACGCGTGCCCACAAAATTGTTAGAAAGATCTCCCTTCAAGACTTATGTTAAATAGCAGAAGGTGGCAATTGAAGATCTTAATATTTGTGCATATCAATTAACTCTGAAAGATGTATGAAGAATAAGTAATTCTAGAAAATTTTAAGTGGCAAATAATTTTTCCATTAGGTCAGAAAGAATACTACAGTAATCTACACCAGCATGATGTTAAAATAAGGAATACATTCAATGTCTTTACTAGCAGATGTGCTGGGAGAGAGTTAACGTGCAAAAGTTCAGACCTTATTCTGCCAAAGGGTATCCAAAACTTCCCTCGCAATGAGCACCCAACATAATGACAAGTAATGTTGTCTACAATCCAATACTCTGGACCAGAAAGTTGGAAATGTTTGACAGCATTTTTTTTTCTTTCTTGTGCTATTTTAACATTTGCACACGTCAAGAATGTTTAAACTTTGTGAGTAACGATAAGCATTCCTCCTTGGAAAACAAAACAAAAACCAAAGCCTGTTACACGGGAAAGAATAAAACAAGATTCCTTTGCAATACTCTGTAAAAGAACTCACAGCTTTAAATCAATAGAGACAATGAACTGCAGAAACACGTTGCTCTACAGCTATGCTACCAGTTTAGCACACTACACCCCCTTCCTAACTTCCCACATTGCTGCTTATTGTAATGGCTCATGCATCCACTGCTGCCAGTTGTTGTACAAAGCAAAGAAAGGCACTGCAGACTGCTCCCTCTAACACTGTGCTTCTGGAAGATGCGGTGACCAGCGGCTCCCCACCAGCACCAGTAAAACCAACAAACTGCTAGCAACCCTGGAGCTGCTCTGCAGTCTTCAAGCAGCAGCCAGGCAGTGCCTCCTGGGACACAAACATAACTACCTAGAATCACAGAATCATTTGAGCTGGAAGGGACCCTTAAAGGCTAACTGCTCCAACTCCCTGCTACATGCAGGGTCACCTACAGCTCAGTCAAGAGCCAGGAGGCTGGTCCAACCTGAAATGTAAGCCCCGCTCACATCGGGTTCTCATTTGGGCAGATGTTCTTTACTTCTAAAACTATACACATACACAAAAGTTGAAGCATTAATTGATGGTGATAATTCTTTGCAGTCCCCAGTGCCAACTTGCTTTAGAAAGCCTTGCAGCTCTTTGACAGTCACTCTTCCCAGCCCAAAGTGTTGGTGCCAATCTTGGCTTGTACTCGGTTCACCAATAGGTTTCTTCATTGCTTTGGGCCACATGATTAATAGAGCTCGTAAGCTGTCTGAATGAACTTCATTTATCACTTGTCTAGGTTTAAATATTCCTGGCCACAGCACGGGGAAATCTGCACTGGAACAGAAAGCAAGAGGAACTCAAATAGGCATGCATGGGAGCGGCTGCTTGCAGTGGTGTGAGTGCTGCGTGCCAACTTGTTGTGACTCAGTTAGGTGAATGGGGCAGATCTGTGGGGCTGCACACTGCAGCTCCTGAATTCAGCTAGTTACAGTTTGTAGGAACAGCAATTATAGAGAGCTCCTTAAGAAAGCACCTTTGCAAACCCTCTATAGAACTGACAATAACATAAAGCCAATTGTTTACAACAATCCTAATCTGTCACAATCACACCCAGTGTGCAACTACAAAAAGCACAGAGGTGAACCATTCCTATCTAACAAGTTCTGCAGTCCTGAAGTTGAGGTGAGCTTGTACCAAACACGCAGTTCTGCAAAGGCAGCAGCTGAAGTCCTGGGCTTACAACATTTGCAAGTGAAGAAATAGGATCCAACTTAGCTACATGGGTACCACAGGTGTATGCAAGTCTATACAAAACCTTAATGCTGAATAAAATCACCTATGAGTCATTCAGGTCCATAAGTAATTACAGTTTACTGTTATAAGCCAAGGGAATTTCAATAATTTGATTTTAAAGCAGCTCATGGAATTTAGTGGCTCCCTGGTACCTTACTTGAAGCAAATTTATTTCCATTAGGTATATATTCTATACATTCCTCTGCACTCCCAAGTTTAGGAACACTCAGATAAATCAATCTGCTTTCATGCCCTTTCTATACAGACTCACAGAAGAAGCAAAAATTTAAAATGCATTATTTGTTACCTTTTTTCCTTCTGTCCCTCTTTGTTTCCCTCTCTTCAATAGAGACTATCATGAAAGAAGTGATTCCAGAATACAGTTACAAATTCAATACATGCACTCATTTGGGAACATATTTCCCCTCACTAAGACTTATGCCACACAACAGCCTATGCAAGAGCAGAGAAAACCAAATGCTTAAAGATCATCACATCTGAATGGCACTGTTATTTGATGCAATTAGGTTGTTTTCAACCATATTTAAGGGAGAGAACGCACATGCTGCAAGGCCTCTCAGAACAGGACTGTCTCCTAGGATGAGGAAAGCCTGGGGTCACGCCTGGGGCCCCTCGAGGGTTCTGTAATGCAATCTGTAATACAGTTTTACCTCCCAGGTTAGAGAGAGTTGTCCAATCCCTGTTCCACCTGGAGAGAAACAAGTCCATGCAGACTTGCTGCTCTGTATTTTCAGAGAGCTACTTTGAAAGCAAGCAGAGTCATAGCTGAGGTGCAGTGTGATTCACACAGCCCACATTTATCACACTCAGAAAGCTTCCTGACCACTGCTGGCAATATATTCTCAATCTGATAAGAAAAGTCCCTATTAAGAATCATTTGCTTGTTTAATTTTCACTTATTGAGCTTTAATGTACCATAAAAGTAAGTAATTACAACGGTGCCTTAAATAAATATTGCTTGTCTTGCGCTCACTAATGTTTTAGAAGAACACGTAACTACCTCTAGATACAGGAAGCTGCTGGAAAATAAAAACGGACCGATCACATAAACTCACGTAAGAGCTTTAAAGAATTCTTGCTAAGGACCGAGTTCAACAAAAAATGTATTCTGTTCACTGTACACACGACACCAATGGGAATAAGGGCCAGTTCAAGTTCTAAGTTACCATTACTTGGGTAATAGTTTCAAGCTGCAAGGCACAGCTGTATAGGCCCAGCCAGACAGGCTATCACAGCAATGCTTTGATAGCATGGGGCCCTTAAGTGTCAGGATATAGAAAAGGCAGCAGTTGTTGGCTGTGAAAACAGTCTGATACAAACCAGATGGGGACTTACTTGATGGGCAACACAAAGGAAAACAATTGGCTCATTCAACAAAGTCAGGCCACTGCCCCAGAGAATTAACAGAAGACAATAACAGTCAACCAGAGTTGATGCAAACAAGAAACAGCCATGTGGTTATGGTTTAAGGAATTGTTTCTCCTCAGACTAAACATAAAGTTTTGATTTCTAATTCTTATATTCATTAATTTCAGTCTAGTTTACAAGCACCCTCTTCCTCCAAAGCCTTCCGTGTAATTCATTTATGCAGCACCAGCCTTCGTGCACCTACTTAACCCAAAAAAATAATAAAAAAAACTCACACGAGAAGGCAGGCTGCATTAATCTAATGTTCCCTGAAGAATGCCAAGATCACAGACAGCTTTCAGAGCTGTGTCAGAACGACCCTGCAGATGCACAGCACACAGCGTGCTATCAGGCACACTCACTCTGAAGCATTTGCATGAATATGGATGCAGATTTACCAATTCATTCTGATTTTAAGCAAATGGAGCCCAGTGGGTCATGTGCTGGGTAACTGGAGCACAGCTGTTCTCCCAGTTCTGTGAAGAGTTCTGTGGTATTATTTATTTTACTTTCTCAGAAGTAAACACCAAATCAATTATGTTACCACATAATGGCTTTGTTTGTCAGGCTACAGTTGGAAGTCTGTTAAAATAGCTATTATTAAACTTTTTTTTGAAGTAATCAGAAATCTTAAAATGGGTTCTTTCAGTCATAGCTGAAAAAATCCCCAAGCCAGCCCCTTTTAGAAGCAAACTCGTAGAAGATTATGGTCCAAAATCTTAATTGCTCTTGCTGTTTTATTACAGGAAATATAAAAGTGACATGTGCAAAGGTATTTTGATTACAAATTACTTACAGAGATTGCACAATAAGTCAGACCACGGAGGGCCTTCTGCGATTTCACTCTCAGACTGAAAACATCTGAACTTTCTTTGCTTACACTCCAGAATATTCTCTCTGGTGAGCTCTGCACTGCGGTGCTCTGTGCGTGCACAAAGTCGGACGGCTCACACTGGAGGACAAACACACACTTGGGATGCCCAGCTCGGTGCACCTACAAATCGCAGTGACACAGAGATGTCCTGGATGCCTTCTGAGATCACATCATCCCGGGGTCTGTCAGCTCCAGCACACATCCCCCGAGCTTCGCTGCTGCTGCTGGCTGCTCTGTTGCTGGTTGACAGATTGCCAAGCAGGGCTGCATGATGCAAACTTCTCCTAAAGATACCACTCTGACCTACAGAATCGTCCTGGTTGGAAAAGACCTTCAAGATCACCAAGTCCAACCGCCAACCAACTGTGGGTATGCATGGAGTCTACTCTTTGTAAGTACTTCACTTTCCATGCAGGCTTGCAAAAAGCAGCTGAATTGAAGAGCTGAATGGATGCTCTCATTTAACAGCCCATCATAGGGCAGACAGAGCTACAGGGTTTGTCCTAAAAAAAGAAAAAGAGCTGCTGAACTAATGAAATACAAAGTCAGGGGCAAACTGCTCTCTTAACTGCTTCTGTCTCCTAGCTGCAGGGGTGCTCATGCCTGTGAGCATGGACTAAAATGCTGCCTTGGCTGCATTCAAAACAACCAGCACAGATCATAGGTAGAAAAGTACATTTTTGCTTCAGTTTCCTGCCATAAGCACAAAGCCAGTGCTTTAACAAAGCCGTTGTGTGCTGTGCTCTGTCTGAGCTAAAACATCTCTCCAGCAGAATCGTGAGGCTGATTTCCAAGAGCACAGCCAAATTCTTGAAACCTCCAATGAAGGGGAGGGTTGTCACATCATAGCAGAGAAGGTTTTGCCTGCAGTGCTGCTATTATTCATTTTTCACATCATATATATCGAGGTCAGAAGACATTTTTTTACATAGAGCTGCAACTTTCCTTGGAATCTCTTCGTCAGGCTGCTGCTAGATTACAAACCTCAGGAACAGAACAGCCTTTATCAGACTCTACCCACAGAGATACCGCCTGCCTTAGCCCTGCATTTAAAAGCAGATGGGAGAAGAGCAAAAATCTCTTTAAACCCTACATCTGCCCGCACAGACAGACCCCAATGCTTCTAGCTCTTGTAAAACGAGCTTGGTGAAAGTGGATTTAGACAGCGTTCAGCAGCGACCGCCTCCACAAAGGCTGCATGTAAAAGCAGCTGGGGCAGGAGAGCACGGCTGCCTGGCCATTAAGTGAGGACTCTCAACAGGAAACTCTTTCCCCTTCTTTTCTTACTGTTGTTTTTTTTTTTTTTAAACTCAGGAAGGAAGCTCCCTCTCCAGAAACAAGCATTCCCTGTGTAATCTCGCTGCTCGCATGTCTCCAGGATCGCTTCCAATTACTCAAACGAGCAACATGCACTCTGAAGAAGCTAATGGTGTATTTACGCTGTAACACAAGCTAGTAAATATTTCCCATTTATTAATTGTGATTTACATAACAGCGCACAATGGCAGCTGTTAAGTAAATAAAATAATTTTCTCAAGATCTCTAATTATGGTTTTACGATTATAAAAACAAACTAAATAACAGCAATGGAGCAAGCGCCAGCAAATTCCATGCCTTCTATTTCTACTGAAGATCCAGTGGCCTGACAAGGGACAGAAACTGCAGCTCTTTTACTGCCTTTAAAACAAACACAGCCCTGCCTATGTCTCGTGATAGGTACAGTGCATAAAATGAGGCCATGATGCACAACCCTGAGATTATTGCTTTACTGTAACAAGCAGGATGGAGGTCAGCAGGTCAAACCATATTAAGTCTAACCTGCTTTCAATGCGTCGTTTTGACCCAAAACATAAATGCAGTGCTCCCAGACTCTGGGTGGCCTGTGAGATGCACATTTCCATTGTTTGTGCATGGCTGATTATTATTTTGCACTGAAGATATGTACCTATCTGACCCTAAAACAGAAAGCATTAACAGAGAGTCAAAATTGTGCTGTACAAAAGAGAAACAGCGACCTTCCTGCAGCCAAGGCACTCGGAAATACATGCTTCTCACTGACCTGCTGTGTATTTTGTGTCACACTCCGCAACTTTCACTTAAGTTGTTTAGAACTGTCCATAAGAACAGCTCTTCCTGCTCTAAAAGTAAAAGAAAAGTTTTAGATAAGAGAAGGAAAGCAGTCTCTATACAACAAGAGATGCGAAGGTTCTCAATCTGAATTAATTTTTTAGGTAGACTTCTATTTTCTTCCCCTGAGTGACAGCACTCGTGATGAAAACCAGAGCGCAGTAGTCTGCAGACAAAACAGAACCCACCTCCATTATTTATCACTGCTCCTTGCAAATGCAACCACCAGAAGCATATTTTCAACAGGTATTTCAGAGAAGAGCATCTGTAGCATTTAATAGTATTTAATTAGAGGCAGCCTTTGTATTGCTGCAGCAAGAAGAAGGTACCAGAAAAACTTGGCCGTTGTTCAATGCATAAAGCAGGAGGGCTGCTTAGTCCTGGAGGATTCAGAAAAACAAGTGAATAAAATACCAGCCAACTGCACTGCTCATGAGCATAAGAACTGCCATCGAGTCATGCACTCTTACAATATATTCAGCAATAAAATTAAAAAAAAACTAATGTTGCAATTTGATTTGACAATTTGTGGATAGCAATCAACTAAGTATCCATATTACTGGCTCGGTAGGTTTCATTAAGAACAACTTTACAGCTACGCTTCTGCTCTGTTAGCAGTGCACAAACTTACAAAGCATTCAGTAAGAAAACAAAACGAATTTAATGGCTGAGAATGACAGCATTTGTAAATCTCCTTTCTCCTTCATAAAAGAGGTTTGCAAGCAAAGACTGCAGATTATTCATCGCTCACATTAAGCTGCCTCCACATGGCACGTATGCCGTCGCCCTGGTAATTTCTCTTCTACCCAGGCACTACACAAACAGCTGGCTCCTTTCGATTTTTATGCAGTGCTTTAAGAAGCTAAAATGAGAGTCCTCTACAAACAGGTAAAGCTGAAGGGTGTCCAGCTGCCTCTGCCAGAGATCAGCACAGCCAGTGCAACCGGGACAGCAGAAGCTGTTCATTCTGTTGCTTTGCCCTCAGCCATGCACAAGCTACTAAATTATAAAGGGCAACATCTGCTTTCCCTGCCAACCAGCAAAATAAAACAAACACAGTGTGTGCTGAGGACAGAAAGCCTACATTTCTCCTATCGCCGTGCTGTAAATGTTTCTTCAAGTTGAAATATGTGTTTGTAATACTCCTTGTCTTCATCTGTCACCATACGGTATCCATGCAATTTGTCACCAGCCTCAAAGACTTCCTGGTCTGATACCGAAGCTTTTTATAAAAGAAATGCAATTTTCACACTGAAAAAGAAATGTGAGATAAGAGGCCTTCTTAAATGACTGTCTTAAATGCCTGTTAACCCAATCCAGGAAGGCAGCCTTTAAAGATACTACGGTGTCTCCACCAAGCCAGCAGTGGGTCCAGCTGACACAGCTGGCCCTGATGTACCAGGCTGCAAACTGCAGAGACTGAGGGTGCAGTCACCTTGTTCAGAACGTTACCTTTGCAGGCTATGATCTCTAGCAGAGGCATAGCAACCCCAAGCAAATGCTTTGCTGAGTAAAAAAAAGCACTATTCATAGAATCACAGAATGCCTTTGGTTGGAAGGGATCTTAAAGATCACTGAGTTCCAACTCCCTGCTGTGGGCTGGGAGCTCAGGCTGCCCAGAGCCCATCGATGGGCTTGGCCACCACCAGGATGGGGCACCCACAGCTCTGGGCAGCAGCGCCAGGGCCTCACCATTCTTCAACTAAAGGATTTCTGCCTAACATCTAACCTCAATCTCCCCTCTTTACTTTTAATGTCATTCCTCAGAAAGTGTTTTGTTATAACAACACAGTGAGGCGCATCTTTAGAAGCAGTAGAAATCTCACTTCAAATTTGTCATTCCTGCTGAACAACAGGCGTGTGAATTAAAGCACTGCAAGACCACGCAAATCTAATGCTTCTCTGCAACATAAAGACAATAAAAGGTGGTGTGTTAAGGGACTTCATGCTGTGTATTCAGCTGAGCAGCAAGTATCTGCCGTGACCTATTGCAACACACAGGCCACACAGCAGCTCAGGGTGCTTACTTTCTAGATGCACATCAGTTCCTTCTTATTAAACGACGGCACAGAGCTGTGGAACCATTAATTTGTGAGAAACTTCTCCCTCCACAGAAGAGCTAACTGGAAACAGCCCTCAGGCTGATGTAAGCATTGAGTACATGGGGAGTCTCTGTCCTTAGGTGGCTTGCCTGAGCCCATTAATTTGTGTGTGTGTGTGTCCCCCATTTATACAAGCAATATTTGTATGAAAGGGGAAAGCAGGTCAGCCCAGTCGGCTTGCTAGCATCTGCTTTTATTCAGAGTTACTCAAGATCAGTGCCAGTGGGATCAGTGCCCATTTAGGGGGTTTATTGTGTGTATTTATTTTTCGCTCTTTACAATGAAGGCAACAGCAATTACTGTAAGTTTGTAAAAGTGCACACAAATCATAATACACAATACAAAGCTGCTTCAGTCAGATCCTAGCCTGTTTACAAATCCTCCACAGGCTGTGAGAAAGACTGCTTTGGCACAACTTGGATAGCCTGGTGAGGAGCCTGCTGGTGCCCAGGAGATCTCAGACTGTATCTGATACTTGCTGTCAAGAGCATGGCCTCTCCAGCAGATCCACCAGCACATGAGAACCGTGCACAAAAGAAGGGGATGAGCACCAGGGAAATTAGCAAAGCTGCTGTAACCTACTTAGATGAAATCCCTCTTTGCTCCTAGACTGGCTTAGAAAAGGTGGATTTATACTACTGGAAAGTGGAGCTGGTAAAATATATATATATATCAGAGGTAAAAAGCCAGAATGGAAACAGAAATTTCAGGATAGAAATGCACAGGAGTGGATATACAGCACCAAGAGATACTCTTCATTTATAGAGAATTCTGCCTAGAATCTGCCTCATCACCAAGAGTAAAAAATACAAAAAAAAAAACCCACAAAGAAATAACAAAGCTTGTTATTGATAGAGACAGCACATTCCTCAGGTACCACACTGGGTACCACGTGACACTTTGAGGCAAAAAGTTCATACAAAATCTGGAAGGTGCATTGGATGATTGATGCAGCAGTCCCATGGATTTCCAGCTTCTCAGTATGAAATGTCCATTATTACCAGCACATTATAACCCCATGCACAAATGAAACACCACGCTTACTTGATTTTGCTAGTTCCCTAAACTTTCAGCTCATGATAACAAAAAATGTACTTGTAGGGTTACCACAGGATGAGATCACCCACAATCTTTTACAATTTAAGCTTACGGAGAGAATCAGATGAGAATAACAAATATTTACGTTTGAGCACCAGTAAATCTGAAAAAAGACAAGTAAAAATCCAAGTGTTTCACAGGCTCCAGGGGAAGTGATGATGTGAGTTTGAATAAGTTTTTCTTTCTCTTTCGCCAGAAAAGCCCCACCTGTGGTGCTGGAATTTTGGTGAATATCCCTTCTGCTGTATACAGACTAAAGGAGGGACTTGGTTACAGGAGCACATCCCAGACCTCAACAAAATGTGCATAGTTCAAGTATAAATATCCATTCAAAAGTGAGAAATAAGCAAATCTGAACTTGAACATAAATCTGTGCAGAGCACTTGATGGATACAAGGCATCACCTGCGCAAACACCAAAGACTGAAAAGGCTCAGCCTTTGCATGCACTTCCCACTGCAAAAGACCTCAGCACAAGAAGAAGTGACCTGGCACCTCTGTGCCTTTTAAGGAGGAACGCGGTAAGAGAACTCTCAGAAGTAACTTTCAACCTCTTAGAAGCTGAAGAAAATCCCAAAGTGACCAAAAATCTAATGCAAGTACATCAAAGAGAGAAGGGAAAGATAATATGTCGTTGGGACTTCAGAGGAGAGCATCTTCTTTAGTCAGCCAGTAACAAATCCTCACGCTGCAAAGCAATAGAAGCTTACTTGGTCATTTTCCAGTATAAACTGTATGTATTTTTTAATTCTCTATTTCTCTTACGATTATTTGTATTAATTAAAGTGCCTTTTGCCTGAAAAATAATTGAGGCAGATCAGTAGGGAAAAAAAATCCAACGTAGATATAAATGGCACTTGATAGCTAGGTAATATTTACAAAAGCAAAGCCATTCAAAGCTACTGTCCTCCATGTCCTGTAACACAGCCACATACCTACTCACAGCAATTCTGTATTCTACTCAAAGTAACAACTCTGACGTGTGGCTGCTGAGGATGTTATGTGCAGATATGCCAAGTGCTGTCTTACTACGGAGCTGCTTGTTTTGTAATGTCATGTAACTACTGGGGTTACACAGTGCAGAAAAAGCAAATGAATCCTGTTTGAGAAATGGTGTTCTAAGCCACGTGGATTACCCAAAGCAAATGGTTACTTACAGAAAAGGCAGAGTTTCCATGGGAAACGCAGCTTTGCATTTCCTGACTCGCCTGAATGTAAAATATATTAACTGAATTAAGGCAGCGAGCCACCCGATATCACAGGGAGGTAATTGTATAGGAGAAGCAAGAATCTTAACTAGGCCAGAAACAAAGAGTTCTGAAGAGCTACAGGAAAAAAAAACACACAAAACTCCACAGAACAAACATTGGCTTGTCAAATGCCATAATTACACCTAATTGGTTTCATAACTGTAATTTCCAGGATTTTATCTCAGAAATTAGTCGAATTCAAGGAACAATGTAGGCTATGCAAACTACTCCTACTTCTTGGGTTGTGGTGGTACTCTGCCTACAGCATGAAAGAACAGCTCTGTTATGCTTCACTAGCTGCTATTTTCAGGGTGGTTTGGACAGTCTCGAGCAAAAATCTTGAGAGATTTTCAGTCCAAAGAAAGAAACATCGGGGTATTAAAGAGAAAGTAAACTTTCAGTAGAACTGTTGTTGAGATTGACCAAAACAGTTCCAGTTTCAAGAAAAAAAATTAAGACCTTTGGCCTTATCCTCATCTTCTTCCTTCCTATTGAAGCATCTGTTGGAGATTTGCCTCACACCACAGGAGATTTAAGAAAAAATAGCCCCAAACCTAACTCAAAGCAACTTCAGGCCAACGAAGAGAGACAAGAAACTATTTAGTTGACAATTTTCAACTGAAATATGACAATTTTCAGTGCAGCACAATGGCAGCGTGAACAAAGTAGAAGGCCATGTTTAGAACTAAGCAGTGACTCTGGAAGTTTGTTTGTTGTTTTGTTTGTTTGTTTTTAAATCAATTGTTTAATGACTTCTTGCCCCCTTAATTCCTTTATTGCACAGATCATCTCCTCCACAACAGTTGTGCAATCCTTCTGCGGCAACAAAGCCAATTGCTTTGTTTTCCAATATTACTTTCCCATGTACTTATGGCTGCCTGGCTATAATTCACTAGCTGGAGATAAAAAGGAATTATTATCATGAAGTTATGCTCTCTAGATTGCATTCTGTGACTGTGCTGCAGAAAAATTATTAAGAAACATTTACCTCTTCGTTCTGCGCTGCTCAAATGTTAAAATGCTCTGCAGCCAAGCACTGCCACCTGTTCTTTCATTCTAATTTAAGAATTCTCAATTAAGTTAATGCAAACCCCAAAAATGCTTGTATTCTGGAAATATGTGCATTTACTAACCATGACAATTATTATCATATTAAATTCATGAAGATATATGAAAGACTGGTATAAAGATTAAAGGTTATTATAAAGCCAGCAATACATATGCATGTATATTATATGCTACAAATACATGTTTTCAAACCACTGTCTCCACTATGTCTAGAGAAGGCACACATTTCAATTAATAATGCATTCTGGCTTTACTTTCAATTGTAACTTTCGGGAGACATTACCCTTTCAGGCATGATATTGTAACAGTCCTACTGAACTTCAACTTTCATTAAAGGACATCAATCAACTTTCTTTCAGTAGAAACACATGTTTGCTGTAGACCACAGAACATTCTTGAACAACAAAAGAAAGTTCTATTGTGCGTGCACTTGTGACCACACGCAGAAGATAAATCAGACCTCGCCACGTATTTATCAGTTCTGTAAAACAAATTTTAAGTCCACAACAAATTCTCTTTTCTCGTCGCACTGAATTCACATTTCATCTCAGAGCTCTGGATTTTCTGAACTCTAATACTGATACGACCACTTATCCTTTAAACTTTAAAAAAGACCCAAATGATTTTGCCTCTGGAATGCTTCTCCATTTGCAAGCAGATACTCACTGTCCCTTGCTATCTCAGTAAAGGCAGCTGTTTGACATGAAGTTTAGCAAACAGGGGGCTTTGATCTTACAGTAACAGATGTGCTTAATTTTAAAATCTTGTATTTACTTAAACCCATGTGTACTTTTCAAGTTGCAAGTTTTCTTTTTTCTTTCAAACGATTCTTATTAATTTTACCCTCAAATTTTTGACTAAGTTCAATGTGGTAAAGATTGCACAGGCAAGACCTTCTGTGCTTATAACTGACAGACAATTGCTTCCACTTGCAAATCCTCTAGATTTTTTTATTGGCTCATTAAATATGTATATTACAAACGAGATTTAAATTATCCCTGTATATAAATCAACTTCGGTGCGTTCCTTGCAAGGAAAATTGACTACTGCCATCCTGTGGTTAAATGCTTTCATCTGACAGCTAAACTTGGACTGGGTCCAAATAATTTCTATTATTATTATTATTATTATAGTACAGGTAATTTTCTTTATTATTTCTTACAGGTAAGTATTTCAGAAAGCAACAGATGTGATAAAAATACTTTACTCCATGTCCAGCTGTCTCCAATGCTCAACTCAAAGATACAGACCAGAAGTGCTGCCTTGTTAGGGCCTTAAGCCAAAGCTGAGGTGTAAAAACATGAAGTACAGTGTTTAGGAAAACCACCCAACCCTTCCCTCCTCCTCCTCTCTGATGCTTAACAGGAAGTGGTGGAGAAGAAGAAGAAAAAAAGACGGCATAACTGTAACCACCAGCAAGGAAGACTGCTTTTGAAGCTGGGAAAGGTATTCATCCAGGAAGGCAGATGTGCTACACGATTTCCTTTTCTGCAATTTAGAGGTTTATTGGAAATTCACTTTCTTCAAACAATTCCGAATTTCTGAGAGGCTGAGGAAAAGTACAGATCTTCCTATTAGAAAAAGTCATTGTTACATTTTCCATCAATAATAATAAAAAAAAGTTAACTATTTTATTTAGTAAATAAAATCTATTTACCCACTAGCTTAAAAACCATACGCTTATAAATGTCCCATATACAAACACCAAGGTGTGCCACTGCAGTTCTGGGAGCTTCCCCACTAATTGTGCATGGAAGCTAAGTTTTACATTACTCATCCCCTTCTTCTTTATATGTAATCCACAGTTTTGCAATTAGGTTCCAAGTCCCATGACCATAACATTGGCTGAGGGCTTTTCTTCCCACTCACAGTTGAAGCATAACAATTCCATCAGAATTACACTTCTCTTGGATGTTTTTTTTTTTTTAAATAACTAAATGAAAGAAGTTCAAAGAATGATTTTACAAAGGCTTGCAGGAAGAATTTGTCTACACAAGGGTAATTATAATTGCATGCGTAGCAGACCTGCAGGTTTTTAGATTCCTGCTCTTAGCACTTAAGATTAAAACTGCTACATCTCATTTTACCACCTCCACAAACTTATTATCTGCTAAAATAATGAAGTATTGCAGAAGCATGCACAGTTCATGTTATTCCAACACTGCCTCGAACAACAGTAAGCAAGAAACATTCTCATGTAATGCCATTAATACTTTTAACAAACACTGTCAAATAATCTCTAGAAATAGAAGGGTTATGCATGGGTAATAGCATCCCTCCGAGAAGAAAGTCACTATCTGTTACACGCTAGCTTGAAACTCATTTTAAATCAGGCCACTTTAACACTGAAAATGTCTATTTTTTCCACATTTGCATGATCCTAACACTTTGCACACTCGTTCAGTTTGCCCCCAGCACCCCAGCATTTTCTCACACACGTGAACTGTTGCCATCTATCACTGCATGATGAGTACTTTGTTTACTAAAAGCAATTAACGATTCAGTTGACAACATCATATGCACATTGTAAAGATCTTGGCAAATGAAGTTTAAATAAAAACTTAATGTCAAGGATTCAGAGCATCACAGAATGCCTTGGGTTGGAAGGGACCTCAAGGATCATGAAGTTCCAACCCCCCACTGCATGCAGGGCCACCAACCTCCACATTTCATAGCAGCCCAGGCTGCCCAGGTCCCCATCCAACCTGGCCTTGAACACCTCCAGGGATGGATGGGGCATCCACTGATGACATGACATTACAGACAGCTGCCTTTCCAACCTTTTCAGAGCACCCCAGCAACTATCAAAATTATGAATACAGAATTGCATACAAACCTGTAGGAATTTGGGAATTTCACAGTAACAAAAACTTTTAACATCAGATCCTCATTACACATGAGCATACAACAACATTTAAAAGCGGTGTACTTAACTGAAAGAACTTTGCTTGCTTATGCACAACTTACCTTCTTCTTGCATCTCTTCAGACTTCCTTCTCACATGAACAACTCGAGGTCGCACAACTCGTGCATCTCCTTGGCTTTCTTCCTATGTAACATACGTTAAAATCACATTAGAAAACTGACTTTTTATTTAAAAGCACAGTAAAATCATGCGGAGCTTCAAGAAACATCCAGAGAGGTTTTTAAAGATTCATTAAAGGTTATGCACTTGTTCTACTTCCTTTCAGCTTCAAAAGAATTCAGATCTGAATTAGCTGACTGCAACTCTAATTTCTCCGGAAAGATGATGGCAAAGTGCCAGTTAGACCTGCAGACATAGGAGAGTCCTTTAACTCCTACTCAAAGAATGTGGCAGAGAGAACTTAGGATTTCTCTGGCTTTCTTCCGTACCCAAGACTTCGCTATAGGTATTCACCTACTGGATAAAAAGGGGAAGTTGAAAGGGAAAAGAAAACTAAAGATTTCAGTGCATGGCTGCAAAACACGTGTCAAGTATGAAATATACTTCTTTGACACTGTTTTAAAAATTATTTTACTGCCTTCCTTCCATTCTTTTGAGGATGTATGTCTGCAACAACGCCCATGGGAAAACAGCAACAAACACTGCGTGTGCCAAGAAGGAAAAAATCACACTGGTCAAATAGGCTTGGTTCTTGTGTGTTATGTATCTGGAACAGAAAGTGCATCCCAAAAACATTCCATCACACATACACAGGAAACATGAAAAATACAAAGAAATTTTGGCTGATTTTGGCTGGGATAGAGATCATGTTCTTTGCAGGGACTGAGGCTGTCAAAACGGTGCACATGGGCTTAGAAGACTTAAGCACTGTTTAGGACAGTCAAAATTGATTTATTCTGTTATTCTGTTCATATTAGAGATTAATATGAATTTTTAAATGAAGATTCTTAACGATGAACATGAGAAAGATCATAAATTTCTGCATATTGGATTGAACACTTGCTTCTCAGAAGTCAAACAGCAATTCTGTCCTATCCAAAAGATCCAAGAGCATGGGCATTATCTTGAAGACCTGATGACCAAGTGCTAGTGGTATTTTT
Organism: Centrocercus urophasianus; assembly: GCF_019232065.1. NCBI lineage: Eukaryota > Metazoa > Chordata > Aves > Galliformes > Phasianidae > Centrocercus > Centrocercus urophasianus. Next base: position 48,393,032 of record NW_024884586.1, read on the forward strand.
CTCCCCAGAAGCTAAAAGGAAGAAAAATATACTTCAGTTCCCTAAGAGAAACTTTCTATAGTATAAGCCACAAATGAGAGAGTTAGCCAAAAATAAGAAAATATTTGTCTGGCAAACAATAAGCATGATGTCACCATGCAATCAAGGTTTTCCATTCCTTTCAGCCAAAACCCATCTCTATGATAAAGAGAATATCAGCAGTAATGTTACTGGTTGTCATGTATTTAGTGACCACGTAAGCCAGTGTTGCAGGAATCAGAAGGAATAAAAGAAAAAGCATTCAGTCACTCTCTATTCTTCACTGGCTGCATGAACACGTTTACACTCCTCAGTGAACAAAAGTTGGAGAATCCTACATTAGTGCACAGCACATCATCTCTGTGACAGTCACAGTCATAGAATGGCCTGGGTTGCAAAGGAGCACAGTGCTCATCCAGTTCCAACCCCCTGCTGTGTGCAGGTCGCCAACCAGCAGCCCAGGCTGCCCAGAGCCACATCCAGCCTGGCCTTGAATGCCTGCAGGGATGGGGCATCCACAGCCTCCTTGGGCAACCTGTGCCAGTGCCTCACCACCCTCTGGCTGAAAAACTTCCTCCTAAAACAAGCACAAACGCATCCTCACCAGCACAGGGGTGAGGTGAATTTAATAAAAATCAATATATGTGTCTGAGACCAAGCCAGTATTCCTCAAGGTTTGGCATGAACTCAGGCACCTCTACATACCATGACCCCCTCTGTTCACAGTTTAAAGCAGACAAGGGAAGCAAACATCATTTTCTGAAAGCAGGAGGGTCCACCTTAAAGTCTCATGGAAATGTGATTGAAGGCTACCATTGTTACAGAACATTAAATGTATATATTAGAACATGCTTATAAGTGTCTATTTGAAGTGGTTTTGTTTTAGTTTAATGTTTGTTTTGTTTCAAAAACTTGTAAACTGAGCTGAGGTGCAAGTAGAAGTTGAGAGATAACAGAATGATAACCTACAATTATGAATTCCTGGAATGTTTAAAAAAAAAAAAAAAAAAGCTATTTATTTTGAAATACTAAAAATGAAAGCTAATGAGAATAGCCAGGTGATAATCCCACTCACCTAGCTTGCATAAAAACATCTCCACTTACATTAAAAAATTATGTAAGTATTTTGCAATTGACTTTCTAACAACAAATTGGGGACTTGGAATGATTTAGGTTTATAATTTTTGAAATGTTTAGCCATACAAATATTGGTTCCAATGCTCATGTCCCTCCCACAAGCACAAAATGATTTATCTAGAACAGGAGGAGCCCATTTTCATCTTAGTCATTCTGTTGCTTCTTCGAGTAGGAGTGTAGGGGTAAAGTGGCCACAAACAGCAGTTAATTCCTGTAATGTTACAAAGGAATGGCCAGAAGGGGTCAAACTGAAGATGAATTTAGTCTGACATCCTGTCTAACAGTGGCTAAAAGCACATATAAATCTCACAAAAGTCCAGCACCAGAATGGAAGAGCAGCCAAGGAATTTGGGTTGATAAGAAAATTCCTGTGTGACTTAAGCTGTTTATTTTGGAGTGACCACGCAGATTTCATGACTGAAAGGCATTACTGTCCCACATGGAAATATAACGGTCTTCTGTTGGTCAGAATCTGACCCAGACACATGTGACAGATAGCAAAGAAGTGGCAAGTGTATGGCAGCTCCACACTGCCATCCACAACCTGTCTGAAACAAAGATCCCGTTCAGGCAGATTGAAAAAGCAGCCCAAGTTTTGCCACAGTAAGTCCTAGCATCAAGGAGGAACATTCCAAATTAAATCAGAACAAAGTTCTACAAACTCACGGCCCAGGTGGATGGCACCTGAAATATGTATTTTCTGAAGCCAATCGCAAACATTATGAAAAACCTCATTTTGTTCCTAAACAGATCGTTCTTCTTGCTTCAAACATAGCTGATACAGTTTTATTTAAAACAAAACAAAACCAAAAAGAAACCTAGAAACACCAACAAAAAAAAACAACCCACTGCTTAGAGATAAAAACAAACCTATTTCTTACAGGCAGGCAACAAAGCAGATCCAGTCACAGATGTGATACATCCCTAACAGAAACCAGGCAAGAGGCTGACCACTGTTACGTGGTACATAAGTGATGCTGAAACAAGCTTTTGTACTACCTAGAGTAGAGAAGGATGCACAAATCTAGTGAGGTGCTCACAGAGCATGGTGTTGCCCCACACAGAGCAGATGTGTACACCTAGAATTGATAACCAGAGTAAACATCACAGAAAAGCTAAAAATCTAGCCCATGAGAAAATGTGAGTTAGTGCCTTTTATCAGGAACACCCACATCTAGGAAGAGAATATTTTATTTGGGAGAGAACAAGACCAACAAAACCACACACACAAACTGTGGATTTGTTTGCTTGGTTTGGAGGGAGGGTGGGTTTTATATGCCAGCAGGCAAGAAAAACCACAACAGCCAGAGGGTTCAGATGCAAAATGAACCTTCTAAAGATGAGATAATATACAAATGTATGTACATTTTCTCTCTATGAAAGAGACTCGGTCAGATCACCTTACATTTCTTGCACAGGTGAGACTATGCAATGTGGGTCTTCTTACACAAGGTACTTCCCTTTGACTGTACCCACGAAAACAAAAATCCATCACATCAGCTAATTCCTCAGTGTAAGAGAAGCAGATATCACCAGTATCCTTATCTGGTGCTAAAAAGAAGGAAACGTACTCCTTACACTCTCTGCCTGTTATTTTTGGCTAGCCAAAGGATAACAAGGATACAGACTTCACCCCAGCAGACACTGCTGCTTAACAGAATCCAGTCTTGCCTGTGAACAATTATTCAAAAAAAATAATATGTTCTGGTGATCTCAGAGTGAAGATCATGTACCATGCCAAATCCTCTTTGAAGATGCAACACATCACATCAGATGACATATTTAAGAACTGCTTGGATACCAATGGCATAATACAGATCAAGACTCAAAAATATAAAACCAGAGAGTGTTAAATATAAGATATTTTTGGCTCTTTTAAGTATAGAATATCAGGAATGGGCAGAGTGCATCCCTATACACATCAGCCATAGTAAGTATGTTATTGCTTTCAAGCACACTGTGCAGCTTAATATATTGAAGAGCAATCTGCCACAACATTTTTGGCTTTTGCCACATGCTATTTAAATTTACACTCACTTAGCAAGAAAACCATCATCTTTAGGTAACAGCTCATATTAATAAGTAGCAAAGGATTAACTCTGTAGGTCTCAAGCAGAGATCAAGAGAATCTTTCTCTACCTTCCAGAACTGTCAAGTACATTATCATTACTGCCCTTCCAATCATCCCCCTGTTATGACAGCCAAAGCTCCTGAAATGCTAAATCACTGGTTTACAATGAGAAGGTCCAAACCCTTACTATTACTTCCTTTCCCATGTATTTCCCACATTATTTTTCTGTAATTGAAGTGTTGTACCATTGGAATACCTCATCTTCACTGAGTTTGTATACCATTAGGTCCTGTGAGACTTGAAAAGCAGAGAGGAGGTAACAAAAAGCTAAAAGTGGGCCTGAGCCTAACAGAAATTGTTGGATTCTGACGCAGTAAAAACAGAATCATTTTTTATTACACATGTATACTTTTGACTTCAGCTTCTGAGTTGAACGTGTCGCTTCAAACACATCAGTTCTGTGACAGTCTTCACATTAAACATGAAAATTTATTTTCCTAGGCTCTGTTTTGCCCTTTCTGACCAGTGACAGAAAAGGTTCCTTGAGTTTACCTGAGAGGGACCCTTTGGGAGAGATGCCACTCTGCAGCTTGGTTGGGCAGCTTGCACAACAGGATTTGAAATGGGCTGTGATTCCAGTTCAGCCACAAGCATCGGACCATGACTTGTATCGGCATCTCCAAGAATTTCTGCTGAGGGAGAAAAAGAAAGAGGAAAAAAAGATTTGTCATACATGGCCATAATCATGGTATGCTCAATGAACTTTGCCACAAGTGCGGGGAAGAGGTTGTAAAGGTGTCTTTGTGAAAATGTTTCACTGTTTCTCGTGAATGAAAAGAAACCTGCATATATTCTATCTTCTACTGATAATTTGCTGTATAATGCAGCACTTACCGTTTTTTGCAGTCTGAAAGTGTGTAAAGCATCTTCATGAAAAATACACCGACAGATCATGAACTAATTTTAGCCTTCTGCTGTCATACAGAGCCAAAAAAAGAATTTTAAGTCTAACTACAATTACTTCAGTGACTGTAACTATTGTTCACTTTAAGACTACGTGTCATGTTTCGTTTGCATGTTGGTTTTCATATCCATAACTTCAAGCACTGAAAACAAAGATACATAAACGCAAGACTCATCATCAAGATGCTGCTATACACCTAATGCACAATACCTTAAACATCCCAAAAATTGACATTAAGTTACCATAATAAAAAAGTCATTAAATTGAAGATGATGATACACACACAGTCCCCAGCATTCCTGCAAGATGTATCAGCAAGTGACTCATTCTGACAGAGAAATCCACTAAAAGGTTCCATGTACAGAAACACTGGTGAAAAACATGAACTTTTTTACCCACTGGTATAACAATTACTTCATTTTATCCCTGAACATCATTCTGAAATAAAATGTTGGACTCTCATTGGATACAGTTCCTAGTCCTGACTTGTGTTAGACTGAAGGATATGGAATCCTGCAAACCAGAGGGCAGATACAAAAAATTTGGAAGAAAAGTGGAAATAATCACAGATCTTCCCCTGCCCCCATTAAGGATCGATTATTTCTTATGCAGCATTGACTTCAAGCAAAATTTTACAGGACAGACAGTGGGCAGGGAGAATTAAATTACATAGCTATTAAAAAAACAAAACCATACACACGTTGCATAGATATAAACACGTTATGCCAGATGTAGGGATGAACTATCCAGATGAGAAAGAAATATCCCCAGTAGACAGGTGTCTGTTGGTGTCTGCCAGCTATCCATACAATCCTAAGCACCATCAGAAAATCACAGCTGGTTGATTTGGATCACTAATGATGACTGTACCACTACTAAACAGGTGAGTTGGAGGAAGGGATGGCAACATCACCTCATCTTTTTCCAAGGAGTTCCACGTAATAAATACCCAGAAAGCATTCAACAAGCTACTTTCAAGTAAAAGTTTGGCAGTGCATAACATTCCAGAATATATTTTCCAGCCTGACAGTGATGTAGCTGGTCCAAAATATCATGTAGCAGCTAGCTTAACACTCTCTGTAAGCAGATAAAATGTTAATCCATTCAGTACTAAACAAATTCCCTTACTGCTCTGAGATCATTTTGGCTATTTGTTCAACACATTCGATTTCAATCTATTTCCTAGTGTGAGATACACTTCTCTTGTCAAATTCATAGATGGGGAAATTAAAGAAGAAGTAAAACAACTGTTTGAATGATTCAGTTTATGCAACTTTTGATGCACCAGTGCAATTTTATCTGTGTTGTTACAGCTTCATAATGACTTCAGTACAAGCAAGTACAGAATATTCCAGGTATTTTCAGATAGCAATGCAGAATCCAGGATAGAAAGATAAAGGAGAGGAAGGATCAATCACGGCTTATTAGCATTAGTTTCAACTGAAAATAAGTGAATTGCTTTCCCTGCTTTGTCATAGCAAAGTATCTCCATGCTACCTCGAACAGTCTACTACACCTGCTTCAGTTACCCATCTGGGAAAAAAAGAATTTCTATACTGTAATAGGAAAGCTACAAATTTAAATTTCTTGCAGGTTATGAGTCACTGCAAGATCACCCTGATGGTGTGATAAAAGCAGTGAGGAGGAGTGTCATGTAACAGGACAGAGAGAAATCACTTCACCTGCCAGCCTTAATACCTACCCTATGGAGAGCAACTTCAAGAATGCTCAAACTAAGTGTTTTTGAGATCTGAATTTGACTTCAGAGAATAAAATACACATTTTGATAGTCAATTTTTTTATAGGCAAGTACTTAGTGGGATATTTCTTTCCAATTGTAGACTAGTACAGACTGAGAAGAGTGGAAACAAATCTTGATTGAAACCAATCCAATTCTCCAAATAAAAATGCTATTCCTCTCCCCACAGCAATTGCTATTAAGTTTTTAAAACTGTGTTTTAAGCACACTTTCTAAAATTACTTCAGATGCTGTTACAGGAATCCACGTAAATATCTCAGAGAATAAACAGCAATCAAATTGTACCTGCAGCCTGGACAAGCTGCCCTGGTGATGGAGAGCGCGATCCCTGGTACGGCCTGTCCTCAGAAGTTCGAGCAGTTGCATGGTCCATATCTACTGGGTGTCCCACGAGGATTCTCTCTGCTGCTCTGCTCAGAAGAGGTCTTTGACCCTCACTGAGCTCCCCAGCACTGTCATCAGAATCCTACACGGAACAGCAACATCAGAACAGCAGGTTTAAAAACTGCATTAACCCTTAAAGCACGCAAACTCAAGTCTCAACTAGCAATGAATAAAGGTACCTATCATCTCACTGGATCTGAAAACAATATTTATGTTGATAAGTACTGGACTGAGAATAATCACAGGTGAAGAACATCACTTATTTTGTTAGCTGTGCTCCAGCGTGGCAAGAACCTGAGTTATATTTTGGCATAGAAGTCTTCAATGTTACAGATATGTCCATAGTCAACTGTCAGATCTCATAACACTGGAAGCACCTAAAAGCTATTGGATGTTACATAAAAAGGTTATATTTTAAATAGGTTTGGATAGGTGGTTCTTTGGCTTCTGACGTGCAAAACTGCAGAGAGAAAACAGTTAACTTGCTTCCATGCAGGAGAACAAGCAGGCTGAATATATGTACACACACATGAACAGACTCATTTTAAGGCAATACTTGCAACATCAACGAAAAAATTCTTCTCTGATACACAGGGAGGTATGTGTGCTTGCACACTGCTTGCCAGAATCTGCAGAGAAACTTATTAGCTTCTTGTGTGGACAGACTGAATATTCTGTAGCTATGGGAAAGCCAGCAAGCAAATTAGAGATGCATTTTTAATTGGCAGTGCTGATGAGAAAATGTCATTGCAATTAGTCAGACTCAGAGCTGACACTGTAGAAAGCCATTCTTTAAGTTCATCCACCAGAGCTCATTAAACAAACAAACAAAAAAAAGACAGACAAAGGAACAGTTACAGAGGTGAGTGAAGTTTGTAATTATTTAGACTAAACTGACCAAGACAGAGGAAAGAAACTGCATATGCATCACTAAAATGAAAAAGAAAGATCTGTCCTAAACAAAGGTGTTCATGAACTATGTTGCCACATTCAGAGTTCACTTCCTTTAAACATTCCTCCAGATAGGTCAGTTAGACACTCAATCCAAACTATTTTCCATATAGAAAACGCCCAGTTGTGTTACAACAAATGACTTTTGCTCTTTGTGATGCAGTTGTATTTTTCTATTAGTCTGCTTTTTCTGCCAAGCAAATATGAAAATGTTGAGGTTTTGTTCCAAGATCAGTATCAACAACGTACGCAAGAGCGCATGAAAGCATTTGCTGACATTCTTCATAGCAGCCACTTGAATGTTTTAGGCAGGTATGTGCAATGAACCCTAATGCTAAACATACCAGCTACACTGCTGAAGTGACAGAAGACTTCCCTGATGTTCAAAAGGACGAATCTGATGCAATGAAACAGGCAAACGTGCACCTTGCAAATTAGGTATGTGTGATACTCTGCTAACTTATAAAGTAACCTTCAGTGGTTTTAAAAGTTTCACATGAAAACAGACTCAAGTGAAGCGGGATCGCTTCCAGCAAGGATCAAAGTGTATGAACTTGTTCTATAGCCAACAGTGAGGATAAGCTTGAGATTTCATACGCTTGACATTTTATTTACTTTCGAGTCAGAAAGTATCCCTTCAAAACTCATATGCTTGCTGCAAGGAAAAGGACAGTAACTTACCTCTAAATGGTACCTTCCCTCTTGTACAGCAACAGGTGCTTGATTTAATTTGGCTAGAAGAGCCAGAACAGGATCCCTGTGATAGCCTTTATGGCTTCTTCTCACCACCTGCCCTTCACTGGGAGGATCGTAGTCCTAAAACAAAAGGAACAAAATCCACGTAATACACAATCCAAAACTATTTTCGTGTGAACCTGAATCATTCTTAAGCTGACAATTAAGCTTTTTTTCCTTTACAAAGGAAGTTATTATGGTTTCCACGTTCAGAACTTTTGTCTGAAAATAACTGACAAACTGCTTTCTCCTTTTTTATATTCAGAGACATGCAGTCTTTGAAAATGCTTGATGCATATGACTGACATACTTTGAGAAGGGCAGGGTCTACTTTTAAGTTTTCATGTCCAGAGAACAGCCAAGGAAGTGGAGAATACCTTAACTTCAGAAGCTTCCACGTCAGAAAAAAAAAAACCACTACTGATCCTTTAAGCAGCTTTAACTAATTCCAGTCTCAATTAACCTACTTTAATAAACTAAGCACACAAGCAATTAAAAGATAGCTTAGAGCATAGCAGTGTTCCCCTCTGTTTAATATGTCTTAAAGTTAAAAAAGCATAGAAATGAAAATGCATATTATCCATCTCTCACCTACTGGCAGGAGGTATATAAACTGTATTTCATTTTTAATTTATTTTTAATATAAATTAGTTTGTACAATGTACTTTTTTCTTAGGAGCTCTGAAATTCCAAGCATATTTGTAAGTATACAGTTTTAAAAGTGTAAATTTTAAAGTGAAAATTCATAACTGAAAATGCTCAAAGACATCCAGTTTACCATTCTGCTCAAAGCAGATTATCACTCTAAATCAGCTTCCTTGTTAAACACTTCCTTACCATTTCATTGGCATCCTGTAAAGTACTCGTTAAGCTTTCACTGGGGTTTGGGAAAGGCAGTCCTCCTTCTGTTAAGGTTAAAAAATATTTTAAGTTATACATACGAAAAAGCATAGCATTTATATAAAAGCAAAGGTCACATTCTTCAATAATTGCAACACTGTGCTTCAGTAAATTGGGAAATTTCTCACTTCTGGATGTGAAGTGTAAAACAGATATCCAACTTCCAGAAAAAACACTTTGCTTTCAGTAAAAACTCAGTACCACATTGGACTCACGCAAGACAGTCCAAATTATTTACCAAGTTGATTTTATGACTGAATAGCAGATTTTTTTCTTCTTACTAAGTAGGTTCATTTCACGACAAGAAGAGCAAGGATGTCTATCAAAGAAATCCATAAGCATAAAGTGAAATTTAAAGGTCAGCCTCACAGTTCTATCTGACAGAGCATGAAATGTAATTTCAACTGACTGGAAGAGAATTCTGTAAAGGAAAAAGAAAACCCACATTCTAATTTCCACAGGTTTGTTTCATTAGTTACCTCTCGCAGCCAGCATCTGGTCACAGCTGAAGAGAACCTCCCCTTCTGAGATGGGTCTGTCTGCAGTTTCTGTTTCTGTGAGGGTAGGACTGCTTTCCTGTGTGGACTGCTCAGAGCTGTCTGTAGGTGCAGGTGATGGAACCTGTGGTTCACAAGGAAGCGACTGAAAGGGCTTTGGTGACGACTGCCAAGATGGTAAAATCAAGGCCTCTGGTTCCTCATCATTCGCCACTGACATCTCACTGAAATGTAAGAATATGTTCTGTGAATATACCAAAATGCATTGAATAGAATAAAATAAAGTATTAAATCCATACTGAAAGGAATTTGCAAATAATTTTTCAAGTGAAAGTACAGCATTTTACTGATTAGTCCAAGAATAAACATATAAATAACATGAATGAATTTCTAGCTGTTAACAAAAATGACCACATGTATTCTCACTGAGACTACAGAGAAAAGAAAATGCTAATAATAGTCTTTCATTGTCACTACATTGACAGTAACACTTCTGATTTCATGTTTTTCATGGCAACAAATAAGGACATGAGAAATGTCCATATTTCACACTTCCCCTCAAGACATAAGTCAAGCAATTCAGAAAAAAAGAATCCTGGTTTATTTCAATACCTCCAGGCACATACTTGAAGCAGTTCTCTCTACAGACTTTCTGAGGACATATTTATTTATAAAGAATTGAGAAAACAATATAGCCTGCTAAACTCACACAGCTTTAGGATTGAATGTTTCATCAGCTAATGGACTGGGTTTCTCCTCTTCCAGAGGAAGTTCTGCATCATCCCATGGGTCTGGAGGTGCTGGATTTTCCATTTTTGCAGCTTCAGAGGCAGGAGGGCTTGGTGTGATTATTTCAGGAGGCGTACTGATAGGGGTAATCACAGGTGTGCCAACACGATTAACAGCAGCTGGAACATCAGAGCCTGCAGGAGGGAAGACAAATCTCAGGTCAGAAAGGAAAACAGGAAGACAGGCAGCTACTCAGTTCCCAGTAAGCACTTGTAATGTTTGTGATACCTTTCTGATGGTCGTGACGAGACCAGGTGAAGATGAGTTTCCTTTAAGAATGGTGGAGGCATTTGAAGGAGCTAGAATAAAATTTCAATTCCTTACCTCCTTCAGTAAGGGAAGCTACTCTGCATTTTAAAAACTATGCTGCTTTACCTGGGGGGTGTAAATTTGGTTCACTTAACGCTCGTAACACAGGAAGAAGCAAAAGACAGTTACTTTTCTGATGTGAAAAGTGGAAGGACTAGGAGGGGTGGAAATCACAGACCATAGCAACGTGCATTAAGAAAACAGAACACTGAGCAGATAGATGTTTGCCTTTTCATACAAATTAGCTCGTAATTCTTGTATTACATGAGTCCTCACTTGAATCATAGCCTCAAGAATGTTTATCCTGAGATAACATGTCTTTGAAGAAGAAAATTAAAGACAGTAGATTAAAGCATATTTGTTCCTTCTTAAGTTCAACTGTTATTTTCACTACCTGCTTCTTTCATTTTTTCTTGTTCACGAGCATCCTCACTCAGTTCTGTGATAGATGGGGAAGACTCTGGAGTTTTGACCGGAGGCATTTCTTTTTCTGAAGGTGGTGTTTGTGGTGGTGTGGCCTGAGGTGTTGGCAATGGAGTAGGCACAAGAGGCTCCTGAAGGAAAGAATTGTAACCACAGTTCTTACCTCAATGCAAATCTCCTATCTTCCAGAGTTAGGGTTGAGAGGGAGGAGGTTGGGAAGAGAGGGGTTATCACAAAACAGGAACAGCTGTTACTGAGATACATGCCTCGTGACTCTAACTCCTCCACCTAAACATAAAGATGTACCAGCCTAAATTGTCTGCCTGGACAAAACAAACAAACAAAACACAAAACAATAAATGTTTTCTGACATTTTGTTAAGAAAGTTATATAACCAGGCTGAGGAAGGCCTCCAGGTGCTTTTCCAAAGAATAAATTCTAGGCTGATCATTTGTATTATCAGCTCTTACGGGAAGTTGAGCACGTGAGCACATTCAGCAGTTCAACATGAAACTTGGGCTGCTGAAATTCAGATAAACTCCACAGAAAAAAAAACCAAACAAACCAAAAAATACAACAGAAGCCATCTATGGATAACACAAAATTCAGTTCTTTCCCTTAGGAACAAGCTCTGTGCTCAGCCTTGAAATAAATAAATAAGTAGATGGATAAATATAGCATGCTGCATAGAGCACAAAGGAACTGTATAAAAAGAAAAAAAAAAAGTGAGATAGGTCTCACTTCATCTTGTTTCTTGCTTAGATATTATAAAGAATAATAAAAATATGAAAACCACATACATTCAATTCTTCTTGAATGTATTTGAACCACAGTGCTACCAAGAAATTATCCCTGAGAACTTCACTAGGAAAGCTTAAATAAAACAGATTCTTACCATCACAGCTGTTGTACTTGGAAGAACATTTGTAGCAGGAACTGCTTCCTGAGCCTGCCTGTTACCCAGCATGGTGGCAATTGTCTCGCTGAGCACTTCGTTGACGAGATGACTAATCATTTCTGAGTCCACTGGTACACCAGCATCAATAAAGAGCTGAAATCCTCCCCCACCTGCAGCTTCAACTGAAAATGAAGGAACACAAAGCAGACATCCAGGCGTCAGTTCTTAAACGCATCTACTGTACTGCAGCTGTGCATTTTGCCCTGCATGAACGTTTTTGTGCTCCTTTGCAGAAAGTGATTTTTGTAGATTATATACCAAGAAGAAATGATTCTATGAAAGAACATAGATAAGCAATTCTGGATCACAAAAGAGGACAGAGAAGTGCAGTGACACCACAGGAGAAATCTATTTGTCTCCCACTCTCACAGATTTATAAGGGAATTAATTTTTTTACACATCTATTAACAAAGGATAAGCAAATAAACATTATCACCTTAGCAAAATGCCACGTGCATCCAAAAGTTCATTTAAATGGTCAATAACAAAATTGGATTTGCATAATGGTGCCTTTTATGTGTTTTCTTTTTTTGAATATTTATTTCAACGATCTTATAATGCCTGCTCAGCCTCAGCATAAATTAAAGCATCCACTTTTGCATGTTAAAATTTCACTGGTTCAGCATTATTTGCTCTTAGGCACAGCCAAAACAGCTATCTACACAACTTGTTAAAATTAGCCTATATTTGAAACAACCTATCTGCTGAAAGCAGCACCTTTAACTTACCAATGTCAGAGGTTACAGTCTCACTGTCTTCTCCCTCTGATGTGCTAACACTGGGCACAGTTTCTCTCCGAACTGGGTACATCTCACTGATAATTTTTGCCATTATTTCTTGTTCCACCCTAGCAAAAGAGAACACGTGTGGCTATCAGTGAGCACCAAGACACCTACAAGTGTACAAAGGAGCATTCTTGAAACAAAATGTAAGGAAGCTTAAAGGAAAAGAGGAGAAGAGAGGGGAGGAAGACGAAGAGAGGAAAGGTATTCTTCAGATTCATTCCTTCTTTCATATACATTCTCCTGATATTTTGTTACATCTTAACTCACCAATTTATCAATCTGTTTTCTATAGTTTCTCTCCTTTCAATCCATTCATCCAAAACATCAGAAGACTGCTGAGGAGCAGAAGCCACTGGAGGAAATGAAGGACCATTGTATGTTGGTACAGCAACTTTAAAATGTCCATTAATCTCTAGAAGAGGCTCTGTAAATTCTGGAATTTCGTCTCTCTCCTCTTCCTGATCCTAATAAATAATTAGTATATTAAGTTATAGTGCATTTTTGGAAAATAATATAACTGAGGTTTACTTCAAGAAATGGTTACACCACGTCATGGCACACAAACAAAATTCTCCTTTCTTATTATGTTACAGCTAATTGACACAATTCTAAACCAAGCAAACCATAAATTTGCAGATGTATAAGGGTAGCAGAACAGCTGGGTAAAGCATGACTTATGTTACTTGCACAGGGCAGGGAGCCAATGGTGATACTACTACATGAGACATTTACTTTGACATCACTCTGGTTTCATTAAACACACACTTAAGAAATTAATTTAAAACAAAACAAAACAAAAGTTTAAGAAACTTTTCACATTTGCTTCCTGGTTTAACAGATATTTTGCTTTTCTTTATCTTAGTGGTCTTTTCTAATGATTCTGTGACTCTGCAAGTCCCCAAAAGCACCAACCCATCATACTGTACCGAATGGCTCCTGACAGGTGAGAACCTGCATCCTTCACTCAAAATTAAAACCATCTCAAACGTAGCATAACTCCATGAAAATTGGGCATGCTGAAGAAAGATGAAGGGTCAAGCCCTAAATCACTGCCAAGAATCATGAGGTATTGCACAGAAAGGTAGCTCCATGTAAACCTACATTTAGTAAGAACCATCTCCAACTTAGCCAAAGGCAAATAGGGTTTCTTTTCCCTTTTTATTAATTTTATTTTAAAGTGTCTCCCCCACCCCTCCAAAAAAACCCCGCAGATTTATATTTCCGTGAATGAAAGAAAGGTGAGAGAAAGAAAATAGACAGTAATTTTCCTTTTTCCTTCCTCTTTCCAGCATCTATTCTACTTAACATACCGTGAAACTGAAAACTCAGATAGATCCATGAGGAATATTACAACAGATAGCTACTGGAGAGCTGCAGCTTTAAATGGAAAAATGTCCTTCTAAAGAAAAGCTGTGTCCTACAAAGCAGCCAAAAAAGAATACGTGTATTTGGGGAATCGCTGAGAAAGATCCCACAATTTTCTGCACTCATTCAGAAATAAGATGGTAAAGTTAAACTCAAAACTGATGACTTCCATGCTGATAAGTGCGTTCTGTTAGGATCGAAGCATTCATAACCATAATTCATTCTGACAGCAAACATAAAGATGTCTTTACCCAGTGTGTCGTTATGCATTTTCTTCTGACTGCATTACTCCATACAGCTTCTTTGATGTTGCCTATTTAATATAATCTTTTTCTGAAAGTATGCAAGATGCAAACATCTGGATTAAATAAACCAAGTACGTACAATAAATCCTGTGTATAATTAGTAACTCCTGACAAGCTTTCACAGTTCTCCTGCATTTCTAAATTATGTGCACAAAACATGTTACATTTAATAGTGCACAAATCCCAAAGACAGTTACATTCATTTTGGAGTGATATATTTTCTCTCCTGAAATTAAAAAAGAGACTATTCAGTGTCTAATTATACAGACTGAACTTGCATACAGATCACTCTGTAGGCTGATCCTGAATAATCTGTACTCACATCTGCAATTTAACTTCCTGGAAACTGTTAACAAATATTTATCACAACGCCCAAACTGTGGCATAAATTAGAAAGCCTTTCAGATACGATTGGAATATTAATTGTTGCACTTTCTGACAAGGTGTCAGGCTCATCTTCTACTTCCCAAATTACAACCAGATAATTAACATTTTTTTAAATGACCAGGTACCACACAGTCCCTTTATTAAAGTCATCCAGATCTTAAGTTGTGGATTTCTGCAGTTGTCACAAGGTCAGACTGTACTACAGGTGCCATCTGAAGAATTACGTGTGTTAAGAATCACAGTCACACAGTCTCAGAAAGCACCTGCTGAAAAACAGAGCTGGGGCAAATGTGTTTACTCTGATCTCAGCATGACATACATTTGAGGGCAGTGAATGCAAGTGAAAATTGTCTCCTCCTTGCAACTTAGGCAGGTTTAGAAAGAGCAAGAAGCCTGCCTGATCTCAGAGCCTTGTAAACTTGTTAAAGGCATTGCTGGACGTGGCTGCTCAGAAGCTAAAGGCAAGGTTCAATAACAATGAAACTCCATTTGGGGCTCGTGTTAACTGAGCAAGTTTCTCACTCCAGATTAAGACAGGGTTCACGAGAGGGGTGGTGTTATGAAATCTCATCTGTCAGACAGCCTGATGAACTCATGTAGGTAAAGCCACGATCAAAAACAAAGAAGTGTTTAAGTCAAAGCCATAACAACCTTTTCTGATTTATTCCATAGGTGAATTTTCTTGTTATGAAATAAAAGGACCCAACTCAACTGCTTTGGAAGACAGAACTTCAGGTCTTTAGACACAGATGGTGAGGTTGTGATGGGAGAACAATATGCATCCATCATCTCTGCCTGTGGCGGGGCTTGCATGTTTCAAGTTGGGATATGATGCATTTATCTACAAGATTCAAGCATCCTGACCAGGATTATTTCAGGAGATCAACCCCAGCATTTCAGCATGAAACACAGCTAGATCAGTTGATGGACAGACTGTTGACAGCACCTTTCTTAAGATTCAGTAGGGATATTCTGGGGGAATAGGGAGAGGAATTAAGGGATGCAGAGAAGAATATTTCAGGATGGTACAAAACCTTATGTTTAGTAGGAGAAACTAACAATTTGGAAAGGGAATGATCAAGGACATTTAAGGAGGTGTAAGTAGAACACAGATGGATAAGGGGATAAAAGGGAAGGACTGGTTGCATGTAAATAAGCAGCTGTTCAGTATACTTGTCTGGCCTTGCTCCCTGCCTGATCAATGCTCTCTGTCCTCTCCGAATGCACCAAATTCCATTTCTGACTGTTTTTCTGAGAAAGGGGTTTTCCATCATACGTGCATGTAAGGAGGCTGAAGTAGCAGCCCAGCAGGGCCTGAGTGTTCTTGGTGCCAGTAGCTGGAGCAAGTGCATGTAGGCACAACAGTGCTGAAGTGTCAAGCCAAAAGCAGTCACACAGTAGAACAAATGGTTTGGGATTGCAAGCCCAGCTCCCAGAGCTGGGAAGGGCAGGGTTCCAAGGCCAGGCACCAGGCATAGTGTCTAAGGACAGATAACAAAGGGATCCTTACATCTGCATACATAGTAAACATACACCTCTGTCTGTACATACATACTCACAAATACACTCCAGATCTCAATTCTAAGCTGCCAGAGAGTGGAACAAGATGAGCCTACTGGTGCTCAATCCTGATATGTGCACATACACACCCTCTGTTTGAGCCTGCATCTGTAGGCAATACATGCTCAGCCTCCCTACTGAGTGGTCCTGGGAACAGGCAGCTGGGGTAACTTTGCTTCTCTCAGGCTTCCAAGTTTGCCAATCCCTAAAAGGCAGCATTTCAGCTCCTTAGCAGCTTCTGAATGTGTACCTGCTGGCTGGAAAGTTAAAGCAAATCTTGAGAAAAGGACAAAGCAGAGCCAAGGTCCTGAAGCTTTTGTGCAACATCCATCAGGGGATAAAGAGAAAAAAAAAAAGCAGCTGTTTCTCAAAAATATCTACCTTCCTCAGTTGAATAGAATTAAGTTTCCATAAAAGCAGAGGGTGTGAGGGGGAGGCATCACTAAGTTATTTTCCTGCATAGCATTTTATGCACATTCTTTTATACATCTGAAGTGAAGTTACTGTGATAAAGAGTCTTTCTTTTGATGTTTTCAGTATTGCTGCCACTCCAAAGGTTGATTTTATGCTTCTAGATTTTGTTGGTCTTGCACATTTTTAAGAACGTTGTCTGCATGGTCACAGGCCAAACATGTGTTTCACTTGGAACATTTTTTTGGTATTGTGGTTAAAATATATTTCATTGCCAAAAATAAATGATAAAAGCAATTCAGAAGAAAAATGAGAAAAAAAAATGAATAACTGTTACTCGTGTCAAAAATTTTATGTTGTGGGACTTCTTTTGTTAGTTCATAAACTGATTTCTTAAATAGTTTCCTTACTTATTTTTTATAAGACAAACCTTTTTTGTGCAAATAGAATAAAGTTCTCCAAATAGATTTAATTCCTCCAAGAACATAAGTTTGGGAACCAAAATAATAAATGAGCCATTTTCCCATTTTTATTATGAAAATCATACCTTTAAAAAAAAAATAATAATAACCCAATAACAACCATAAAAAAAAAACCCACACAGAGGAGTTGGGGGAGATTCTGAGTAAAACACATTTCAGGAGAATACTGGCAAATAACAGCATTTTTGTGTTTAGAACATTTACTGATTCCTAAACACAGCAGGAGGTTGAAGCTGCCGTCTCTCACAGAGAGAAGAGACTACAGAGCATCCAGGTGGCAGCACCTTGCTTCCTTCAGAAACTGCCTTTCCCAGCTACTGTTGAGTTTCTGCTTGTGCTTTTCATCTGGAGAGGTGAAATACAGCCTGGTTCACCAAAGTTGAACTGGGGGTGTTTGGCAGGCCCTACTTTAACAAGCAAAATCAGCAAAGTACATGCTATTTAAAGAGACTACACTGTAAAAGAGCATCTCCAATAAACTCATGCCATTATACTGAAGAAACATCAATGCTGTAAAGCAGGCACAGCTACACTACCGAGACAAGATGTGTGGATGTTGTGTCACCTCTTAGTGGACTCCATTTGCTAAGCAGTACATTGTCTTATCTAATTATTTCAAATAATTTCTGACTGAAATAACCAAAGTATTTTAGGACCTCTTAAACAAGAGTCTCATATATGCATTACATTTAGAGCTTAAAATCGTGAAGTCTAAGTGCTAAGAGAACTACTTTTATTCCTTCTGGATTCTACTATATCCAAATAAAACTTAATTTTAATTTTTTACTGTAATTTTCCAAAGGTCCTTTACTGATACACAGTGATTTGTGATACTGCTTTAATACTGTGAACAGTTTGGTATTACTCACAGTGTGTTCTTTTTAAAGTTGCTCATAAGATCAACAAATCTTCTACATTTCATTTTCCATTGTGACAGAATAATAGAAAACAAATAAAAAAAAAAAAAAAAAAAAAAAGGAAATGACATTTTTGCAATATAATTACCTGCATGACATCAGTAACATCAATGAAATGAGTTCCTGGAAACTTCATGTCTTCTTCCTCACTTTGTAGATCTTCTGGAGCCTATTTGTAAAGACAGATGATAATTATTAGATATCTCATGTTAGAGGTAAAGAAGAAAATGCATTCGCAGAAGCACTTCATGCCAAGGATGCAGTCATATCATCACTCTTGTCAGCAGCTTGAATCCAAGACAAGTAATTGAGCTATCCTAAAAGTGAAGGGAAATTTTTCTGCTTAGTACAAACAGAGCTTATTGAAACTCCTCATTACATACCAACAATTAAAACTTGCGCTTAATGAAGAAACAGTTCCAGGGCAATACCTGTAACCCCTATTAAAAAATGTATATCAGTAAGACAAGCTATTGAGAAAAAAAAAATACGTAAGAGTCTGAAAGTATGTTAAGCAATTTAGTAATGTGTAATTTCTGCATAGTTGCTTAAAGACATTAGTTATAAATAATGGCTGCTTTTTTAGCCACTGATCTCTGTAACAGTCACTGATTCTCTTGACCATAGCCAGACATAAGCCAGAATAGGAGCTGAAACACAAGGGAAACAAAAGGTATGATAACCAACCAAAAATAATCACTGCATCTCTGTGCTCTGTTCAGTTCACACTGTCCAAACTGTGCAATGCACAATTCAGAAATCCACTGGAAAAACAACATGCCACCCTGTAAACATGTGCCCTACTTTACAATCTTATCTTGTAATACGCAGCAGTAAAGGTTTCATTTGTACAAAACCTTTCATTACTGCTTAGATTATCTAAAAAAGACACTTCTAAAAAGGTATCTGAAAAGAGAATAGAAGGAGCCAACTCTGTGGCCTAGCTATCTCATGTCTATCTACACACAGCAGGCTACCAATGAACAGGCTACACATTCATGTCACTCATGTCTATAGTATGGCCAAAGAACAGAAAGGGGAATGAAGAACATTCCCCACTGAAGTCAGTACAGGGCAGACATCTCACGTGCCAACAAAACTGACTGATTTCTCTTATTAAAAAAATTAAATCCATACACATTTAGACTAATCAATACCTGTATTACAGCATCAGCAGGACAAAGTGCAGGTTCGGGTTCTGGAAGCACACTGTCTGCACTCACACTGCCACTCGAGACACTGTCAATATCAACATTTGGTAACACCTAGGAAAGAACAAATAACCACTCTGAATATTTCTGTATTAGCTCAGCTACTGTTGTTGAACTGTTTATATTCTATCTTCCTATTGCTACTCAGTCATGAAATCCTTTTTCCTCTCAAGCTACTTGATTTCTCCTGTTCTCTAACTCCCTGGACTTCGTCTTGCACGTGATGAAAGGTGAACAGACTCATAACTATTTATGTAGCACACAAGTGTTTGACATGCAATTCATTTCAGTTGGCCTACAAGCCACCATGCAAGGCTGATTATTGGCTTCATGCTGTCATATATCTGGTAAGGTAAAAGGTATGTGGGTAGTGATATGGAAGGGAACAGAGTACAAACTCATCCTGTAATTAACTTCAAGATCCATGAA
Organism: Centrocercus urophasianus; assembly: GCF_019232065.1. Lineage (NCBI taxonomy): Eukaryota > Metazoa > Chordata > Aves > Galliformes > Phasianidae > Centrocercus > Centrocercus urophasianus. The sequence continues at coordinate 48,412,779 of NW_024884586.1, forward strand.
TCATATATATTTGAAAGCTGTATGTAGGAGTGTGTATATTCTCGACAATTTGAATCCAAGACATTGAATAAGTTAGAAGCATTCACTTCCTTGACAACAGACTCATGTGAAAATAAGAGAAGGCTAGGCAAGGACTTCAGTGGTTGATTAATAAGGAGTGAAATTCTTGGGCTGAATATCACGCTTGAGAGAGAAATCTAAAAGGCCAAATCATTCATCTAAAGACTAACATCATCTATATTCATATTTGTTTTATCCCGTTTCTTCTGGCTTTAAAGTCTCAAAAAAAAAAAAAAAAAAAAAAAAAAAGAATAAAGTGAAACACTATGACATAGGACTATTTTACAAACACCTTGCATAGCTGGCCGACAGAGAAAGTAATTTTCTGTTTGGCTTAAATGATTTTTAAGTTGTGATGCTTTCTTGGTAAGTCACTAGTGGATGAGACCATCTACAGTTAGCATTTATTCATTAAAATAAACAAGAAGTCATCATTCTTGACACAAACCTGCACAGACAGTTGAGGGGGATCCTTCTTCTCTGATCTCATCTCTATTACAGCTATGTTTGGCTTTTTTACTTCAGCTGGAGGCTTTGGTGGCACTTGGGGAACAGAGGTTGTGACTGTAACAGGGTGTGGTGTGCACGTAACTACTGCTGCAGGCTGCACTGAGATGTCATTAAGTTGGGTCTGACCTAAAGGAAGTTTTAAAACAATTACAGATACATATCAACCTCCAAAACAAGGCAGTAAATTAATAGATTAAATTCTGTGTGTCTATGTTTTACATGAAACAGACCAACTACAGCTACAGACCAAGAGTGTACTTTATTCTAATACCACTGACTGAAGCACTGTGCATCACCAAGTAAACTTTCCTAGCAAAAATTTGTACATTTACCACATCCACTTTTTAGAAATTATTCATTTTACTTGACTAGGGTGACACCTACTGCTGAAAACGAGCATAACTACATTGTCTTTGCCACTCAATAATTACATGCCGTGCTCCTTTCCCTTGACATCCTTTTAACTACATTCAAAATACTATTACACTTTTCAGCATCCCTTAAATTTTGATATGAGACCCTCCTATTTCTTACTTAATTATCATCTTCAAATGCTAACTCTTTCCAAAATAAGGTTTATACAGAGGTTCTACTGAAATCCAGGAACACAGAAACCATGAAAATGAGTTAGTGTGTTTGGCACAATCCTGATGAAGTTGTTGGATTGAAGTCACTGTAAATGTTGAATCCAATGCCCAAGGAACTGGTGATTCAGTTCCTACTTACACAGATACCAAACAAAGCCAGAACAAGAGCCGTACGAATGGAAAGTGCTCCAAAGAAGGCACATCCAGCTATACAGATAATTTCTCAGCCAGGTAACCCAGCATGAAAGATGAGGAAAACTGGAGCATTTTAAACTGTAGCTGCAAATCTCACAGACCAGGGCAAATCACCAACTTGACAAGACTGAAGCTGCAGGTATCAACTCACATCCCCTGTAGACATTATTCACTCCTACCTAGTGGAATAGCCATAGGAATTAGGTGACCTTCAAGGGGACCGCGGTCAGCTGGCACATCTCTGCTTGGACTAAAAAAATACTGATTTTCTTGAGCAAGTGCATACAGAGGATGCTGTTTCTTTGAGCTGATGACTGCCTTCCGTGCGTGAGAACAAGTCTGTGTTCCTGCTGACTTCACCTTTGTACCTGAAATGAGAGCCATTTAAGTTGCACACCTTCAATGCGTGAACAACTCAGTCACATCACTACTGAAATCAGTACTGAAAGCTTTGGAACCAAAACAGTTACGATTTTTGCTGTGGGATGAATGGAATGGGGTTGGGATACTGGAATGGCAGAATTGTAAGAGTGCCAAGTCAGATGTCTCAGTATTGACAGCAAGGCAGAAGTTATAATTTTAACTTTTGAACATCTAAATGTACATTATGTAAGTATATGCATAAAATATAATCTTAGATCTCTGTTGTTTACAGTCATCACGCTTCACATATAAATGGCCCATTAGCACATGGCATCAAACACTCCTTCTAGCTCTATTTATATTTAAAAGCTTCCTAATTAATTGAATAATGGGAGTCAATGATTATAAAATTCAGGGATAATAAAGATTGATAATGTGACTTTTAACAATGCAGACACAAGAGTAAACCAACCCATTTACAAAGTGGCATTTTAGTACTAACAAATTATGGGTTGTAAGCCTAAAAACAAAAATAGCAGGTCATAACTCTTCCATTAGAAAATGCAGATCAGAAAGAAGCATCTCTGAGAAGGGATTTATTGTCATGTTGGATAAGCAAAGCAATGAGAAATCACAATACAATGCTGTGGTCAAGTGGATAAGCATAATCTCCAGATGTCTCAACAAGAGAGCAGAAAGGTAGAGCAAGACAAGACTTCCATATATGATAATGTAACAATCAGCTCTAATTCTGCACCTCCATAAATACTGAAGTAGGTGGAATATTAAAAGATTGTTAAATTTTGTTAGGGAAATCACTTGGAAACTGAAGTAGCTGTAAAGTGAAGCCAAATGTTCCTTATAAATCAGATATAAAAATCTAAAATGTCCTGCTTCCTCTCGAACCATAAGGTACCACAGGAAGAAGAAACTAAGGGCAGAATTTCTCATGTCTCTAAATGATGAGCACATACCTTTCTTCAAAGCACAGATTAGCCAGAAATATTGTTCTTCACTCAAAGACAAATTACAGGACTTGGTAACATAAATAGATACAGTTCAGTGGCTTGTGATTTAGAAGAGGTCATGCTACATAATCTAACAGTCTCCCCTGGCCTTGAACTTTTGAGTAAAAGCAGAAATTGGCAACATATCTGTAATACTGCCAACTTGTAAAAACAAGGTTCTCACAGCAAGAATGATTAAGTACTGTGTACACACAGCACCTCATTTTAATTGCTTTCAACTTTTCATTTCTCCCTGAAAAGTTTATTTGCACTGGGCATAAACTGGACATTTAATTATACTTTGTTTTAAAAACCTGGTGTTTTACATATATTTATTAGTTCAAATTATGCAGGAAAACAACTTTCTATTTTAGAGAAATGCCCTCTTGCTCATAAAAGTGTGAATAGCTGGATTTTTTTCCCCCAATTTCCCAGAAGAAACCAAGCATTAGTCACTACAGTTTATTTGCAAAGAAAATGGTTGAGAAAGTTATAAAGTGACTGAAAGGAGACTCTCCAGACGGCTGTTTCAGACTTAAATAAACATCCTTATTCTAAAGTTAATTTAAAACAAGCTCAGTGGACTGCTCTACCAAAAAAAAGTCATTTAATAAGGCTCCATTTTTCAGTCAATCAAACTCAAGGCCAAATTTTAGCAATAATTTTAAAGCCTTTACCGGCTGGTACATCAAAGCCAGTATGGGAATCTGGGGGTGCAACTGAATCATAGAATCACAGAATGGCCTGGGTTGAAAAGGACCACAATGATCATCCAGTTTCAACCCCCTGCTATGTGCAGGGTCGCCAACCAGCAGACCAGGCTGCCCAGAGCCACATACAGGCTAAGGTAATACAGTGACATTTTGGAAAAGAAGCTGCATGACAGGAAAGAGCAAAGCATGTCTAATACATGCTAGATTTGGTTTTCTTTCAAGAACCTTGGTGTTTACTTAACTTTGTTTCATTTTAATTACACTCCTACTGTAAAGGAGTAGGAATCTGTTTCAAATTCTACTGGTTATACTTCCCTGCTATAACTGCATCTTTTAGAACAGCAGCCCACAGAAACACTCAGCAATTTTGTCAAGAGACTCACATAGGATACAGAATAATTACTTTTCCATTTTGTTGGCAAGACCTGAGAACGCACACTAATTAAGCAACTTGAGCAACTGCCATGGAAAACTGTCATGGAGTGAAAGACACATCATGCCAATATTAAAACAAAGGTTGACCTCAGTCTAAAGCCACAAAAATCAGAAAACAGGTTAAATAGTCATAGGATTGCTAAGGTAAGTGACATGTAAAGAAAAACCATATCCATCTTCCTTTCTTCCCTTAGATAAGGATACAAGGGTGTCTTATTTCAATTGCTGTCAAGATATAAACAAAATGTAACTTTCTGTAGCTGCAGCCTGATGTGAAATAAAGAAATGATTTTTAGGATGGCTTTACTTTTGCAAACATATATGTTTCCCTACTGTTTTTGTATGACTTAATAACTTGGAAGAGAATGCATTTGGGTAAAGGCTATCCAGAGTTCATTCTGTTTTCAAGCATATAGTTTTTAAACTGTATTGGTCACACTCAAGAACTTTAGAACACTATAAACAGCATGGATCCAGTACAGTTTTCTTTTTCATTTACTATTCACCCCAACACAAAACAAGGTAAAGCACAGGAGAGGCTTGTTACAGCTACATGTAATTTGTACCTTTACATTTCACTACATTAAATGTGGTAGTGGTAGAAAACTGGTAGCGTCAAAATCCAGTGATCTACTGAGGAGGTGAATGGAGGGGAGGGGAGGGTGAGAACAGGAACCACACACTTTCCCACCCCTTTAACCTTTCCCCCATTTTGAGGAGGAAGTTTTTCAGCCAGAGGGTGGTGAGGCACTGGCACAGGTTGCCCAAGGAGGCTGTGGATGCCCCATCCCTGCAGGCATTCAAGGCCAGGCTGGATGTGGCTCTGGGCAGCCTGGGCTGCTGGTTGGCGACCTGCACACAGCAGGGGGTTGGAGCTGGGTGAGCACTGTGCTCCTCTGCAACCCAGGATATTCTATGATGATGTGCAAGGTCTTGTTTCTGAAATAATAAAATTGGCCTTCCTGGAAAGCTTTTAGCCTTCTTTTTTGGAGAAGAGTTCTACACATCTAGACAACAAACTAATTTAGGGTGCAGCAAAAGCGGAACTGCTAATTAAAACATATTTAAAGAAGCATCTGTTCTCAGATCTTAGAAGCAATTGTATCATAGCTACACTAAGTGCTAAGTGGCACACATTATACTCAAAAAAGTAGGAAAAAAAAATGAGTAGGTGTGCAGCACTGCCAGTAGAGTGAAAACAAGAGGTGGGTCAGACTGACCCTTCAAACAAGTATCCTACCACTTAAAAACAGACAAGAAAAAAAAAGAGAGTTCAAATCAAAACTAGAAGCAGTTTTAAATCATGTTTTCAACTCTTGAAGTTAAGTTTTCAAGAGTGTTTTTGTTCTTTATGAGGACATCACATTTTCAGGGGAGTTTTGAGAATTGGAAATACATTCTAGCAGTAAGACTGATTCTTCATGGGTCAAGACTGGGTTTGAGAGCAGTCTAAGAAAAGTGCCAGAATCACATAAAGACAACTCCTTGCTTAACACCCAATTCTTGTACTGTTTTGAGGATTTGCAACCTCAGATGTAAGTCATAATTTCAAAAAAAATAGTAGTGCTGCTCTCCAAAGACATACATACAGTGCTTTATACCATCTATTTTTATGGCCTAAAACCACGGTTTTGTTAAGTGGCTGCCTTTATCATAGTACTCTCCTATACTTCATACAGAATGTAATATTTTGACAGTTATAAGAACACAATTTTTAAGTGTGACAGTTAAGATTGCATCAATTGCACGTTTACTGCATGAGCACAAGTCCAAGAAGTGAAGAGGGAAGGCAGCTAATAAATACTGCACTCTTCTTCCACTGGTGCTCACCCTATTATCTTGATTGTGCCTACAATCACTTTCACTGCCTCTTAAACTCAAACACATTCTTTTTCTTGATCATTATCTTTGATCAGTCAGCTTGCTAGCTCTCTGCTGCAGTGAGTCTAAGAGCCCTTGTTGCTTTTCATTCCTTCCTTCCTTCCTTCTTTACTCCACTGTCGTTTTCTTTGCTTAGATTTTTCAGTTCTTGCTGGTTTTTACCTCTTCAAAATTTATAAAACAACTTCAATAAAGGAAAATGCTAGTTTGAATACACTCTTTCCTGTGCAGATACGGGAAGGATAGCAATCCCCAGACAACTTCAATCATAATGAAAATAACAGCACAATGGCTTTGGAAGTTTCTTTGATTACATTTTATCTTTTGTAACAAGCTTTTCTATTATTGGAGAAGTGAATGCTCCGGGGATTTTAAATGGAGACAGGGGAGGTTTAGGTTGGATATTAGGAGGAGGTTTTTCACTCAGAGGGTGGTGAGGCACTGGCACAGGTTGCCCAAGGAGGCTGTGGATGCCCCATCCCTGCAGGCATTCAAGGCCAGGCTGGATGTGGCTCTGGGCAGCCTGGGCTGCTGGTTGGCGACCTGCACACAGCAGGGGGTTGGAACTGGGTGAGCACTGTGCTCCTTTGCAACCCAGGCCATGCTGTGATTATTAAGAGTAACAGTAGTCTTGACCTCTAAAACTTCCCTTAGCCCAATGTGTTGTTGTTCTGACAGACCTACGACAGATCAATCTCCATTTCCATATTAAGAATCAGTGAGTTCTGAAAAGGTAAACACGAAACTAAAGATCCAATTGAAACAGAAGCACCCAAAGCACAAACCGTTCACTATGTGTGAAAGGCTCACAAGAATCCTGAGATGCATTGGTTGGAGATGCAAGGAGGGAAGATTTAAGTTGGATGTTAGGGGGAAGTTCTTTACAAGGAGAGTGGTTAGGCCCTGGAACGGGCTGCCCAGGGAGGTTGTGGATGCCCCGTCCTTGGATGTGTTCAAGGCCAGGTTGGACGGGGTCCTGGGCAACCTGATCTGAATGTGTGTGTTTGGTGGCCCTGCTAGGCAGGGGGGTTGGAACTACATGATCCTTGAGGTCCCTTCCAACCCGGGTGATTCTGTGATTGGTTGTGAGAAGACAGAGCAAAAGTCCCTGACACAGCTCAAAATAGGACCATGTGTTCTGCAAATCCACTTCAAGTACAATCCTATGCTTTCCAGCAGGCTTACTTAGGCAAACAATGAGTTGCTCTATTCTTTATGTATTGAGTTTTAAAACAGAAATGAGATAAAGACTGTGCCTTCCAACATCATCTGTTTTCCAATCTAAGTTCCATAGTTACCAGTGTATGCTTTAATCCTGACTTGCTTTCATAAGCATCATGGCCGTGTCACACACACAGTGCTTATTTCACTCTGCTGTGCTTTCTTTTCTCTTTCTTTTTCTTTACTCATCCTTCAGACAATATTTTTAAATAATTACCTTCGCAGACAGAGTGAACTGATTGAGAATTGTGTTACAAATTTAATTTACTTCAAGCCAGAGAAAATAATCAAATTTAATTAAGATTTGTCTTTGTACCTCATTGCTTCCTTAATGAAGGCTATATTCATTAACATGATATTCAGGGAGCGGATGAATTTTACTGGAACACCCATTCCTTTCTACTAAATCAAGATGAAGTTGATGTACACTTACCTATGCCAGCTTTAATTTTACTTCTTTCACTATTACTTTAAAAATTAGGAACTACTCTTCTTAACAGATTGCCTACAGAACTCATGAATAGAATTTATTATCAGTTAATTAACAACTTTATCAAGTAAATAACCTTAACTAATTAGTTAAAAAAAAAAAAAAAAAGTTATACTCTGCATTTAAATTTCACTAACAGAAGAAGAGTTGTCTCCATTTAGGGAACTGAACCACAGATTAACATGTCTTCCAAAGCTTTCAAGTTAAGAGATATCATCATCATCTTGCAATCTGCACTGTTCAACTCTTGTATTAGAGGTAGGAAAAGAAATATCAGGCTTCCTTAGTTTTTCAAATCTTAGTAGATTTGAACTGAATCAATCTATTAAATGGCACAGCTGGGTAAACCTGACACAGGTAACCTTCACCAGAACCTGGATTAGCCTTCCAACACATTCAACTTACAGGTGCTTATGCAATTACTTCCAGCAATTCCATCTTTTAACTTCAAAGCTTGAGCAACAAGTAATATATGCTATGTTTCTTAGGTTTAGCAATAGGTATGAATTTGACAACTTAAAATAAGTGAGAAACAAAACGAAATTGGAAAACCTGCTGGTGGGTTTTTTTTTGTTTGTTTGTTTGGTTTTTTTTAGTTTTGAAATTCCTGCAGTTGCTTCAGCCCTAAATGAAAGAGCAGGGGAACACAAGAAATACAAGGGATTCCTAAAAGGCAAACTGGTAAGGAACACGTTGTTCACATCCAGGAATCACTTACCTCTAACACACTCTATCACTCTGGGTCTTTGAAGTTTAGACTTAGGAGAGGGAGAGTTGAATCTCAGATAAGGTGCTTTTTTGAGAGTGCTTCGATGGCCCTGGTAAATTGGTTTTCCATAAACTTGGCTTAAATACTCTTCATTTTGTACCACTGCACATCCACTCACAGGCTCCTATCACCAGAAAAAGAAGTTCAGAGCTCTTCATATATGAACATTTGAACACAACAGAAAAATTACAGAAATCTAGTGGGGAAAGAAAAAAAGTTTTGCAAAAAGCATTATACAATGCAGGCACACATGAAAACCTCTGCACACAGAATATATGTATGAGACACTTAGCAGCAGGTAGACGAAACATCAGGTTACAAACTTGTAACAAGACAATGAATTCTACACTGCTATACATGCTTAGACTTAGGCTTCTACAGAACATAAAAATAAACTCAACTCTCACAAGAAAATTCCGCAGGACAGGGCAATCATTTTCATGTGAAATTATTAGTCTCACATTCAATTCTTCCCACAAATCCCACAGTCTAGAGCATAGATTGCATAGCACTACCAAAAAGAAACCAAATACTTGTGAACTCACATCTGTCCCTTTTTTATTCCTCCGCAAACTTTCAGAAGAAAAATAAGTCCTAAAGCCCAGTTTGCTTTTGTTATCATCTGCATGATTCTGCAGTAACTTAGCTGCAGATAAAGGCTTCTTTGTTGAGCATCCTTGGATTTTCTGAGTTTTTGCTTTAATTTCTTTACTGTTCTTCATAGCCTTGATGTTCTGGGCTCTCTTGATCCATGGGACCTTTTGATCATATTTCACTTGTTCCATATCATTTCTTGCCATTTCTGCCTAAAGATAAAACACAAACATAGTAAAAGGAGATTTTATCTTCAAGGCTATCAGAAGAGTCCATGGATAACTTTGATGTTCTAAGAAATGGTCAGTGCTTTTCATGTTAGCCAGCAACTGTGACCAACTGATTTTCATTAAGGAATGAAAGCTTTAGAATAGATGTAAATATTTCTCTACAGCAAACTACAAGTTAGTAATAATAAAGCAGTTTCTCATATTTTCAGATTGTGGGTGAATCATGCTTAAATATCAACATGAAAGAACAATGCAAACTGGAAAAACACAGTACAAGAAACCTGAACTCATTTTTTCTCCAGCCATACCTGGATTTCTGCACTAATGGCCTTAATCTTCTCATCCACGGCCTTTCTGATACGAATCTTCTCCAACGCATCTCTGAAACAGAAGGAACTGTTTTAGGTCTGAAATTGCACTGATTAATTCCTGGGAAAAGCAGGGACCATTTCTGTGGAACTCTATGGAAACAGAAACCCAGAATGTAGATTGTGCACATCTACAGTCTCCAAAACACACTGAGCACACCTTATTTGGGTTTCCCAAACCTAGATGTTCTTACATAATGCCACCTGCAAAAACTTTCCTGCTGATGTGTACTAATGGGATTGCAAACGTCTCTGAGTAAGTGGCAGTTGCATGCCCTTTCATATTTTCCATTGAAAGTTGAAGAAATAGGTCTACAAAAAAAGGTGAATAAATAGGTCTAGGACCCAACTCAAAACAGAAGGACAGATGACAAAGATTATCACTTCCTCTACAATACAATTATAGCAGCTATCATGCCTGAAAGATCTTTACACGTAAAGAATTACCATTTTCAAGAAAACACAAGAACATTTTAAGAGGAAAACTGTAATTTAGTAGGTCCATTTAATGCAATGGATTAACCAAACAAAAGTTCAAAAACCAAAAGATCTGCTGTACAATGACTAATTTCCTAGCATTTAAAAGTCTCTTCAGAACTGAATGATGACATTGCTGTAGAATATTTCTATTGCTGCACATTTGTCTACAAAAAGTTCAGCACACCCTGCTACTGACAGCAGAACACTTCAGCCAGTTGATAGTCCCAGAATTCAGATTTACCTTCTGGAGAACAGGTTGTATAGGTGTTGACAATTAACAGGATCTTGTCAAAAAAAAAAAAAAAAAAAAAAACCCAAAAACACCTCAATTCATATCACAAGGTTCAAAAAACCTTGAAGTTCAAGGGAATCATGTTACAATTTCTAAGAAGAATCACTAGATAGTTGTTTTCAAGGAACTGCACTACTGCTCTTCAATGCACGGGATTGAAAAAACTGTGAGAGGTTTAAAAGACAAAAGATGAGCACATAGAAGGAACAGTCACACAAAGCACTGAGGAATGGAGCCTAACCTGTTTGTAGTCAAGGCGTTTATGAAAGCAGACATGGCACCTCCACCTTTTGCACGAAGAATGGCTTCCAAGTTTTCTTCAAGAACTTTTTTTCTGCTTTGAACTTCTCTCAAAACCCTCCTTGCATCACTCAGGATAGATTCTGGCTCTTTAACATTTTGAAGGACGGATGGTTTAACGAGTTGATTAAGTTCAGGAGGATCAGATGCAATGGTTTTAGTTGGTTTTGACTACAATTGAAACAAAAACGCTGGATTTTAACCAGAGATTATAATGTAGTTTTCTATACTGTTAGTTTGTGAAGAGATGGCATCTGTATAGATGTGCATGTAAACTCTCATGTATCATGTACGTAATCATATATGTACGTAACAGTACTGAAGAATACTTAAACATGCAGCAAAAACCAAAGCCCTCTACACGTATATATGCCCCAAGATGCACCTGGCAATACATTTAAGCTTTAAACAAACAACAAACCACCACAACCACACCTCAACACCACCATGATTCTCTCCCTTTTGCTGATGTTTTGCTTTTCAGAAGAGGAGGCTGAGGGGAGTTCTTATTGCTCTCTTTAATTACCTGAAAGGTGCTTACAGCGAAGGCAGGGCTGGTCTCTTCTCCCTGGTGACAGGATGAGGGGAAATAGCCTCAAGTTACACAGGGGGAGGTTTAGGTTGGATACTAGGAACACTTTTTTACAGAAGGGGTTGTTAAGCACTGCAATAGGCCCCCCAGGATGGTGGTTGAGTCACCAGCCCTGATTGTGTTTAAAAACTGATCTGATGCGGTGCTCAGGGACATGATTTAGCAGAGGGTGGTTAATTAGGGTAGTTTGGTTAGGTTGTGGTTGGACTTTAAGGTCTTTTCTAACCTAAGCAATTCTATGATTCACTATCAACCTTCCAATGATAGACTTCCCAATCACCCAGAGCATGGAATGCTACTTGTATCAGCATTCCACACCATGCTTGTCTGAGAAGGATTTGTTCTGTCTCATTCCCTCAAGGTAGTTCCTTAAGGCTGAATAAGACAAGCCAATGAACAACTTCCATTTTACTTTGAGTAATGTAGTCTTTACATATCAACTTCTTTTCCAAGCAAACAGATATGCAGTAGTTACCATAACATTATCTCACTGTAAACAAATTCAATACATTTCCATACTTCACAGTTTAAGACTAATACATAAATAAATTTCAAAGTATACCTTAATGAGATCATTCATGTCTGATTTCCATGTATTTGCATCCTAAAAACAGGGAAGAAAAACCGTTGAAACTTAGCTAAAGACAAATCTGTCAGGGTAAAGTCTGGAGTGGATATGTGATGAATTTAAATAGACACAGAATTCTTTGTGAACTGTTAAATCTCAGTGTGCACTGCTTTTAGGTTAGAGCACCACCTTCTGTTCCATCTCCACTTATCTCAGTCTCTTCAGACCTTTTGGATGTTTGTGGTGAACTAGGGGTCATTCACCCCAATCGTTTACTCTCTCACTCTACAAAGTTCTCAAGCAAGGATGAAAAGTCTTTAGTGAAGTACCTAGTTAGCTCAGCTCCACATTTGTTGAATTAACCATCCTAGTCTTCCTATTGAGTTTTCTTTTTCTTTAAGGAAGATACTTGAGACCATTTAAGTCAGCTCCTTACCCATTATTCTTTCTCTCCATCTTGTTCCATTTTGTCTGTGCTAGGTAGGGTACATTATTCAGTGTCAGCTTTTAGCAAGAGTAGTATGCAAATATTTGTAATGCAAATGCAGTACATGGCATCAGTTCTCTTACTAAGAAGTGCAATCCACTAATATGTTACAAAAAACTATGAAATATTACTTACAGGAAAGGAAGTATCTTAAGTACATTCAACTTCAGAGATGTTTTAAGTGGAACATTATTCTTGCCCAAGAGGGAATGTTTCACCAGCTCTGTTAGAGCTCTATAGCTCTAATATCACAGGAACAGAGCCAGCAGAAAAGAAGCCCCCAAACTATCAGGATACCTTAAAACAAATAATTAAACAAATAAAAGAAAACATCCTTATTTATTACTGTTTTACCTATGGTAGAAGGGCAGTGAAAGCCTCAACAGTCTGGTCAAATTCCTTCCACACACTAAAAAAAAACCTTCAATATTTCAAATCACTGAAAACTACATTCTTACAAAGGCAGAGGCAAGGGAAATGTATTTACTGATAAGACCTGTAAGTTCTCAGCGTTTTTTATGTCTCTTTCTCAAACTCCAGTCATTCTGAGAGTACAAACTTTACCTGTAGCACGTCGTGCATCTCTTTTCTCAACTGGCCAAGAACTTGAAGCAAATCATCTGCTTTTTTCACCGTTTTCTCAATTGAATTGCAATTTTGGGAGGAGTTTTCATAAGCAGGGCACGGGTCTGTCTGCAAAGCAGTAGGCCTGATGGGAGAAATACCCTCTATTGTAAGTTTCACAGCTATTTGTGTGGCCCACAAGAAATCGCTGACTTCCACACTGAGCATGGATTTAAAATGCAGGAATATCAAGGTTTTGTGCAGAATAGAATTTGCTTTTTCCCCTAAGCTTACAGACAGATTACTGAGTTTCCTCTGTTTATCACTCAGCACTTTGAGCTGCATCCTTGTATTTGTAACAGTGAAACTGCATTTAAAATTCAGACCTAGCAGAACAACATTTTAACTTTAAAAACCTTCCAGTTTAAAGCAATTCATATTTTCATAAATAAGACTATTTCTGTAGCTGTTTCTCACATATTAGTGAAATTTTGTCAAAGCATTGCCTGAGGGAAAACACATTTCAGACTGCATTGCCTAGAAACTTAGCTTAGCTTAACCTGAAGCTTAGAAACTGATGCTGCTCCTTCCTAACAGTTCTCATATAGCTTCCAGAAGTAGCCTGGAGTCTCATTGACAAGAGAATTCAATTTTAATACAGTGCCTGCACAGCTGGCTTTCTGATGCTACTCCTGAAGCCACAGCAGTACAGGAATTACATTTAGAAGACAAAAAAGCACTCCAAGTGATACCTACTGACCTCTGAGAATGGTGTTACAAATTGCTCTGACCAGCCAGCTTCCACCTACCTTCAGGATGCAGTGTGACCAGACACAGAAGCTTCATGCAAATACTTGTGCTCTGGTGTTTTACTTCAAACATAGCTTTGTTGGAGTTCAAGAGCCAAGGCAGTGACTCTTTCACACCACCACCATCTCACACATCTTTCTCAACTTCATTAAAATTAACAAACAACAACAAACACGTCCTCAATTTTGGATATGGGCATTTGTTTACCTTTCTATCTCAGAATGCCAGCTCATTTTATCATTGGTCAATGCTGTCTTCTCAGAAGACTCCATTTGCCCCCATGGAGCTACTTGAGGATTCGGGAGATGCTCAAGTTGTCTCCCATCACCTAAGGCAGGAAAAAAAAGTCACAAGTACCATTAAGTTCATTCAGTAGATTTCAGTACCTCTTTTCTTTTCCAAGCATTACACTAGTCCATATTACTATGATTGCTTTACATTAGCAAAGTCAGAAAACACATGAATGAAACCATGGCAAGCAATTGAGTCCACAATGTTACAGATTTGTTCTTCCTTCATCTGGTTTCATTTATTCCTTAACTCACAGCACAAAGAGAACGCGTGACAGCATTGAAAAGGCTGAAGCAGCACTCTGATGAAGATACTAAAAGACATTTTGTCCATGCCTGGTTCTATCTTTAGTCCTGAATTATTCTTCTAAACACAACCAACTGAAAAAAAAGACAATTTACTTTTTCTGGATAAAATGTTCAAAAACAAGTTCCATACCACTAAACTGATGTCAAGTAGTAAATCAATATATTTGCTTTGCACTTGCTATTTTAATTGCTATAACCCAGGGACTTGGTGCATGAGTTTGTGTGAAAAAAATTATTCAGACAATGATAACTAAGTTATTGAGGAGCTCTTCCATTTTAAATTATCCTGTATAATCTTCATTAAACCTGACATTATATGGTCACTGTTTTTCATTTCTCATCTCACAAAACATCTCAGGCAGAAAATCTGCCTGGAGGCTATAGGACATCACAGGATTTCACAGAATGGCAAGGATTGGAAGGGACCTCAAAGATCATGAAGCTCCAACCCCTGTGGAGGGCCACCAACCTCCCCATTTCACAGCAGCCCAAGCTGCCCAGGGCCCCATCCAACCTGGCCTTGAACACCTCCAGGGATGGACGGGGCATCACAGCCTCTCTGGGCAGCTGTTCCAGCACCTCACCACTCTCACAGCACACAACTTCCCCTGACACCCAACCTCAATCTCCCCTCCTTCAACTTCAAACCATTTCCCCTTGTCCTGCAGTTATCTACCCATTCAAAAACTTGACTTCCCTCCTGTCTGTAGGCTCCCTTTAGGTACTGCAGGCTGCAATGAGGTCACCCCACACCCTTCTTTTCTCCAGGCTGAACAAGCCCAGCTCCCTCAGCCTATCTTGAAGTCTTCAGTTGGTTGAGAGCAGCTGACTTATTTCCAGCCATATTTTCAACTATTCTGAACACAAGTCCATACGTGCCATCAAACCAACAGCTCAGAGGAGGGGGAAACAAACAGTGTCTCTGCCTCCCCAGATGGAATTAATTTGATGCAGACTATGCAGTTAGTAAGTGCCAAACTCTCACTTTCATTTTAATGAATGTATGTTATGCTGCAAAAACCATTTTTACAGAAGAAACATTTCCTTCTCATTGCTAACATGGTATATACTATTCAGTACTAGTAAATCAAAATCAATGCAAAACTAACACTGAAAAATAGATATAATAAGTTTTCTTCACCTTGGGTAGGCAGACCACCAGAAGGAAAAAAACTCTTCTGAGATGATGGTATTCCACTGTTAAGCAACTGCTGCTCTGCCTTCTCAGATTGTTTTGTCATGAGACCAGAAGAAGGCATGTGAGTCTCCTGCAAGCCACCCATGTTGACAGCAGAGCTAAAGAAATGAGACTGAGAGAGAAATTACAGTGAATTTCTGATGCTTCCATTCATTTCCTATGTAAAACTCCCCACATGAATACTTGCCATGTAATCATACAAATCAGATTTTGATATGATTCTTGAGAGGGGGGAAAAAAACAACAAAAGACCTAACAGTGGGGATAACTCCCAAATTTCCATAATCAACATATAATTCAAGTTTTAAAAAGCAGATGATGATAACATTAACACTGAGATATAGAAGAAATGTTTAAACAAAAGCTTTGCCTTCTTACACAGATACCTGAATACTCATTTGATGCTCCTGCAGCTTTTCCAAATGGTGAATCCGTTGCAGCATAAAAGCATTCATTTGTTTTTCAAGCTCCTTGACTCTTTCTTGACAGTGGGGCTTCTCATGTTGAGTCTTTGTATTTGTTTGCTGTTCAGCAACACGCTGCAGTTGCCTCTCAGTCTCCTGTAGCTTGTGAAGTAATGTAGAAACTGAGTTAACTTTGGCTTGCAAATCATTTTGTACCTAAGAGAAGAGAAAAAAGAAAAAACCTTGCTGCAAGCATGAACAGAACACAACACCCTCCCCATCATCAAGGAGTGATTTGGTTCCCAAAAGACAGACAAAATATCAGTTAGCTTTAATGTTGGTGGCTTAACAGCACTATGAAATTCTTCTGAGAGATAAATCAAATGGCCTCCATCCATATGCAGCCACATCCCATTTAGCCAGACCCCAAGCAGTTGTCTCTGCTATGATGGTCAGCTGTCTGAGATCACAGAAAACAGTAAGCAGATATTCACTTCTACCAGCAATCACTTCAAGTCTGCTTAGAAGATCTACTGGTTCAAAGTGGGCAGAGAGCTACCATTACCACAAGCTGCTGACTCACTTTAAGAAGAGGAGCAGTGGTAGCAATGGCAGCAGCAGTTGCTGCTGCAATGGTTGTTGCAGAATCAGCTTCCCTGTGCATTGACCTGGGGTCCTGACCAACACCTTCCTTTCTTTCAGGGGAGGCATTTCCTAAGAGCTGCACCTTCACCTCCTTAAATACAGGAGCACTTCGTGTTCTGTAAAAACAAACAAGGTCCTGTAAATAACACTGTTTTCTTAAAATCCACTCTTTTCCCCCATTTAACACCAGAATCACCAGTTATATAAGCATTACTCCATGAAGCTTTTGATGCCCATGAAATAATATTATTCCCATAATTTGGTATGACACTAGAGGTTTCTCAGGGTTATACCCACAGGAGGGGGGTTGGAACCAGGTGATCTTTGAAGTCCCTTCCAACCCAAGCCATTCTATGATTCTTTGTTACAGTTTCAATATAAAAAGGCATTTCCATGCGGTATTTCCATGACCACAGCAAAGAATATGTTTAACAAGTTGCATTTTGCAAAGGACAGCATGCTAGTAGCAAAGCTCTACTATATCATACTTGATCTTGAAGACTTCCAGCCTACAGATGAACAGCATATATCCGCTTTATGGTCTTTAAAGACAGCCTACATGTTCATAGAATCATCACAGAATGGCTTGGGTTGGAAGGGACCTCAAAGATCACAAAGCTCCAACCCCCCACTGCATGCAGGGCCACCAACCTCCACATTTCATAGCAGCCCAGGCCCCCATCCAACCTGGCCTTGAACACCTCCAGGGATGGACGGGGCATCACAGCCTCTCTGGGCAGCTGTTCCAGCACCTCACCACTCTCACAGCAAAGAACTTCCCCCTGACATCCAACCTCAATCTTCCCTCCCTCAACTTAAAGCCATTTCCCCTTGTCCTGCAGTTATCTACCCTTTCAAAGAGCTGACTCCTCTTCTGTTTTAGCAGAAACTGAGGAAGTACCTACTATTAACATAAAAACAGAATGGTACAACAACACAGACTTACTTTTGCTTTAATGCTGCTCTCAATGCTTCTTTCTGGCCAGTAGGATACCGAGAAATTAAAACATCATCTGTGTGGAAGGACATAATCCATATTTTGTCAGGTTAACTAATACAAAGCACCCATTTTACAAGTAGACACAAAGAGTTATTGAATCAACAGGTAGATTTCATTTAACACAGTTTTACATAGTATTGAATGCTGGTATTAATAAAAGCAATTTTTGTATGCTCTGTAAATGACGACATCACCCTATCCTAATAAAATTTGAAAAAGATTGTCATGTAAATGGCAACTTGAGCTCAAACAATGTATGCAATGGAACCCTGCACATTTCAACTTGAGATAAATGTAATTGAAAAAACAGCTATCAAGTTGTGTGAAACTGGTCCAAGATGTGATGGGTTCACTGTTTCACTGCTGCTATTTAGGCAGGTAGAACACACGTGCTGCTAAGCCAGACAGCTGCTGCCTCCCCGAGTCATAGAAGAGGAAGTCAAAACATTGCTTCTTGCTTTAAGCAAAGGGAGCCATTTCTGCTTTTTTCCCCCATCCAGCCAAAAAACCTTCAGAGATGTATTTCCTTTTAAAAGCCACAAATCTGAGTGAAACTGACTGCACAGTCAGATGTTACAGGAAAAGGCATCCACAACGTATTTCCTAGACTGTTATAAGTCAAAAACTTTCTGCTCACAGAAAATAAGGACATGAAGCAGAATTACTCACAACAGGAAAACACACACAAACAAGGTCCTCAAAACAAATAAACAAACATATATAGAAAGTCTTTATGCAGAAATGAGAATTAGTTCAATTAGCAAAACGAATCTCCAAGTTTCTGGTGTGCTGGTGGAAGTCCCACTTCATCACAAGGGCTACACAATCCACAGGACAAAAAGACAGAAAGTAAAAGTTTGCAACATTTAAAAATATAAATTACAATTATCTTTATTATTCTTATTTTTAATCAAAGCCATTTTTTGAATACTTGCAGTCAGGAACTTCTACATTGAAGAAAAGTATCTGTGAAACAAAGCCTGCTTCTCCTCTATCAGTCTTATGGAAAAAGAGCTGTAGCAGTACATTGATTTGTCTTACTTTTAGGCCTCCTGCTGTCTTCTGGTGAATGACCTGCTTCTTTAGGATTACCTGCAGCTTCTTTAGGATAATCCTTCAAAAACAAGAAGAGTAGAAAAGCACACATCAAAGCCTGCAGTATCAATGGCCAGATTATCACAAGGAGACAGAACTGCTGAATACACTTACAGTTGTGTAAGTGACTCCACAGTGCAGTAACACAGTCACTGAACACACTGAACAGAATACATTAAGGCTTCCCACTATCACAGAGCCACAAGGACTTTGCACTCAATAATTTCCACGACATTCCAGGGATAGAAGCTAAAAACATAATTCTCATTACAGAATGAATGCCCTACAGGCAGGCCTCCATTCTATGGAAGACACAATGAACAAATCAAAGGAAAATAAACCTTCTAATCGCAAATATTAAGTAGTTTATGTAAATCAATGTCTATTTCAATACCTATGAGGTGAGTAAGAAAGAAAACCACGAACCTTTAGGTTTTACTAATGAATATTATGAAATGTGCAACAGCTTTTTCAGAGGGGGAATTGCACTAAAATTTAAAAACATACCTGGGTGTTAACTATGCAACAGGCAGCAATACAGTAAATAAATCCCCTCCAAACACTTCAGCATGAATATCACATTAGCAGCAACTGGGTACTTTTCATGCAGAAGTGGAGCTCAAGATCTGCTGTGCTTCTATAGAAGCTGCAACTTTCAGAGAAAAATGCTGATCTCTCAGCTCAGGGTTGTGGGAAGCAACAGTGACTTTCTTACCATCTGTGGTACAAAGATGGCCTCCACAGGATCTTCCACTAAAAGCAAATGTTCTGGGTGACCCTTAGTACTCCAGACTCCTAAAATAAAAGCAATTTTACTGTGGTTCAAATGATCTTCAATGTATTTTCATTGTCCCCTGATTAACTCAAATTTCAGTCTGTTCTCTGCTTGATATATATCCAAATATAACAACTTTCATAACACAAATGACAGGAAGGGGAACGGCTGCTTACAAGGGTAGATAGTGATAGGACAAGGAGGAATGGTTTTAAACTGAGACAGGGGAGGTTTAGGTTGGATGTCAGGAGGAAGTTTTTCAGCCAGAGGGTGGTGAGGCACTGGCACAGGTTGCCCAAGGAGGCTGTGGATGCCCCATCCCTGCAGGCATTCAAGGCCAGGCTGGATGTGGCTCTGGGCAGCCTGGGCTGCTGGTTGGCCACCTGCACACAGCAGGGGCTTGGAACTGGATGAGCACTGTGCTCCTTTGCAACCCAGGCCATTCTGTGATTCTATGACCACAGTCATCTACCTGAACCTTATAAAATGGAAATGGTTTATTGAATGCTACCAGAGATCATTTTCACACAGATGGTTGCAATTTTTCTGATTTGGAAACTGCATCTTCTCTGTCTGGTCATGGCAACAGGATCTGAGGGAACAGCGTGGAGCTGCATCAGGGGAGGATCAAGGGGGTTAGTGAAAGGCTGTGTTCCAGAGGGTGGTGGGCATGGGATAGGCTGCCCAGGGCAGTGGACACAGCCCTGAACTGCCAGAGCTCAGAGAGCCTTGCGACACTGCTCTCAGACACTGGGTTTGGGTGGTGCTGTGTGGAGCTGAGAGTTGCACTCAGTGATGGTTGCGGGCTCCTTTCAGCTCAGAACGTCCTGTGATTCTATGCTTTTTAAGCACTAAGAATCTACAGCGAGGACTGGGGGCTGCTAGAGGAGCTCTGCACCAATCAAAGGCTGCAGCTACAGAACTTTGAGAAAATAAACACAACCATTGGAAAAGCACTGTAAAAATGCTGATGTTGATAATATTAGAGCACAGGCAGGACTTCCAAAATTACAATGCTCTGTAACAGAAAACAGTAGATTATATAATCTTAAGTAGATTAAACCTAACCTGAATTTGTCCAACAAACGAAAAACAAATCAAATGTAACAAATGAATACCTGGTGCGGCGCTGCAGGGCGTGACATCGGCGACACTACAGCTCGAATCCCTGTTTGATGAGAATGACACGGCCGGAGGCACGCATGACGTTTCCCTTGGACCCAAAGCCACACCGCTCGTCTGGCCGGACGGAACCGCCTCGCGGAGCTTCGTTACACAAACGGCAACGCCATTCCCGCACCCGCCTCCTCCAGAGCCTTTCCCCCCGTGGGCACCGGCAGAACGAACGAGCACATCGCCGGCCGTCAGGCTGCTCAGCGAGCCCCAGCTGGTGCTGGAGCTGCTCTCCGCTGCCATGAAGGCTTCGTAGCGGAGAGGCGGTCGGCGGTGTTCTAAAGGCGAGCCCTACGGGCCGTGCGAGGCAGGGCCGGCTGCGACCGCCGCCATGGCAACGGCACCCGCTCCCCCTCAGGCGCGCCGTTCTGACGCACTTCCTGTCGCGCACCGCCCACAAGGTAAAGCTATCGGCGAGCCTGATTCGCTGCGGGGTTTTTTGTCGAATCGGCGGGCCGATAGCCGAGTCTCTCCTTCCCCCCGCGCGGCCCGGACTCGTGGTGGTGCGGTGAGTGCGCGCGCGGGCGGCGGGAAGGCGCGGAGCGGGAGCTGCGAGGAGTCGCGTTCCTCAGCGGCGGGGAAGGGCCGCGTCCTCGGGCCGCGCGGGCAAGGGGTGCGAGGTGCCCTTGAAAGGGAGAGCTGAGGGATGTGGGAGAAGAGCGGGGAGCTTTACCTCAGCGCGGGCGCGGAGCGCTCGGAACCGCAGGCATCGGGCAGGCCTGGCGCGACTGAAAAGGCAGGCCGCGCGTGGAGGAGCGCTTCTTGTCTGTTGGATGGCATTCCCGTGCGGGCGGTTCGGGAGGCCCCGTGAGGGCGCCTCGCTGCCTCCTGCGTTGCACAACGCCGCCGCTAGGGGGCAGAGCTGCGCCGCCACAGACAGCGAAGGAACGAGTTCCGCGAGAGGGCTGGGCGGGAAGAGGGAAACAGAGCTTGTTTTGTTTCCATGGAAAAGGATGCTGTTGAGTCAGGATTAGGGAATCGTTGCTGCCCTGTCACTGCGAGGAGACCTCGTTGAGGCCTTGCGGTACTTACGGAGAGCTTTAAGCAGGAGGGAAACCAACCTTTTACGTGTGATAATAACAGAAGGAGGGGGAGTGGTTTTAAACCAAAAGAGGGGAGATTCAGATTAGGTGTCAGGGGGAAACTCATCATTCGGAGGCCCTGGCACTGCTGCATGGAACTGCGGGTGCCCCATCCTTGCAGGTGCCCAAGGCCATGGATGGGCTCCGTGCAGCCTGAGCTGGTGCCCCATGTAGTGGCTGGTAACCCTGCCTGTCCCATTAATCCTGCTCTGGTCACATTATCTTTGAGATCCCTTCTGATCCAAACCACTGTATGGTTCTTGAGCCCCCTGCTTTTGCTCAGTTTTCTTTTCAAAAGAACACCTCTCTGGTATGTAACAACTCACCTGGAGGAGCACTGGGGCTCTTTGAGATGGGACCTCCCAGCTACTGCTGTTTTCCTCATGATCCACATGATTTCAAGTGTGGCTTTGCAGTCACCAATGGTCCTTGACCACGCACCAAGATATGCACTAAAGCCATATAATTTCACTGCCCGCGCTGCACAAAGTAGCTGCAGAGGGACTGGTGCTTCAGACATGTAAAATAAGATGGTGCCATTAGGTTGTTTTAAGTCAGAGCTGCTTCCCAAGTGCAAGTGTACAGGCGTTGTGGAGCTGCAGCTCAGTTGGGCATAATCTTAAGCTTGCCAAACAAGTGACAGAAGAGGAAAACTTCAGGTTTGTTGTAAGCAAACACAGTGAAGCAATACTGAGTGTGAGAAAGGCACTGGGAGGGTCTGGAGCTGTTAACTTTTGGTGCATGGGAGAGGACAAAAGTCTTTTCTGTACCTTGTGGGCTCGGGCTGTCTGTTTAATCATCAACATAAAGTGGATTGGCAGCATTCTCACTGTTGTTTTTTTCTCTTGTAACAGATAGAGAAATGGGAGAGTAGAACTGCCCTCATTTCAGCAGTTCTCCCAGATGACATTTGTGCCCACTTCTCTTAAAACAAGTGAGAGGTTACAATAGCCTCAGCAATGCTTTGCTTCTCAGTAACCATATCTCGTAGGTTCTCTTAGAACAGAGTAATCCATTGCCTCGTGAGGCGTTCTTGGTCACGGGGATGGAGATCTTAAACCCAAGAACCACAGGTGCTCCTTATCTTCAGTCCCTCAATTCTATTGCTACACACGTAGCAATGAAGTGTAACTTTAAGAGGCAGATATTACCCTTGTTCCACTGCTGGGAGGAGGAGGGTGGCTGCATGCTTGCAGGAGCTCCACAGTGCTATTTTAATTGCTTCTTTCTCTTGTAGAAATAACTCACTTTGTTCTTGTTCACAGTAATTAGCAGTTGCACTCACTAGAGGGCTGAAGGAGCTTTCTTCACAAAGTCATTATAGTTTGGCACTGATTTTTCTTCCACTCGTTACTGTGAATAAAACTGAAGGATCATCTTCTCTTCAGGGTGTAACATTAACTGACATTACCATGGGTGATAGGCCTTGGGTAATATGTTAAGCATGGGAAAGGAGGACATGCTTTCACTGTTCTTGAAGGCTGCCTAGAGGTGTACTTTCAAGCTTTAACTTGTTTATGGTGTTAGATGAGGAATGTGAGCCACCCTTAAGGATGCTTGCTTAAATTCTTGGATCCCTGGCTGCTCGTTCTTCCCTTTTCATTTGCCTGTTTTTCTTTCTTTGAGGCTGCCCTCAATTTGTTACGATTTCTTGAATTTTACATGTTACATTCAGTGACCAGAACGCTGCCTCTAGTTGAAGTGTTTGGTGAGAATGCAGCTGCACTGAATCCATTCATCCATTCTGATCCATGCTGGTTCATTCAGAGTTGGCACTGGTTTATATTTGTTTGCCTTACGGTTCTTCCTGCAAATGACAGCTCAAGTCACTGAATTAGAAGGCTAGATAACATTACTGCTTGCTTCTCCTCCACTCCAGTTTTACTTTATGTATTTGAAAGCCTTTATAAACATTCCACACCTTTCTCCACCCTCCCATGTAGTCATTTCAGCTGTTCCAAATGCTTATAAAGTGTTTAAAGGACAGCAGTTAGCAGGTAGATCTGGAATGAACTCAACATCTCAAACTATCTTGGATATTCTTTTAGCTGAATACAAGTCAGAAAACTTTATGTGGGTGGCTTGAAAGTTTGCTGACACCATTGCATTTAAGTACACTTAGGGAACACGTACAGCTTGGCTCTCTTCAAAAATGTTGTGGTGTGTGTATGGTTTCTTGTGTAGAACTCAACTTTTGTCTTCAGAACAGGTGACAGAATCACAGAGAGCAGAATATGGCTGGACAAATATCAGAAACTGATCAGATCAAGCAGGTGAGTGCTGTGTTCTTGAGTGGTGCATCTGTCACATAGAGCAAAAGGTACATGGGCAGGAGGAAAACCTCTCTATGTTGTCCTCTGGGACGAGATTAATTCTCTATCAAGCAGCACTCACACCTGTCCCATACAGCACTGAGCCTTTTTAAGCACTAACAGCATTTGGTGCTGAATCTGCTGCTGGAAGTAAGTTTTTTCTGATGAGTTGTCCTTTGAATGTCACCATCACCCAGCAGCTCATGGAGCTGTGCATAAGGAAAAAAATGAATGGAGACAGAGATATTTTTTAATGGTGTTTTCAATTTTTAATGCAGTTCAAGGAGTTCCTGGGAACATATAATAAAATCACAGAAAATTGCTTCATGGATTGTATAAGGGATTTCACCACCAGAGAAGTTAAGCCAGAAGAGGTATGTAAATGTTTCCTATGCTTTTAATTACCTTTAGGCAGAATTTCTGTTTAATACTCAAATTTCAGCAGCGATTTGGACAGTTTGGATCTTTCAGTTAGCTGAAAAGCTCATCAGCTGTCTTTGGAGGAGTGGAAGTGTTCTGGCATGCAGTGAGCAGGGAGGTGTGCTGGTGGAAATCTATTGCCCCCACAGCTCTGGCTGCTCAGTCCAGTTGCCTGCAGTGCAGGGAGCTCCATCACATACCCATCTGCCAAAAGAAAAGGCTCTGGCTCACATGAGTTGCATGTTGTCCTTGGCCTTTCGTCACTTGCTGGGAGGCTTCAGACTGGTGTAATTAATATAATTGGGTAAAAGTCTAATAGCTTTGCTTAACTCCAGCTTTCCAGCTACCAGGAAAAAAAAAACACCCAAAAACCACCTAAACCACACACAAACATTTAAACCTGCATTGTGTTTGAGCATTTGCTGCCTCCTTAGAGTTTAACAGCTGTCCCTCAGTGCAGGCAGAAATCATCTCTCCGTTCAGCTTTTGTTTTGCTGCGCTAAACCAAGCTCTCCTGGCTTCCCAAGACAGATCCTTTGTTCCCATGATAATTCTCTGCATTTGCTTTGTTGGCAACGTTCTCGATTGCAGGTGTCAGAATTACTCTGGATAAGGTTTTGCCATTGTCTTTCACCAGCTCATTTTAGCTGCTCGAGCTACGCAGGATGCTTTTCTTGCAAAGCATCTGGCTGTGGCCCTCGTGGATATGGAATACTGGTCTGAGTGGATGACTGGTCTGCTCTGATCCTAATTTCCTATTTAAAGTCGTACTTCCTTAAGAATGAAGATAAATGCCTTTGTGGATCTTGGAGATTCTGCATTTGTAAAAGCAGCTGCTGCCCTCATTCCATACTGCACTCTTCACTACAAGTCTAGGCTTCCCCAGGCAGGGCATCACAGACACCACACCCTCTGGGAGATGTGGCTTGGGGTGCTTCTAGAATCCAACAGCATTTGTTTCCTAGTCAGACTTAACTCCTGCTGAACAGGTTTTACTGTAACTGATGCCAGGTCAGGGAGAGAGAAAGTAGAATGGAGAGGATGTACAGTTGCAGGTTATCTTTTTTTCTTCCATCATCTCTGCTTTCCACATCCCTTTACACTGAGCAGCATTAAAGCAATTTCTGGTTTTCTGGTACTCATGCAAGGTGCTCATCTTTTGTATTTAAGTGTGATGACTTCTACAGTGATTGTAAGGTTTGGAACTGAATATCTGACTGGTAGAACTGTAACTCAGAAATAGATCCCATGGCTTTTTCTCTACAATTATTGAAAGAAAAAATAAAATGCCCTCACTTGAAAACATGACAGCAGCTGTGGAACAGGCCCTGGTGTTTGTCCCCTATCCAGCAAGCTGTCTGGTAGCACTTCAGGGGCTGTCCTGTGAAGGTGAACCAGGCTGCTAGAGCTAATAGGAACAAGGTCAAAAAAAGAGCTTAACCTGAGCTACCACACAGGTAGAGCAGATCTGGCTGTCAAAAATTAGTGTTTGCAAACCAGGATTCAGAAAGAGAGGAGGGAAACAACACAAAAACAACCTTTCTCAGGTTTAGTACTTACTGCAAAATAAAATCCTTTGTGTACTTCCACTTCACAAGAGCAGTCCAAGGATGAAGTGTTAACATCTCCTGGCTCCAAGATGTTTTTCATGAAGGCCTTTTTATGAGAATGAAATTAAAAGACATTTCAAGCATTCCTCAAAAAACTAAGCTTCCCATTTTCTACTGCACAGAGAGACTGAACAGTTAGGTCTGAACACAGAGCATGAGATGTAGTCAGTTCATATTATATACCTGACTATTTCACTTGGGATTCTGCTGAGGAGGGCGTCTTCATCACTCTCTGAAGCTGTTTTCCTCTTCCTCCAGATAACTTGCTCAGAACACTGCCTACAGAAGTATTTGAAAATGACACAGAGGATCTCCATGAGATTTCAGGAGTATCACATTCAGCAGAACGAAGCTCTGGCAGCGAAAGCAGGACTGCTCAGCCAACCTCGTTAGACAAGAGCGCTCTGTTCAGACTTCACGAGCAGTGCCAGTGTTCACTGGGCAAGAACACGTTTTGGATTTCCTACTGTCAGGGTGCATGTCCAGCAACTCCAGAGATTGCTGTAGGTGTGTTTGGAAACTGGAAGCCGTGGAGGGTAACGCAAAGAGTTAGAGAGTGCTGTCTGACAGCAGAGTCTCTTGCTGAGGTCTTTTCCATTCTACAGTGGAATAAAGCAATTTTTTCTTCAGGGCCCACAGACTACTATGTTTAAATTTCAAGAGGATGGGAAAGTTATACTTTTTCTTCTGTCAGGACTGATTCAGAGGCAAAAGAAGTGTAATATGGAAATACATTTTTTTTAATTTAATTCAAGTAAAGTAAATGGAACCATACAGTTGTATGTATGTTTTTTCCAAAGATCATTTGGGACGCTGTTTGAGAGCCATGTTTTGGTTGCAGTTTCATTCCTCATCATCCTCCTATGGACTCTTGTTCATTCTTTGCTGCTTGGTAGATAACTAATTAATGGATTGGTTTTAGCAGGTAGGGATTTGCAAACGTTTTACATATCTCAACTTGGGAAGAACTTTTGTTTCGTTGCCAGCTGCTCTCTTAGAGCCTTAAGATCATTCTGAGTGTCCTGGAGTGCTGACTGCAGCCTGTTAGAGCATCAAGCTAAGAGCTACTGTAAGCAGCAGTCATTGGCTGTAACTAATGAGTTCAGGTAAGCAGGGTTGCCTGCCAGCTTATCCCTAGGTTATGCTGGCTTTATGCTTCACCAGGTCATTCACAAGTGACAATAACGTGTCATAGCAGCACCTTTGCCAGAGGCAATGACTCTACGCTCCTTGTTTCCCTCTGGGGGACCCAGTGGTCCTCCAAAACTGGCTTTGCTGCTGGCTGTAAGCACGATGTGCTCCAAGCACTGAGCTTGCTGGCAGGCTCCTCCTTTCTGTTGGCATTCACACAGTTCAGTGTGAATACATGCGTACAAGGCGATGCCTTTTTATTTGCTGCTGACTGAGTGCAGAGCAAAGTCTGAGAAAACCGTTCTGATTATGTGCTGTTGGCTCAGGAATAAACACTGCTTCTTTTGAAAGGATCTTGATAGCTGAGATCCCACAGTCAGATTGCTAGTACAGCAGAATGACAACTTGCTGCTATTTCATTACCCAATAGCTGTGTTCTGAAATACAGAATAGAGAAAAACACTGTGCACTTTCATCAGTAACCACTGTGATGCCCTGATAGCTAACAGGCACGTTTGACTTCAGTTCTTCCTAATAAAATACACTAACAAATGGAACTGGATGTCAGGATTACCATACAGATTTTGAAATATCAAGCAGCGAAGGCTGAAGCAGAACCTGGCAGCTGACATGAAATAGCAGTTGTTAGATAGAAAAGCAGCAATAAGGAACAGAAATGGCAGGGGGCCAGCCCACATGCTTTTTTGTTGTTGGCTTCCTTATAGCTTTTGACTTCCATTAGTGACAAAAGAAAAAAAATAAAATCCTGTTCTTTGTTTTTCTTGTTTGCTCTCCTTTCCTACTGTTCAGCTATCCAGGGTGTGGAGCACAAGGCACTGACTGCAGCCAGTACTCCTGCCACTTCCACCTGGCACCGCTCTGCTCGCTGCTCTTTAAAGCTGCCCCAGCTCCCCACACAGATCCGTTTCTATGCATTTCAAAGGTGGAAGAAATAAATACGTTCTAATTTCTTGTTGACGTGTTTTGTAGTATCCACATCACTGCTTTTTCCTACATCCCCCCATGCCTCGTTCCCTTGGAGATGGTTAAGAGCTAATTCTAAAATAGCAAAGGCTAAAAAAGAGCCCAAATGAGGCAGCAAGTCTGCAATGGCCTGGTTGGTGTTTCATTTTTTTTCCAAAGGAATAACACACTTGTAACATCCAGATTGTTTTCTACAGTTGAAGCACAAATGTTCTTGGCCGTCAGAAGTAACGTATCCATATCAGATATTAAAGGCTTTACTTAGAAGCCTTTTTGTTAATGTTTGAAGACAACGTATCACTGAAATGCTCCTATTTTTCTATTGCATCTCAAGTGTGCAAAGAGAACAGTCAGAAGAGCGACTGTAAGAGTTTAGGTGATGGGAGTGCAGGACATTCGTGTCCTTTGGGCCAAACTCCTTGAGGGTGGAGAGGATTAAAAAACTTTTTTTTTCCTCACATTTTGAGGCTTGGGGGAGTAAGGAGATGTGTAAATATTTGTTAAAATGAGTTTATTGTACTGAAGGTTAGGCAAGTATTAGAGAGACTTAGTTAATAAATTACTTTCAGGTTCCCCAATTTCCTTGGACTGCAGCTTTAAAGCCACCTCAACCAACTGTTATCCAGGGGGAAAAAAAGGTTGCCAT
Source organism: Centrocercus urophasianus (assembly GCF_019232065.1). Classification (NCBI taxonomy): domain Eukaryota; kingdom Metazoa; phylum Chordata; class Aves; order Galliformes; family Phasianidae; genus Centrocercus; species Centrocercus urophasianus. Next base: position 48,441,369 of record NW_024884586.1, read on the forward strand.
CTTCTCCTATATTTCAATGCAGTATCTGTGCAGCCTGCCTGGAGCTGGGTTGGTGGGGCTGGGTGTGTGAATGGCCACGTCTTAGAAGCAATGCTCACTGAAGCAGAGACAAGGACAGAGATCCTTCCTCTTTAGGTAGGTGTCTGAACCAGAAGGTTACACTGCAGCTACTGGTCGGCACGTATCAAACAGGAAAGGTCAAACCAAAGCCTTGCTCTCAGGGATAAGAGCAAGGTCCAAATTTCTGTAAGTCCCGCTGAGTGCTTGGGCTTGTAACTGGGGGCAAAGGGCAAAGAAAAGGCTGAATGCCAGGAAATGGAGCATGGCTGTGACTTCAGTGCAAGGAGACACACTGCACTCTAATACCTGAGCTCAGAAAGCTGGAACCGACTGCAGGTGGAAAGCAAGAGGAGTGCTGTGGGAAGCACCCTAACTGTACATAGGAAGGCTGCGTGCCTCCTTGCTGACGTTAGTTTATACAGTGTGAAGGGGAGAGTAGACAGATTTCAAATCATCAAAGCAGAAATCCAGTTCTGTATCTGACAGATCCTGCCCTTACTGGAGTGTAGAGCGAGGGAGCCTCGCCCCTCTTTCTGCCCAAGTTTGTGTTGCATCTGTATGTGTGCCAGGGCTCCAGCAACACACCTGGAGCCACTGCTGCCTCATTTCAAGCCTCCTCAGCCCCAAGGTGCACTCCAAACCACCTTATCAGTGAGGAGTGGGGTGTTGGCTACCCGTCCTGCCACGCTTTCACAGCAAGGCCCGCTTATCTCTGCAGAGAACAGAGCCTCTGAGCCCTGCAGGGCCTCCCTAGGGTGCTGTAGGCAACACATGAGGAAAATTATAGTAATAAACAAAATACTTACAGCTTTTTCTTGTCTTCAGGAGACGTGGGGTGGTGCCAGTTACACTTCAGGGCGGAGCAGGCAGCAGGAGGAGCTGGGATGAAGCACAGCCACCTGGTGATAAAGTGAAAAGGGAAAGGGTTAAAGAGTGAGCAGTGTGATGAACAATGGCTGTAAGACTGTGCACACGTGAACAAGTGGCTTGTTAAAAAGGATAAGTCACCCTTGCACAACGCAAGCAATGTATTTCATATAAATGCCTTCTCTTGCTCCTCCTTACATAATCAGCAGAGCTGGCAGGATGGTGGCAAATTGGGTCAAGCTGTACCCAGATGAGGGATTAGCAACGAAGTGGTTTAGAAATAGCTGAAGAAACTGATGGGGCTGCATGGAAATACTGCTGGGTGACTGAAAACCTGGGAAATAGAGAGATAGAGCCAACACCATGTAATAACTGTCCAGAGCATGGCTCAATACAAGCAAATGCACTGCAGCTAAATGTCCTGCAGGCTTGCACAGCTGCAATGGGCCTCTAGTGCTGATTCTCTATGCTGGCAAACTATGTTTTGCAGAGGAAGTAAGGAAGGTTCACAACGCTCCTGTGTTGTCATAGTGAGCTGTAATGCTAAATGAAAGCCAAATGCCATAAAACTGAGACAGACATATTTTCACCTTTGAAAGCTGTCAGTACAAGCCAACAGACAATACAAACCACGGGGAGCTGCAGACCTACAGCAGCACCAGCCAGCACAGCCCTGCTCCGAAACGTGGGGAAACAGCAGGAGTAACTGCACACATCTGCTGAGAGTGCAGAACGGGGAAGGTAATGAAGCCAGAAAGGGTGAGCCTTGGTTAACTGCTGCATGGCTGAGAGTGTCCTACCTTCTCTGTTTTCTTTAAATGGCAAAATTCATCATCAGGCTGTGACTACTCAGAAAATCCACCACCAAAGCGCATTACAGTAGGTACATTTTGAGACCAGTTGCATTTGAAAAAGAAAAACTGAGTTTATATATTCCTCCAGAGCAATGGATGAGAACAGTAAATCCTTGTGGAACTCATGGATTCCCCCCTTCTCCTCCAGAAACACCAACCCAAACCCAAACCAAGCAAGCACTAATAAATAATGGTCATCAGGTAGTCACTAATGAAGGTGAACGATTTTAAACTCTCCGGGGACGTGTTCACAAACCATCCTACCTGGAGGAAGAGAACATGGCAGAATGACAGAATTGCTCAAAATCTGAGGGTGATAGCTTGCTAAGTGTGAGCTAATTATAAAAAGCCTTTTTTTCTAAGCCCTGATGTTACAGTCAGGCTCTGGCAGCACCCCATGGGTTCTGCTGCTCTGCCATGTTCCTTCCATCTCCAGAGGTAGCCTTTATCCTGCAAACTGCAGCAAACAATAAAATCCAAGTACAGAGACCTAAAAATAACTGAGGTTTCAGTGCACAGTATCTGCAAAATGCAAAGGGCACTGCGAAATAAACAGCTCAACATACCTCTGTTAACAGTCCTCTTTTTGTTGCAGCTTGTAAATCACTCTTCCAGCTCACCTGTCAGCTTTGTTTCAAGTGATCAAACCAAACACGCTCTTAAGAAGAGCAGAACCACTTTTCTGAGACTTTCTGCTGTAAAAGAATTCCAGTAAATGCTGCTCAGAAACCCATTTGACCACCTCAGACAAGCAGAGAACATTTTTTTAACGGGGAAAAGAACATTTTATTGGAAGGATTTGACACCGACTTGTCAGGGTGAAATTCCATCTGGCTGACAAAGCCATTTGCAGAAAGCAGGTGCCCTCAGCACTGAGCAGAGATGTGAGCTCAGAATCCACGGATCCTTCTTCCCTCCCCACCAAACCCATCGTGTGCAATTCTAGTAGCCATTCCCACAGATGAACCTGCTTCAAAAATTGCTGCCTGGATTCATCTGTCACTGTGTATCAAAATTAATTTACAATCTGAGAGCAGCTTGCACAGAATACCACACAGTGAAGAACTGATTGCACTTTTTCCTCTCTACCATCTCATAGCTTTAAGGTCTGTGCTGCTCCCTGTGAAAGTCAAACACAGTGCTTCAGGAAGATGCAACTTACCTGCTCTTGTTGTGCTTTTAATTATTACTGTAATCCTATTTAAATTCTGTTGAAATAATGCTTTATTATTGTCCCAACATCTCTGAAAGACAGAAGCACTGATTAAGAGGTTTCTCAGATGCGAGGAGGAATCAGAAATGAGCAGATTAAACCATGTGTTGCTTAATTTACACCTTAGAAAAAACAAAAAGTCATCAGTACACACAGAGCTGATACACACGTTCACGAAAAGCAACTCTAAGTTAAAAGAAGTAAGGATACAAACATTTTCTTACTGTCTGTCCTTGCATGCAAGTTTTATGTTGCTTTCTAGTGTTCAGATTAGCTGCTAATACACAACCTGAAGTAATCTGCCAGCTTTCTTATCAACAGTAGGTGGCAGGGGAGGGTCTGAATTTTCCTAGAGCCCAGCTCTTTCTAACAGTTCTAAGAGTATTTGATTCCATCATCCTCTGCAATTTATTTCACCTGCCAACTAAGCTGGAAGTCGTGCTTCTCATCTTGACACAACCTGGAGATCAGGAGGCAGGAGAACAGGGAGGTCTGCCAAGAGGGTGCTTTGGTTTTCATTGCTCCTGCAAACGTCTCTTAAAACAAAAATAAAAAAAATCCCAATTCAATACATTCATAATTGAAGGCACTGAAAAGGCACTCTGGAGTTTGCTTTATGGCAACAACACAGAAATGAGGGGATTGTGAAGTTAGAAATAAAAGACCTTGGAGAGATTTTTGTCGATTTCAATTTTAGAGCAGCGCAGTTCCACATTATATAATGCTCTTTTCACTACAGTTTCTACAGGCATTTAAAAATATTCCTTGAAACATCCACTGAATAATCTCAGCTACCTGCTGTCCTTCTTGCCAGAGACAGAAGCAGGAAGGCAGTGACGTGCTCCAGGCTTGGCAGAAAGTCATCCACCTCTCCTGGCTGTGCAGCTCTCTGCTGGGACAGTCACAGAATTCAGGGCTCTGAGGAGCTCTGGGCTGATGTGAGCAGGTAAACATTCCTAAGAGATAAGGAGAAGCTGTAAGTGAACCTCTGTGCTGAAATACAGACAGTTGAGAGCCCATCCATGGCCTTACACATGCTGAGTGTGTGCACGTCTGCTGGAGACATCAAGCAATCTGTAGGCAGAAGTTAGAGACCTGTGTCAAGTAAGAACTGATCGTATTGGAATAGAAAAATTTCTGCTAATAGCAGTCGTGGGAGGTGAGCTGAGGAACTGTGACTCACGTGATTTCCTTTGAAATCAGTATTGCTTTTTATTCACAGCTACGTAAGAGTAACAGTAAGTCAGCTCAGGAAAAAGGTCTTCACAACCATTCAGGCAGATTGATCGTCCTGTTTAGGTCAGCCCAGGCATTTACAAGAACAATCATTTCAATAAAAATAGAATGTAAAGCCTATGTTTAAAACACGGCCTTTATTAATGCTGTCTACTGAGCTCCATAATTATCTTACATTGAAATAGTTCTGCTTTGCTTAAGAAAAGACAGAAAAAGTGCATTTACAAGAGTACTTTTTCTTTAATTTTCTGCAAAAATGGAAGGAATTGGAATCACAAGTTGACAAATGTTGTAAAATGAGATTTCAAGAAACATTGATTTTAGTAATGCTACTCCATCACTAGTGTTTCGTTCTGACTTCCTGCTGTGTGATCCAGAATATCCCGATATACAGTCTAGAGCATCTATGTTATTAGTCTACAGCATATTAAACACAGAAAAAGGGGCCAAGAACCCCTTCCAATGTACAAACATGAATAAAAAAATTGATAAAAAATTGCTTTTATACATAATGTATATGCAAACTGCTTTAAATACATGGTTTTGGAAGAGTTATTTACAAACTGTATCTGTCTGTGGGACAATCCACAGACAAAAGCATACAAAGTTGCTTTACCTTATGGTTGCATCTCAACTTTGGGAGATAGAAATTCATTCGGCAGCATAGCAAACATAAGAACTCGCGACAAAGTATCTTAAGGGCAACCCAACAGATTCTGTTCCTCCAAACAAGGTGAGTAGGACTGCCAAAGTTTTCCAACCAAAGTCAGAGTCGAATCCAGATGCCCGCTTCCAGATCTGCGTGGTGGAGGACACAGAGCCGGACCCATTTCAATGCAGGCACGGGTAAATCCTCCTGTGAGAGCCAGAACTGACAGCTGTGTTTTATCGAAAGAGTGAACTAACCTTAGTTTGGTTGCTTGCTTTTTTTTTTTTTTTCTTTTTTTTTTTTCCAATTTTATTAATATTTTAAAAAATACATAAAAATACAACATCCAATGTCTGAATAAATATATTTAACAAGTTGCAAGATACCTTATTTTACACAAAAATTTCAGCTTTAGAAATCTTGTTAAATAACTTCATTGTTGTTATATATTCATTTTTCGTCTTTTTGTAACAAAATAAAAACTCTGAAATTACATAGAAAAAAGACAAAATATTTTTGTCAAGGGATAAGATAGTCCACTGAAAACCTATTCACAATTCCACTGTAAACATTAATAAACATTAAAATATTTGCATAATTGTGTGCTCAAAAATCCTATAAAAAGTGGAAGACTTATTACAACTGTAGTTTTCAGTCAACTACACTTCCTTTCACAATTTATTTTGTCCCATTTACACCTTTAAAACTGGGCACATTGCTGAACACGTACTTTGGCAGTTCTGTATAGCAAGTGCTTCCACAAAGAGGAACTACTCACCGAGTTACCACGGCTCGGTGAAAGTGCAGCAGTTACTCAGTTCATTTGGATAATACTCTGATGTCTCTACCTGGTGCACTTGCTTCTCTAAGGTTACCCGAGAACACCTGAATGCTTCATTGGACATAACTTTTCAAATTTGATAAGTGCCCTTGCTCTGCATTAACAAAAACAAAACAGAAACAAACACGATGACAAGCATGTCACGTTGTGCCTACCGACCTTCAATGAGCTTAATTTCTCCAAACGGTAACTTAAAAACAGAACAAAACAACAACAACAAAAGAGAGGGAAGGAGGGGAGAACAGATACAGTCCAGCAGTGGAAGTGTGTACAGGATATACTTGGCAATGTCAAACCAGTCGAGTGCTTTCTGTGGCTGAATGTCAGGATTGAAGTCCATGGCAGCAAGCTGCTGGCAAGGCAGAGCAACGTGTATCACCTGCATTCTACAGCAAGCACGTTTTGTGGAGGGGAGGACGACGATGGACTCATTCCAGTGTCTGATGAAGCAGATGACATGGATGCCCCTGCATGAGACACTGAAGACAGAGAACATGTCAGCATCGGATGACGAAAGCACATGTGAGAATGAAGGTGCCTATACTTAATACATATTAAAAAGACCTCGGAGATTTGGTGTATTGCAGGAACAGGTGTGAACTTTTGGCAACTCTTTCCGTTGTTATACTCACATAAACTCAATGAGTGACCTTATTCTTCCTGCATCACACACCAACTACAACAATCCATTAGATGGTTTACTATGCTGACTCAAAACACAGACTCACAGAATGGCCAGGGTTGGAAGGGACCTCAAGGATCACGAAGCTCCAATCCCCCCTAATGACTCAATAACTAAGTTTATTGAGGAGCTCTTCCATTTTAGATTTTAAATTATCCTACATAATCTTCCTTAAACCTGACATTATATGGTCACTGCTTTTAATTTCTCATCTCACAAAACATCTCAGGCAGAAAATCTGCCTGGAGGCTATAGGACATCACAGGATTTCACAGAATGGCCAGGGTTGGAAAGGATCTCAAAGATCATGAAGCTCCAGCCCCCCACCGCATGCAAGGCCACCAACCTCCACATTTCACAGCAGCCCAGGCTGCCCAGGGCCCCATCCAACCTGGCCTTGAACACCTCCAGGGATGGACGGGGCATCACAGCCTCTCTGGGCAGCTGTTCCAGCACCTCACCACTCTCATAGCAAAGAATTTCCCCCTGACTTCCAACCTCAATCTTCCCTTCTTAAAACTCTCCTCATGATTTCCCTAGAAATTCCACATTTCTGAAGGACAATTATAATACAGTCAGTAAATGTTTTTGCTAGGTTCACATTCTGGAAAGTCAAAGATACACTTTCTAAACACGTACATATATGAAAGATAACAGATACCACTTTTTCTCCGCCAGAATGCCGTCCAATAATTGCTTCAGGTTCTGTATTCTCATGAAAAATGCTGAAAATCTCAGGGGAAGCATACACAGAATCACACAGGATAATAGGGGCAGGATGGGACCTGTGGAGATCATTTAAGTCCATAAAGCAAAACTGAACATTACCTTCTCTGTCTTTCTTTTTTAACCGCTTTCTTCTCCTGTCTATGGTGGCCACTTCTGACTTCAGAGACATGTAGTACTTTCGGATTTCCTGTAGCTTTTCTTGTAAGAAGGAGATCCTTTCAGTGCTGCTCATGTTGTCCAGTTCATCTTAAAAGTAGGAAGAAAAAGGAGGTGATAAAGAAACGAACGCAACTCTTCGAGTGTACAAGATGGAGCACTGAAGACAACACTTGCTTCTCTCACCTACACCAAAAAGGCACATGCCTAATTTAGAATAACAAAACTCACATAATTTTCTTTTTAGAAGGAATTTTCTTGCAAATTCCCCCAATCCAAGGCCCTTAAAGCAGGCAACACAAGTAAGAATCATGCTGCCCATGAGGAAAGGTTACACTGCAGATATTCCACTCTTCCTGCTACATGCACTCTTTAAACAAGACATCCTTCTTTACACAGTAACACATCAGGGAGAGGAGGGAGGTATCTAACACTCAATAAACTCTCCTTATCAATTTTAATTTTAAGCTATATTTATAATGAAAAACCAAGATAAGATACAGCAAAAAGTTGTTTAGCATCCTAGTTTCTAATCCCCACCTCTTCAATCACAGCCTTGATTTTAGCAGTCTCAATTCCTGAACTGCAATTTAATACTTTGACCACTCCACCACAGCCTCAGTTTTTGGTTACATTCACTTTGAGGAGCATAGGAGAGTTGGGATTCCAGTGGACAGAGGCTTCATAATTCCAAATGTACTGAAAGATGGCCAAAAATTATCTGGGATCAAGTGAACAGGGAAACATGGGAAGGGGTATCATAGAATCATAGAATGGCCTGGGTTGCAAAGGAGCACAGTGCTCATCCAGTTCCAACCCCCTGCTGTGTGCAGGTCGCCAACCAGCAGCCCAGGCTGCCCAGAGCCACATCCAGCCTGGCCTTGAATGCCTGCAGGGATGGGGCATCCACAGCCTCCTTGGGCAGCCTGTGCCAGTGCCTCACCACCCTCTGGGGGAAAAACTTCCTCCTAATATCCAACCTAAACATCCCCTGTCTCAGTGAAATGGGAAAAAAGGATAATTTTGAATTTTTAATTATTTTAAATGAAACAGTAGTGAACATAAATGTGAAACTTAAGGATTAACTCCAAAAGCTCTGCTGAAACGTTTCTAAAATACCGAAGGTGCAATGCCTCAAGAAAGTCTGTCTTTCACAATTTTGGTTGATATTGAAAAAAAACAACAACAACAAAAAAACCCAACAATCTTACTGAGCTGAAAACTCCACTTGTATACTCTAGGTGAAGAATTCTGGTGGTGGTGTTTCTCTCTGTGTTTGTCCTTTTCTCCATCTTTGATGTGAGGTGAAATCACTCTTGCAGGTGATCGAGAAATCTTCTGTGGTTTTGATGAGTTTAAGTGTTTTACAGGAGTACATTTACTGGAACTGTCCAGGACAGGGAGGTCTTCACTATCACTGCTTTGTCCTGCAGTAAGAGAAATGTATTTGAATTTCATGAAGATGATCAAGGTTTTAAAGCTGTAGCTGTAGTCAGAAAAATCATTAAGAAAGACCAGTTGCTTCTTGCTCAGAAAATTCCAAAATGCACACTGGAAAAAACAGGATCAGATTCACTAGGTGCCTTTGGCTCCTATTTTGGGATTCTAATTGAAAACAGACACTGAACAGTTTCATTTAAAAAACAAAAAACAAGCAGGTAACACACAATTGTGTAGATATTCTACACTGCTTGTGTATTTACTAAATTGCTTCAAAAACCTGAAACACTTCTAAAACATGACTAACAGCACAGAAGCTTTAACGAGAAACAGAAAATCGTAAGCTACACAATATGCAAATATTTTGGATTCCCACAATAATTACAATATTCCACATAACCAGTTAAGTATGCCTGAATATTCTACGTCAGATAATTACTATTTTAGCTTGATATTTTAAAACTTTAACAGTGCTCTTGTAGTGCCTAAATACACTGACTCATTCAGTTCAGCCTCTTCAGTTTGGATCTAATCACCAAATATGAGCTATGGGAACACAAGTCCTATCTAACAGAAATAACGTGTCACAGTGAAACAGTGGGCCCTATGCATGTTTGTGTGACAGCATAACCTCCCCCTCATCTCCCTGAGGAATGTACCTGTTCCATTCTTTTCATTTTTGGCTGCAGCACTTGTTCGCTTTGGAGTACGCTTTTGTTTTTTTGCCAGCGTTCCACTATTGCTATCACTGGGCCTTTTTTGACCTACATGAGTTAGAGGAAAAAAAAAAAGAAAAAAAGCATCTCAAGTATTACTGCTATTAGCCAGCACTTTTTATAAGCAAGAAAGACATTAAAAGCTAGAAGGCAAAGCAAAGTAGTAAGCTTTAGCAACGTAATACCAGACTTGAAGTCCAGAAATCTCTACAAACAGAGACTGACACCTCCCAGGAAATGCTCACCCTTCTCTCCAACGTCTCTTTCTGGCACCACTATGCTACAATTGCTGGACGTAGTGCTGGCTTCAAATCCATTAGCAGACTCACTCTCACAGAGCCCTTCTTGAGATTCTTCTGCCACACTGTCCACTTCAATAGTCATGTCACTTTCGCTCTTGATGCTGCGGGACTCGTCTTGACTAAGTGTCAGAGGTGAGGCCACTGAGAAGCTCGACTGGACAGCAGCAGGTAAGGCAGCTGGATTTGAAGTATTGGGATCTGGCTTTTCCGATATCGTATCTTCACTACTGCTCTTCTCCTTTTCGTCCAAGTCATCCAAGTCCACTTCATGACACAGCAAAGTTTCGGGACCAATGTGAGGCATTGTGTCATCCTCATCTTTCAAGGGAACGTTATCATTCTCTTCAGACGGACGCTGAAAGTTCTCGCTCCTCAGCTCTTCCCCATGCTGCACAGACTCTGCCACGAGGGATGGCATTTCTTCATTTTCAGTTCTGAGTGACCCTTCAGCATTCAGCCCTCTACATTCCTCTGCCCCAGTACATTCATTGGTCCTCTCTTCAGATACAATATTTGGGACTTCCATCTCACTCTCTCGTCGAGTTCTTTTCTCAGGTGAAGCCTGCTCCAAAATCTTCCTTTTCAAAAGCTTCTTATCTTTTGTGGAAGGCTCTGTTTCAGTTTCAGTAGTGCTGGAAAACTCTTTGCAGTCCAAGGAAGACAAGTCTAATCTTTCATTTTCTGTAAGAGACTCATTAGCCACCTCTTCTTGACTTCCTGGAGAAACCTTTGCATTCTCTAAGCAGACATCTTTTGTCTTGCTCCTTCTCCCTTTTCCTTTAGGTGATTTTTCAGCTTCCCTCTTGACTTCTTCCGTTTGCTCTGTTTTATTCCCAAAAATCTGCACTATTTGTTCACTTTCTTCAACTTCCAGTTTCAGGATTTCTAATGGCTGCACTTGAGTCCTGTCATTTTCTCTCAGTGCGTGAGGAATCTTTGGGCTTTCCTCGTCTAGCTTCTCATCATTTTGTTTTTCATTCTTTTCCAGTTCTGAAGTTTCTGGAGAAAACTCCTCATTCATGTTCTTCTCAGATGATTCATCTGCCTCACTGTCAGACGAAGCAGAGTCTGCAAAAATTTTAAAACAAAGAAATGAAGAAATGGAAGGGAAAAGCACCCTAGGTCATTTAATACAGAACTATTACTTTTTCAACTACAAACTCTTTTCCAGTAATCTATGCAATTAAAATCAATTTACAACAAGCAATCCCAAAAAACAACAAAAAATCCACTTACTACAGTTCTTATTGCAACCCCAAGCCCCTACTCAACAATAGTAGTGATGGCAGTATTATTTCCTAAATTATCCAGTATAACTGTATCACAGTTTCTAGTAGCAAAAATAATTGTACAGATTCCCACGTGGACACTGCTGAATTATTGTATGAATCACACACCACATAAAACTTCAGCATTATGATGTTACCAGAAGATTATTCAGGGACCCACACTAAAAAGAGGTGGCGATTTCACTTCAGTTCTGATTTGCAGAGGCTTAGAAATACCAGAAATATCACTGTCATTTGTATATAATTAACTTCTTTACTGGATGATGTAGTACTGAGGCTGAGGACTTAATTTCCATTATAAACACTATTATTATTCCACCAGGTCTGCTCAGGATTAAGACTGAAAGGCTCTGGCTAAAGAACATGGGATGACTTGCACTGTCACATCCATGCCATGGCTCTCCTGTGAGCAAATTGTGTTCTCCAGCAGTTTCAATTCACCTGCTTCCTCAATAAAAATTCACAGGCAGGTTAAAAAAAAAAAAATAATAATTAAAAATAATAATTTTAAAATTTCTTTTCAAAAAAGGTACTAAAAAAAAAAAAAACCCTCAAAAACATACACAGGACTGAGATCACTCACCGTTTGATCCTCTATCAGAATCAAACATTCCTGAGCTACGTCTTGTCTGCCTGCGAGGTGTTGCTAAAATCAAAATTGAAAATATTAATTTTCACAGAGTCAAATCTGCACCAGAAATGTGTTTTTGTCATATTGCTTGTACACTGACTGGTTAAGCAGGATTTTAAAGCTTCTGAAAGCACTCTGTTCACTGAAGGTGTCGTGTCAATGCACTGCATTACGTCACTGTTTACATGCACTTCCATGCCAGAACAAGAGTGCACCAGATGTACCTTCTGTTCCATTTGGCAAAGGTGAGGAATCTGACAAGTTGTTCCGTGCACTTCTGGCTCCTGATTTACCTTCACTATTCGGTGTTTTGGATAAAGATGTGTTTGATGGAAGAGTAGATTTCAGAGGAGGTCGCCCACGCTTCGATTTTTGTTTCTCCTCATCTTTCTTCTCATCCTTTTCACTGTCTTCTTTATTCTGGGGGAGAAAATTAACATTTTATTATTAAGGTGTAAAATTCTTCTCCTTTTTCCCTGCACATTTATTAGAAAGCCAGAGCTTGGACTGAATCTTTTTTTTTTTTTTTAAATAAGGAACATAGATAGTCCTAAGTCTGGTGCTACAAGAAACTTATTGAAATCATCTGTATTACTTTTGTTTTTTTCTTCTGTTTTCTCTTTGGTCCTCCTTTGTCCACAGGCCAAATAATGCGATCAGCTTTCACCCATTCATCATACCTAAAAGCAAGTCACAACATATTAGATACAAGAAGGCTGTTTGCAACAGGATGTTTCGAAAATTACAGAAAACATTTACAAAGAGAGGCAGCAAAGCAGAGCACAGATCTACAGATGTATGGAGTATCTGGCATTAGGAAGATCAACTACATTGCTAATAAATTATTACATTAAGTTTCAAAAACAATCTAGTAATTTTTTCTGAATTTCCATTAAACTGTCTGAAGGATACCGACCTCACAAACAAACTTCACATTGCCACAAAAAGGAATTTGCTCAATTTACTCAGAAATTCACAGACTTGGAACACCTGAAGTTATACACTTGAAAGGCTTTATTAAAAATAATTATAATAATAAATTAATTCTGTTATATTTTTGCTTATGTAATCACCATTTTCCAACCAACAACAAAACCTAGCAATTTCTACAGCTGTACTGAATATAAAGCATGGCTGCCAAGAGAAGAATCCAATCTTTTTGTTTTCTCTAGTTCCTTGCTGCTGGGCTCTCTCCTAACCTCCCCACATGTAACAACCATTCTTGATAATCACAGGGAGCACTGAATCCAAGAATAGATTCTGCTGCCAAAATCTCAGTGCCTGCGTATCTTCTAATTGAAGGCATCTTCCCTATTACCAGTGCTTCTTTAAACTCAAGCCTGACGCTGGTGACACCAGCTGGCACAATAAATTACATGGATACTTCTGTGAGGAGAGAGGATTACACAGTGTAAGCAGGATGGAAACTTGGAAACATACAAGTGCATTCTGAGATTTTAATACTACAGCAACATGCCATGAACAAAATTACTACCACTGAAAAATGGAACAATCAGATAACACTACCATGCTGACAATTCCATTCCAGCCAACCCACTGATTATCTTTCTCTTTTTCTTCTTAAAAACAAAATCTTTTGGAAGTAACCATCATTTTAGAAATCAAGACATGCTATCTCCTCACCTTACATTCCAACCATAGTAATGCACTAAATATAAAACCTCTCCATCATCAGTCTCAGTGCTTTTAATGCTGGCTTCATAAATTTTCTGTGTCTTTCCACGTCCATATTTTACTTTCACTTTGGTTCCAGTCAGGCAAGGTTCTGTATCCTCTTCATCCTCTTCACCTTCTGATTCTCCTTTGTTCTCAATCTCCTCCCTGCAATAAAATGTATTTTAAATACCCACTAATTAGTGACAAAGTTTTAACATTTAATTAGCACAGCCAAGCTGCTACCAAAGAAAGAAAACTGCAACAAAAATGCTCATTCTCTGCATCACGCCCTGCCTCCAAAGCCAGCCTGAACACAACTCTGCAGGCTGAGGATTTTAAAGAAAATTCAGATAACTCAGAAAGAGGAATCAATCAACGCAGTGTTTGGCTTCTAAGATAGGAAAAACTAACTTCAGTTTTTAAAATATAATTGCTTTTGACACACTACTGTAAAAAATAGTCTCTTCCTCCTACGCTGCTTAATAGCCTGAAGTTTATTAACAGCATATGGAGTTTGAAGGACAGTGGTCCTGTTGCAGATATTAACACCATTCCAACAGAACAAATATTGACTACCACAGTTTTAACCAAGATCAGAAGTGTCTACACAGCTCTTCTGTCTATACCTACATATTGTTAGCAATATCCAACCTTGGAACACAATACCTAAACGTAGTTCCTACAATCATAACCTGTTGCTAGGGTGAACTTAGAGCGATGCTAAACCACAAGAATAGTCAGCAGTAGAGGAAATCCTGAAAGACTACAAGTTTACTTTGAATAAAATGTATTTACCAGGGACAGATGAACTATTCTGTTGTGGCAAACAGAATAAAAATGAAGATGATGAGCACCACCTGCATTACTCAAAATATCTTTGATGCCCTACTCACTTGACATGACTGCAACCTGCCACACACCCACACTGCACCCCCTTTTTGCATACTACGGTCTGCTAAAATATTTCTCTCTGGGCTGCACAGTGAAGCTTTCTTTAAAATAACTGTGTGTTGCTCCTGCTCCTCAAACCTCCTTAGAGGAAAACATGAAATAACCCCACCAGCCCTTATTCAGTATCAGCTGCGTCCCACACAATTCAGCCACACGGACAAGAAAAACAAGGCAGGCAGGCCAGCTTAAACAACTCAGATAATGCCCTCAACCACTCTGGCAACAATGTGAGACACCTGGTGATAGCTTGCTTCTGATCAAGCCCACTTACACTTGCCAAACTTCGTTTCTGGACAGTATTTTCCCTTGGACAATCATTTCTTTTCTCTACTACTCTTTCCTCATCCATCCACTGTTCAGTCAGTCTGTCTTTGCCATTCTACAACTCTCCATCCAATAGTTTTCAACTTATCTTCAGGTTTCATTCAAACTCCTCTTCTCCTTTGCTTTCCTAGCTGAACTTCTGCCTACCAATGATACATTTAAGTAACCATTGAAATAAGTGAACTGTGCGTTCACCAGTCATCACTAACAACAGAGAAGCTTTATGTTTTAACTGCTTATGTTTTATGCTTTAACTGCCCAGCTGCTCACCATCCATACAACAGCCTGTCTTACTTGTTGTCTACATAGGAGTGTGATTAAACAGATCTTGGCAGGACTTTCAAGAAGATGGAAGTGAAAAATATCGCCTGCCATCTACCAGAAAAAGGTAATTCCTTCAAATATAATCAACTCTGCAAGCCCAAAATAGCACCTTCCTTTTCCTTTCCAGCTGAGCAAATGAGGTTTCTGATTTTCACACTTTAGAAACTGGTCAGACCTCCAAATTCTGTGGATGCACTTGCTCAACAAGTGCCCTGACACAGATACACTGCTAAGAAGGTGACACAAATTAATGCTTACCTCTCCCTCTGCCTCTCCTCATCTTCATCTGACTCTTTATCAGAGTCCTCCTGTTTTTTAATCTTTTTCTCTTTTTGCTTTGGCGTACTTTTTCTTCCTAGTAGAGTTTCATTTTCTTTCTTTTCTGCATTCTCGAGGGCTTCCTCTATATCTTTGTTTTCCTTGTTGTTGTCTTTTAATTTGTCTTGTGTTTTATCATCTTCACTCTCTTTTTTAGCAGGGTTTGTGTCACGGGCAAGCCGTCTTCGTCCCTGCAACACAAATAAAACCTGGTTAAAATCTACTGTCACTTGTTCTCCTTATAGGCTCTCCAAATACACTACTCCTGTATGGAAGAAAGGCTGGAGATAACACCAGAAAGCAAAGCAGGATGCCTGCAAGGTCTGTTGTCCCTGACAACAACAGCAATGCTGTTTAAGTGCTCGTATTGGACTGAGACAAGGCACCTTCCTTTTAGTGTCTCCACTCCCAACAGCTACCTGTTGATTTCACAGAAGTCTGTCAGCTTTACAAATACTGAATGTTTAAGAGGTATTTTCAGCAGTGGGACACCTGCTGTTTGGGACTTTCTCAGACTGATTCTTGGGGCTCTAGTACAGGTTTATCATTTTACTACTGAAGTATCTTTGACAGGGACATTGCACAGTGACTTAAGTATGTTATGAAGAGATACTGTGCTAAGAATCAACTCTTTCTGTGGTAAGAAATGGGTCTTCCTTTGATTCTTAAGGCTTCAGCACTCCCTTGATATGCCTGTTTCTTGACACAAAGCCTCATGTTCCACGTGCAAGTGGAAGTTCTCACCCACAACCAGGACTATCCTGCTGGTTCACACTGTTCTGATGACATACAGCTCTCAAACCATCCCTGAATAGAAACACAACTGACAACCAACACAGCCTTAGCAAATCCTATGGAAGGTTTAGAAAGTGAAGAAATAATCATAATGTAATTAACAACTGAACACCAACTCTTCTTCACTGAATGCTGTCCTGTAAGAATGCTAATTCCAATGTACAGTTGCTGCACAAGGGAAAACTCATTATGTAAACTGTTTAATATACAAAGGGTTTAAGCAGAAATCAGTCTGAACTACTTACCCTTGGGGATCTTAGCTCTATTTCTTCTTTTTCGCTCTCGCTGCTGGAATAATTTTCTTCTGCTTCCTTTTTTGCTTCTGTTGGAGGCATTTTTTGCTCCTCTTTCACACTCTCCTCCATTGGTTCCTCGTGTTTCTGTACGTCTTCTACCACTTTTGGTTCATTGTGATGAATGGTCCTAAACTGAATGTTTGCAGAACGGCAGTACTCTTCAAAACCATAAAGATACCTGTATGAAACAAGCATGAGTTTGATTTACATTTCAGCTTTTCTTTTTGCTTATCTAAGTGCAAAAAAACCTATTTTCCTGCTCACAGGGAAGAACAGTAACTTCAGGAAAAAAAAACAAAACAAAAACGAAAACAGAAGAGCAGTTTTTGAAATAAAACAACTCTGAACAAGAAGTCAAGCAGTGAAAAAGACAACTCAGCACGTACACACAGCTGCTTCCCACCAATTTAACTTCATCTCTCTTCAAGTAAGAGCTCATGACAGTGAAGCCTAAGAACATATACACAGTTTTGCAAACATGGAGTGACAGCAAAGATCAGCCTAGTATTAGAATATGGGCATATAAGCAAGTTACCACAAGGAAACAAATCGTCATGCATCAGCTTGCTCTCTGTTAACTGCCTGTGGACACACTCTAATCCAGTTACAGGTGAGGGAAATGTGAAGAAGCAGATCCCTCAAAGAATAAATATGCAAATCACAACACACTGTCATGTGTCCGTACAACAATTATTTTCACATCAACAGCAACCTAGCAGATATTTACTTTTTTAATGATACATACTCTTCTCTGTAAAATACAGACCTTAAATATGTGCCCACTTCAAATGCCACTGAAGATAGTCTGAACATTTTCATCTTCATCAACATTAACATGAGTTGAGTCATTAGTCATTCATCCCTATTCAATCAGCCAAATTTCCTTAGGTTCGAGTCAAGAGAACCTCATTCTTCCCTTCTACTCAAAAAGCCCAATTGTTTCTTGTTCAAACTTTCAGGAGAATAAATAATAAAAATAATCTTTATTTAGAAAATGAGCCTGAAAAAAAATGTAAATCCTAAAAGGCTTCCATTTCAAAAGTAAGAAAACATGACTCAAAAGCAGGTGTTAGAATAAAGTTTCACACATTTTTATTACAGTAGTAGTTCTACTACACAACACTGTCATATCCACCATAGCAGTATACATTAATTATGTAATTCTGAAGCTATTAATTTACAGAATCCAAACAAAGATGACATTTAAGCATGCAGTTTGATATCCTTCTCTGTCAACATTTGTGAGGAAGTTAAAAAAAAAAACTGATAAAAAAAAAATCTGCTCTCTGTAGGCAGCATCTAAGACTTGAACAGCATGCAACTGAGATTAATAACCATAAATTGCACACCTGAATTTGCCCAAGTATTTTTTAATAACTTTTGTTGTTGTATGCTGAAATGGCATCATCGTATGCTGAAAATGAATGTTTCTTGATTAAAAAAAATGAGCACAACTCTAATGCAGCCCTGAGCACTCCTCCTTTCCTCCATCTATTCAATCCTTGGCAATGGAAAATGATCAAAATTGCTAATTAACTGAAGAATGGCAACTACTGTTCCATTAAACTACCAAAAACTGCTTGAATGCTGTACATGCTATTAGCAGCAACAGCAACAACAAAAAAAAAGCAACGTTTTCATCATTTCACAATAGAACTTACTTTCTGTAAGCAGTTTTTACATTGTAAGAAGCAGCCGAGTTCAAAATAGGAATGCCAAGGTCCATATAAATTTGCTTCCAAACAGCACCGCTCTCAATCTTTGGGGAGAGAAAAGACAAAAAGAAAGAGAAATGTAAGCTGTCATGTTTTGTTGAGCGAGAACATGAAGGAATGACACTTAACACACACACAAGTCACAGCCTTTAAGAAGGATGAGGCATTTAGTTTCGGGAACACCCGACACTTACATTGTCACACCCACCCTGCTGATATACCAGTCTAAACAGTTTGAAGAGATTAAGGTCCTTGTAGCCCAGAACAGGTGGTTTATTGATAGGAGTACCTAAATGAAACAAAAATAGGAATAAAAATTATCACAAAGAACAGCAAACTGCTTCCTCCATTCATTCAGCACGCAGTTCATTACTAAGTCTTCTGCATTTTAACATTTCTATTTAATAGCTCCAAGATGTGTCACAAGTCAGTAGTTTCCCACCAACAATCAAGGCTTCACCCTCTTCTGAACACATCACAAATTTCTGGGTGGTTCATTAGCGTTCTGGCAGCAGCTGCCTGATAACTATGATTTGTGCAATAATCCCTATCCAATTGGCTGCATCCCACTGTTCCCCTTTGGAGGTGGGGGGGCAGCAGAATTGCAGCAAGCTGTACAGAGTGCCTGATGAATGCTGGAATACGGCAACATGTGAAGAGCTTAACTCCAAGCACTGTGGTCTGAAAGAAGTGAGAAGGGGGCAGAAATGTTTCTTTTTGTAATGCAACACAGACAAACAATCAGAATGTGAAACAACACAAATTCCTAATAGGATGTGAATATTTGGGAAAAAGAAAGGATCTGAATCAGATGAGTGGCAATGATCTAAAGAACAATAATTAATTACAAAAGGAGAAACCAAAAGAGATTTTGAGCAAGTGGCTGTGCATGTACAGCATCCTTCCCAGCATGGAGGAGTATCACCCCATTTCCCACTGCTCTGTCATCTCCATCTTCATGCAATAGTATTTAGAATCCTGAAAAGAACTCTGTAGGACGTTGGGAATAATGTCATGATTACATGAATGGAAACATTCATAGTCAGAGCAGAGAATACAGAACAAATCTGGCAAGAATAGAAATACTGCTAAAAGGGCACAGGTTGAAAAACAAAAAAAAAGGCAAAAAAAAAAAAGGCAGGGAGAAAGATGCAGTCCTGAGAAGTCCTGAATACTGCTCAATCAACACGCTGGATTAAGGAACAATTCCTGCACTGGGTCTTCAAATTAAGTGCACAGACACCTTCCTGTTTCTCCTCTGCAAGTCACTGATGTCATCCCTCCTCTTGGTTCATAGAAGGTTTCTAAGAGTGCTTAAGGGAGTAGGAAAGGAAGCAAATAGAAGGGGGAGGACCCAGGCAACTGGGAAAGTGAAAAAATTTGGATTACTCCAGCAACATTTTTTTTTTTAATTATTAATTTTTATTTTTCCCTAAAAACCTCTTACTTCTCCAAGGCAGGTCATCTGTAGAAACACTGGTCCTACACAGACAGGCTCAAAATGATACTGGCGCTCTGCCACAACACATGATCTGTTTCTAAGCCTGTGATAAGCACTGGCAATACTGAACAGACTTTCATAGTCATAGACATAGCAATGCAGCAATCTTTAACAAAAGGTAAGCTGGCTTTTTCAACGTATTTTCCACTATAAAATCTACTTTTTTTTTTTTTTTTTCATTAAAAGGAAATAAGGGAGAAATATTCTGACACCACCATATAGCATCAGTCTCATCACAACTGCAAATGTGAATGGTTTATGCAACAGTTCTCTGAAGGGAGCAGGATGTACCTGCTGACTACCTAAACGTTGCACAAGCCTTTCCAATGGATGTCTTACCCCAGGACATTAACTGTTCCAATTCATTACAGTCTCACCTAATTCTGATTCTAAAATCATTTTAAATATGCCATTTTCTTGTTCTAGCTACTGGACAAAGTAGGACGTTCTTTCTTCAGGTGAGTATCACTGCTACATCTGTGCATGATTAAGGCAAGGGGCTGAAGATGGCACTTCTCTTATTATCTGCTGGTTGAATTTCATCATCCATGAACAGCCTCCTCGGGTTCCAGCCTAAGTCTAACAGCAGCAGAGCTGCCAGCCGCGGCTGTTACAAGAGAACAGCCAAGAGCTTATTTAACAGTGACTGTTAACACACAAAAAAAGGCTTTACAAAAGCAAAACAATAACACCTCAAGGAGGTTTTAAGTTTCCTGTGTGCACTGTGCTTCAAAGAACTTGAAGCAGATCTGCCACAGAAATGCCACTTGAAAACAGTGTTTTCCCCTGTCTAGGCTGTTATCCTTGTTCACTGATGTGAGAACATGCTCATAACAACATCCGCCACACTTTCAAAAGCCAGCAGAAAAGTGGACTGAAGGTGAAAGAAAATTCATCTGGCATTACCTCTGTCTTCCATAAACTTATAGAGCTGTTGGAGGAAGTTGTCCCTCTCTTCAGGATCAAGCTCTTCCTCGGGCTGCAAAAGCAAATGCAGTCACAATGAAAACAAAGTATGCAAAGTAACACTTGATTTGTACAGAAGCATAATGGCAAAAACTAAACCCCAACCACTTTCTGCTTGGCCCCACACCCTTAACATGGTGACACGTGCAGAAGACAAACTTTCCCTGGTGTGTTACAGTGGGTACCACAAGAGGAGAAAAAGAAAACGAAGAAGAGCATTCAGTGTGATCCTCAAAATGAAAATATTATTTAGTGTCTCATTCTAATACAGAAGAGGTCTGTTATTTACAGCACCGAAGCAGTTCATAGGAACATAGTATTGTTTGCTTACTAACCTTCCTCACCCAAACTACAGCTAAGGCTGGTAAATGCTTTCTCCAACTCTTCCTATTTTTGATGCTCAAGACGAATTCCTTTTGTGATTAAGCACTGATGCTTGCCTTCAGCTCACATTTGGAAATGCTTTTACAGACACTTCCACCATTCCCTAAACACATATTTTCCATACTTTTCTATTTTAAGTTCCTTCATCTTATCTTTAAAACCTAAATTCTTA
Organism: Centrocercus urophasianus; assembly: GCF_019232065.1. Taxonomy (NCBI): domain Eukaryota; kingdom Metazoa; phylum Chordata; class Aves; order Galliformes; family Phasianidae; genus Centrocercus; species Centrocercus urophasianus. The sequence continues at coordinate 48,462,457 of NW_024884586.1, forward strand.
AACAGACAAACACTTACAAAACATTATGGTAAGCAGTCCACATTGTATAACAACGCTTTTCTTCTTTTAACCATTAAATTTGGGGGAGGGTTGGAGGAAAGGCAAGAGAAAAAAATCCACTTTCTACATATCTATATAAACTTCACAGATTCTGAGATTCTAGCAGAGCCCAACAAAATCTTCTCCCTGCAATGCTTTATGCATGCCACATTCTTCCTGCCAGCCTGGCAATTACAGGACTGCTGCAAAGGCAGTTTGTACAAGGAAGACTGCAAGTGTCTTGAGAGAAAGACGTAGAGCACGTGTCAAAAACCTTACATTACTTTATTAAAAATAACAGAAAAGTCACACGCAGCTCCAGAAGGAAAGCAGAATTGTAATTTCAACTTCAGCCTCCTCTGTGTTCTACAAACTCAAAGCTCCAAGGCAGAAAGAGAGGCAGTGAAATGTAAATGTGCGTGCTACTGCTTTGTTAACCAGAAAGCAATCTGCCAAGCATCAGTATGAATTTCAGCTCTGTCTGCATCAGTGAATTCTATGCTTCAAAGCCCAACAGGGATCACCTACAGACAGACAGAGATGGTATCTGTTTCGTATTTTCCCATTTTTTCTTTGGAAATAATTGGAGGAAATTAAATGAGAAATTACATTTCCTCATGTTGCATATTATAGGGATTATATAAAGAGGAACAGTTATCTATAGAATTACATCCTTTCAGGTTAGCAAATGAATTATTGCTATAGAAACCACAGCTCCTTTTCCCTTTCTTGACAAGCTGCATCACGAACTTCACGATCGAGAAATTTCTAACACCTACTGTAATGTTTACTGAGTGGAGGCAATACGACTCTCACTATACCAACCAAATCCATCTGAACAACACTAAGCATTCAGGAATATTTCTGAAGAGCTGCACTCCAACCATTTCTCTTACAGAGGCTGAATGCCAAACCAGAACTGTAGGTCAGAACAGCAGAATGTAGGTTAGAAATAGCACTCTTGCAGACAGAACGTTAACTGTTTCACTGACATGCAGCATTTTCACCTGAAGAACAAAAAGGAAAGATGAAAGCTTTTACACGCTTACAGAATGGGGACAGGAAACCTGACTGCAGTATGTGAGATCTTGAGTTCCATACTCACTTCTCCCTGCAGACTGTGCGTGAGCCAGGCTGGCACTCAACAGGGACAGTCTGTGTCATGCCTGGCACCCACACCAGGGAAGGCCCAACTCCTTCTGAGAAGTGACCTCAATATGACACATGAAATGCTGATGCCACAACCTGCCATCACCATCAGAGAGTGAATGAAGAGCTACAGTTCCTAGAATATCCCTCCAGCCAGCAATGAGGCAACACTGATACCTTCTGAAAGCTCACCTCTATATCCAGACACACATGCCCATTTGCTAGATTGGGAATAAATAAGTTTATAGAGGGAATTCTTCAAAATTAGCTTTCTTAAGGACGGTTCTGTCTCTCCATTTCATTTTCCTCACAGAGATGTTGCAAAAAAGAGACAGTACCAAAGGCAAGTTCAAATGAGAAGCAAAACAACATCAGATTTGTTAGGGCCATGAGTTCAAAATCAAGACCTTTCTTCTTGTCCATCCAATACCCAGAAGTAGATGCAACGTGACAAAAAGTGTTTTGTTTCAGGCCACCTAATTTCATTTTCTAAATAAGTAAATAAAGCTCCAGAATGCCCTTTTTGCCTTATCACCAAAAAGCCAAATTTGGGGGTGTTTGAGAGTCTGTTTGTCCTTTCTAATGAGCAGGTCACATCATTCAAAGAATATGATAAACACTGAAAACTGAAAGCAGCAATGAACACAGGACTTCTGTATCATGTGTCTCCCAGTTCCATTTCATATTACCTTTCGAATAATGCTAACAGTACTCTCATGTATTTTGTACAAATTACTTGGCGGTCATTACTCTCAAAAATAAGCAGAACACAAACCCTGTGAACTTGCAGAAATCTCCTAATTGATTTTGCTTCATTTGCCTTCCAGCCCCTTTATGGACCATGAGTTCAGCCCTCTATCCTTAATATGATTTTCACAAAGAACACAGCTCAGTTACCCTGACCCATCATTTACTCTACAGAACAACACCGAAGCTTCTGTAGATGTTAACCTGAACAGCTGAGTGGGAGCACAGAGGAAAAATGCTTACAGGCATGCACATCATACACTCAGTCAACACCAAGCCAAGGTACCAGGAGCAGATCTTCCTGTCATTAACAGATTAACAACACAGTTAACTCCTACATGAAAGAAATGCAAGCTAAGAAGAGGAGCAGTGTGTACAGGACACAGAGTTCAGAAGAGCGCGCACTCAGGACAAGTTGTCAGCATTAATGTAAATCTGTTTTCATCATTTTAATGTTTCTTTCTTGATGCTGAATTTGAATTAAGGGAATGAAAAGAATTAAACCTACTGCAACAGGTTAGCAACTCTGCAATACATGAAGATGAGAAGCCTTAAAAAGTTCATCTCTACCAGGAAAAAGCATGAATCCAACCATCCCTACACACGGGCTGGGGCAGAAACGGACGATTCAGGTAACATTTTATTTGCTCTTTCAAAGTCACTGCAACAGGTTGCCCAAGGAGGCTGTGGATGCCCCATCCCTGCAGGCATTCAAGGCCAGGCTGGATGTGGCTCTGGGCAGCCTGGGCTGCAGGTTGGCGACCTGCACACAGCAGGGGGTTGGAATTGGATGAGCACCGTGCTCTTTTTCAGCCCAGGTCATTCTGTGATTCTGAGAGAAAAGACCACATGAGAATCAGGAACAGTATGGAAGTATTTTAATTTTAACTATTTGTTTCTGTTTTTTGTTTTTTTTTTTTTTTTTTTTTCTGGCCATGTTTTGTATGTTTGATTAAGGGGAGGAAATTAAAAGTGGAAGAATAAAGGGTCAGGTTGGGGTCTTCCAAAGATGATACTAAAGCCAACTCTACAGGTAGGACAGAAATCCTTTTAAACTCACAAAATTCTAACTAAAAGCAAATTCCTCACCCTTATTGAGGTCTTACGTTAACGTACCCATTAAGAACACATACTGAAAATGCACTTCAAAAGACTGCATGTTGAAATCTTGATTCCTTTGGAGTCAGAAAGGTCTACAGGGAGACTGAAAGGAACAAACATTGCCTACAAGTTCCCCCGTAAAACAGCAGGTATTTGGTTATTTCATCCTGAGAAGCAGCAAACAGGGATGATTTCTCCCCTTGCAGAACAACTGAATTACAAATACACCAGTACACATAAGAAGATTTTTAACAAAAATTAGGTAGCACAAGAAAAGCTTCCATCTCGATGGAGATAGTGGACTTCAGATTCTATTCTCTTTCCTTGTATCTGCAGTGCATCCTTTGACTACCAAACATGCCCTTAAATCACAACCATCTCATTAGGCCAGGTTGAAAACTAGATAAAAACAAAGAGAAATATCCAAATTCTTACCTGGAGTCAAACCAAGAGTGTTGGTTTTTATTTTTATTTTATTTTATTTTAATTTCACTTTATAACGAAATTCTTTTCTACAATACCTCCTAATTTTTCTCACCTTTTGTGACACAAGCAACATCTGTTCTGTTATTCAAACCTCACGGTGTGAATCAGAAGTAATCCCAAGTTGCATTACACATTGCAAACACTGCCAAAAATCCAACCAGGTGAACATGCTGAGCAACTCAATCCAATGCAATCCTTGTTAAAGTCAATGGCAAACAATTTCCACCTTTTCTTCCTTTAGAATCAACTCAGGACCACACAAGTCAGTTACCAGCAGTGAGGATTAGCATCTCACCACCACCGTACTGCTCCCATTCCTCAGAGCATGAAAAACATCACAGAACAACCACGAAAATCCTGAAAACAGTCATTCTAATTGCACTATAAATACCTGATGAAAGGTGGCATAATTAGCAAGACAGCCTGTGTCAAAACAAAGTTACAGATTTTAATCCTGGCTGGATAAATAGTAGGGTCTATCATCACTAGCTGTAGCAGGTCTCTGCTCCATTACCATCAGAAAAGATCCTACTGCAGAAAAATAGGATCCCTTCCACCCTCAGAGTCAGACTCTTCTGACTGACTCGATACTTTCATTACACATTAAGTAGGTCTGAGGCCATTTGATTGATTTAAGGAAGGCCTATCACAGCAGGTCAGCAGCAGGCCAAGCCGTGACAGCAAAGCTACTCTGTGTTTCAGACGATGGGACTGAGGGGCGTGGAGGAAAAACGATCATTCTGTAAACCTCTGTCCCATTTCCAGCAACGTAACAACATGCAGTCCCACAAAAAATAGGTCCAGTGAAGCTATTCTGACAGAGAATGGGCAGAAGCTATTTGGACCTTGATTATTAAATGAGAAAGTCTACAAAATACAAATGCAAAATCTGAGCAATTCAACATTTGCAGTGAAATAATGGCAAGGCAGCATCATTCCCTCATCAGTTCTCTGCAACTGGTATTACTGCCCTTTAAGGAAAAAGAAAAAAGAAGAAATGATGACAAATTCTTTAAATGCTCTCTTACTGCAGCAGCTAGCTTGGCCCACAATTGAAACAAATCATATATTCTAACAGTTGAATCAGAAATTGGATTTCATGGGCTAAAATGACAATTCTGCTCTGAGAATCAGAAGAGATTACTACCTCTCCTCTGCTACACAGCTTCAGCATGAAAATGCTCACCGTATTTTTATATCCCTACTTGTCACCTGGAATTAATGGATTCCACAGCTTTCCATACCAACACACCTGCTTGTCTGTAATCTTTCGTTTCACTTCTTTATATTTGGATTATTCCTTAAAAACAGCCCTATTTCTTTTATAGGAATGCGCTTTTTTTCTCCTTTTTTTTTTTTTTTTAAACCACCAAGCTCTCCCTCCCCCTTCTTTGTTTAAAACACACAGCACTTTTCTGCAAAAGCCACAAAAAATGCCATTAAAAAGGGATACAAGAAAACAAGTCGATCAATTCTTAATTTTCAGTGCTGATATTCAGCAAATTCAGACAACATTAATGCAAACAGACTAATACAAACTGCAACAGTTCACACCCTGCAAAAATGTGGCCTATTCACTGCAAACAGAGGAAAAACCCCAAAGGATTTTATATTCCACACACATTTGGCCTTACGTTTATCTAATCAGATCATTATTTCCATATAGACATCCACTCCGTTTTCCGGAACAGCAATTAATCCATAAAATTAACACCTAAAAATAGCTTCTTATTGTCCTTTCTATGTGAAAAGCTCCAGCCTGGTTGCATGCTCCACCAGACAGTTCACAGATCAGAAATCTACAAATCTACCTCCAAATCCACATTCTCAACAAAGCACGCTAACATTACAGATGAAAACACAGAATCCTTACCTACGAGCTGCATTCTTTCAAATGTTAAATGGTTTTATTTCCTTTCTGCCTATCGTGCCCAATGCCTGGACATATTTCAGCCTGACTTCCAAATATTTGTTTTTCTTTCTCTCTTTCTCTCTCTCTCTCACCGCACGGCATCCGCAGTTATACAGCATTACTTACATTCTCTTCCACATTTAAAAAAAAAAAAATAAATAAATAAATTAAAAAATAAAAATAAAAATCAGACATTACATGAAAGGCAAAGAAAGAGACAGCCCATTTCAAAGCATCTGGCAAGCCTCCCCTGGCAGGCTGCCAAGCCTCTGCTAAATCTTCCTCTCTTTTGGAGCATGCTCACTCCACGCCAACAGAATGTTGCTGTGGCAACACCGTAGGCAGCCTCCAAGTATGAACAGCCATTCTGTTTTCGCTGTGACAAAACCACACGCTGCAGGGGAAGTGAAAGGGAAACGATATTTGACCTTCCCTAGGAGAGGGACTTCACTGGATTTTTCTGTATAAAGAACCAAACGTCGCCAAGCGTATCGTGAAAACGGCCAGAAACAAAGGGAAAACAAACAAATCCCACCAGCGATCCCCTCCTCCAACTTTCTTACTAATTTAGCATCAACATTAGAAACAGGTAGCAGGTATAAAAGGAACACGGAGAAACAAGTTTTTGATGACAAGAAACTGGTTGTGGAAAATCACTTCAAATAATGCTGAAATTCTGCCGTAAATCTCCATTGAGTATTAAACTCCCTCCACTTGGTACCATCCCTAACCTGTAACATTAGAGATCAGAAAAGAGCTAATGCTGTGACTCACATATAAAGGTAAGTATTGCACTGCTTTTGGTGTCTTAGGCAGCAAAGAGCTCTAACAGGCACTGTGCATTAGCTCCTGCTTTGTTGGCCTGGCAATTTTGCTTTTGTAGTTTAGTCTGTCTTCTCATCAAACTACGATTTTCAGAAACAAGATACTTTCTTACATGAATGACATAGGAAGTTCAAAAGAAAAATACAAAGCTATTTTTATAGTGTTGGATCACAAATGTTTGCTTTGGCATCCATTTGCTCGTTTTTCTTTCACCCAAATTCTTTCCATCACTCTTTTCTGCCTTTTATTCTTTATTTCTGACCAGGAGCAAAGGGAGGATGCACAGCTCTGAAAACACACTGAAGTTAAGACAGAGCAGAACTTTATGAAGCGGAATACCTTTAAACATGCATGTTATTCTACTATCTATGAAGAGTAACTGAAATTGCCCAGACTTACCAGCACTTCTTCATTTTTCTCTTCTCTTTTTATTTCCTCTTCATCAGTTTCTGCAGCAGCTCCATCTTCCTCATCACTGCTAGAGGATTCCATAATTTCACTTATGTCCATCTTCCAGTTCCGAGGAACCACCTTTGTGCTGAGAAACGTGTTTGCTTCCTGAAGCCCTACAGAAGAAAGGGCCCTATGTTTACCTCATCCCAAGTATTTATAATCAGAAAGCATTTTTCAATTTCCTTTTCATACTCTTGTAAATTAACAAAGCAAACTTAAACCAAAAATGATAGTAAGTGATGGAGTAGCTTTAAACACTCAGTCTACATAGTACATACTTAAAGACAGATTTTAAAGATCAAGTATCAGAACTTCAAGGAGCTTAGATTTGAGAGCATCCATCTGTGTTTTTCAGCCAGAGGGTGGTGAGGCACTGGCACAGGTTGCCCAAGGAGGCTGTGGATGCCCCATCCCTGCAGGCATTCAAGGCCAGGCTGGATGTGGCTCTGGGCAGCCTGGGCTGCTGGTTGGTGACCTGCACACAGCAGCGGGTTGGAACTGGATGAGCATTGTGCTCCTTTGCAACCCAGGCCATTCTATGACTCTGTGGTATTTCCTAGACACATCCTCATGAGCACCACTAAGACTTGCATCTAGTAATTTACACAGTATCAAAGACCTTTACTTATCCACATTTTCCACGTAACTGCAAAGCTGTTTTGTTTCTGTATCAAAGTGGCAAATACTGCAGTAAAACCAATTAAAAACAAACAAAAGCCCCAAACCATCACAGTTAAGATACCATGGATTTCTTTGCTCTTTTTAAGAGATCTTCATGCCTTAAAGTTTAGATTGCAAAAACAAACAAACAAAACCCCACACCAACATTTTGTTAAAGAAAGCTGCTTAAGGAGATTCTGTCCCATTCATGTCTGGAACATCAGAGACCATTCTGATGAATAAGGGAGTGATGGTACAGGGAGAAGTCATGCTTGTATAGCAGGAATACCTCGAATTCCTTTTCTTCAACAAGGAGGAATCAGAAGATTACCCAAAAGAGGGACATACTGCAATGAACCATTCAAAGCTTTGCTAGAGATGAAAAAGCACCAGCACCTAATAACTGCTGGTAGAGTTCCTGTACTCTGAAATAATTAATAAGAAGAAAGCACATGGGAAATCTTAAATCAAACCACCTCCAGCTGTCTTGCTTGCATTATGTAAAGAAGCTGCTCCACATCTTTACTCAAAACAAAGGAACTCTTGGTGGTGGTTTTTCTCATTTGTGTATTTGTTTTTTAAATAAACATTGGAACCTTTCCCCTTCAAAAATGATATGTTTTGACTGGGATGAACAGCACTAAAAGTTTAAGATTCACATTAAGGTGAGAAACTGGCCTTCACAAGCTCAGGAAAAACACGAATACTGCAGTCACATCATCCATCCATTCAGAAAATCACCCTCTGTAATTATGCTCTTCAATCAAACGTTAATTTCAGGCTATTGACATAAGCTATTCTATTAAAGGTTACACTTCCATGCCTGGGTACTTTTCATTTAAAGACAAAAAGTGTTCCAACTATAGTGTAAATCATTGGTTCCAGGAGGGGTAACTCTGTATGTCATTTTTCAATGACATTTCAAGCACTGTACCTTCAAAATCACCTTTTTAATTTGCATAAATTTGGAGTGGAATGAAAGAAGGAAACAAAACCAAATAAGCAACACTTCTATTAGTTGCTATGTTATTAATTAGGCAGTTGTATCCAAAGCTTTTCAAATTTATCACATTTAAAGCTGCTTGCAGAACAGATGACCAGGAGAATTCTCTTCAACACGCAGTTGTTACTCTGCTAAAGTTAACATTACTGCTGGCTAAGTCTACGTTTTTAAAACACCTAGAATTTACTCAAGTTTACCTTTTTTAGGCGAGGACTCCGATTTTGGTAAGTTTAGAGCATCTACTTCTTTAATGTCTTTTCTTGCTACTGAGTAACTGAAAAAAAAGAAGAAAGTTCTGTTACTTTTATAACACAGTGAAACAAGTATTTGACCCATACAAATAGAGACTTCTAAAAATTCTAGTATTTCTTACTCAGTTTCAAGCTCCTTTCCTACAAGTAAATGTAAGACATTTGTTACTGTGGTCCCTTGTACAAGATTTAGAACCAGAATAAGTTCCCAATATTCACGTCCGAAATTCAGACAATGAAGGAATACTTATAATAAAGAAAAACATGTGAAGTTTCTACATGGCAAACATTCAGCCTGCACACATTTGCAAAGTTGAAATAGTCTAAAAACGCTGAAAACATTTTCTAAATCCAAAAGACACCATCAATAGCTGCTACCCAGAACAGCAACGAGTTAAAAGGAAACGAGCATTCTATTTTCAAAACACACTTCCACTAGCACAGAACAAGGCAAACTCACACATCTGCATTGATACACTGCTGCCAAACTGTCCTCATAGCAAAATATATGGAAATTACTCTGTTCTGAAGTTATAAAAACTACTCAGTTACTGAATTACTATAATATAAATGCTAACCAACCTGCAAGGAAAGCCTTACAAGTGAGTTATTACAATAAGTTTGTTTTTCTTCTTTCGCTGTATTCAGAAAAAGTGGAGTAAAGCCTCAGGAATTGGAGGCTGCCATTTTCTGAAGTTAAAGCCATAATACTATGGGAAAAAAAAGAGTAGAACAGAGCCAGGCTGCATGCTTTTCCAACAACACTGTACCTTCAGTATTCAGAGCCAAATTAATCTAGGAAGCTGACGATGTGTCTACATTCAGAAGCAAAACTGAATGCCTTCTGCTACCTGAAATGTGTTTCAGTGACCAAATCCTCGTCCCTGAGTCAACACTGTGGCTACTAGAAATCACAACAGTGAGGAAGAAGAGTGCCAGGTGGCCTTCACCAAGGATGTTTCTGGTTACAGTATGCTGAGACAGATGCACTAGAAGTGCATGAGAAAAGACAAACAAGGGGAAGCAACCTTCACAAACAGTCTTAATATTCTTCTGAATACACTTTTCCTTAAGTAACACACGTCTCTCCCACCATCCACTCATCCACTCACAGTTTTTTCAAGGCGGTATGGGGACAGGAAAAGGTTAGAAGACCTTTCTTTCCTTTTCCCAGAACTCTTGATTGAGATTCTGTAAGTATTTTAATTAAACTGTTAATTTACATCCACTTAAAATTTAGAAGTGGATTAAATACTTTTTAAACTTTGCTATTTAAACAGCAATGACATCTGGGCACACGAGGTAATGGGTCAATCAGGTATTGAAGCTACTGCAACAGACACACGTGACAGTTGTAGTAGTTAAGACATTAATAATATTTCTTGAAACTGAAACACACTTTACAGGACAGGAATGACCAGAAGTTAACATCTAGTTGTTTGTTTTTTGAAGTTGCTGACTTCTCTTTCCTCTCTGAAGGCACCGAATTCTGTACCAATCCGTAGTACAAATACAATATAAAGGGGGAAGCAGGGAGAGCACAAAGAAAAAATTAGTTGGAATTGAACTATGAGTGACAAAGGCTAAAAAAATATACATATAAATTCCCTTAAATTGGAATTAAGCAATAACTATGTATGTTACTCAAAATGTACAATATTGCAAGCCTTCTTAAGTGTGAAGAACCATTTGTTTGCACTTCACATCGCAAAGGAACAGCAACTGTATACAAGCAACAATACACAAAGTTGGACCCTCCACTTTTGGATAAAGCTGTTAACACCTCCAGAAGCAAGATCTTATATAGGAAAAGAATGAAGAAGTAGTAAATCTAATAAAGGTAAGCTGTTACTTACAATTTGGAATCTGCAAAGGATCGGACTAAACACTGGTCCTTTTTCACTGTGACGTCATCATTACAGCTGGGAGAAACAACCTGAAGTTTCAAACAAAACATTTTTTTTTTAAAGCAGAAAAGAAAATGAAATAGCTTTTCTTGAAAGGAATGACAGCAGGAAAAGAGCTGCTTCCTTCTTTCTTCCAGCGTAATTTTCAGCTCTGAGAAAAGCAACGTACTCCAGTTGATATTAGCAGGGCCAAAAATAACAAATTACAAGAAGTAGTTTATCTCAAGCTATTTACTCTACTTGTCATGCACAAGCTGGAAGTTTACTATTTCATTTGTAAACTCAAACTACTCCTCTACAGAGCTGACACTGCATTGTCCTATGCATGCACTCAGTCTTTTCTCCTGTTCATAGAAGAACTGCTTGCAGCAACTATTCAAACCAACAACAAAAGTTACAGACCTATTTACTTTATATCAAATTCTGATCTGAGGGATTCAGCCTAAGAGATAAGTAGCTTGGGTTTTTTTGGTTGTTTTGTTTGTTTGTTAGTTTGTTTTTTGAGATGTAGCTAATATAAACCAGTACAGATTCCAATGCATTCTTCCACAGCAGTATTATCTCCAGAAGTCTAAAAAGGTGCTATAAATTTAATTGCAGTATTTGTATTACCACAAACAAGTTTACATTTTACTCCAGACCACACATGTGGAAAAAAACACATTGAATGCAGATAAACTCCTGGATCTACCAGAATTCAGTGGAAGGTGGACCACCCCATTCAGATGAGGCAGACAGACAAAAAGACTTTCCTGCTTCTCAGCTCACAGACAGCTACACAGCCACTAAGGAAGGTAATCCCCTGCCTGGAACCACGTAAAGTTCAAATCTGCTGTTCATAAAGCAATATACAGCAATCAGAAGACACATTGCAACACCACATTTCACATTTTAAACTGAGGTACAGCTGCTAACTCAACTGTGCACCCTGTATTAAATATCTGCAAAACTCTGTGAACAAAATCTGTCCATCTGTTCAATGCTCCAAGCAACAATCACATCTTTTTTGAGTGACAGAAGATGCATATTAAGCTTGTCTAACACTATCAGAAAAGTCTACTTAAGAAAAAAAACTTTTTATGTGTATCTATAAATTGTTTTGGGCTTACAGAGGATCTGCCTTTACAGTACAAGCAAAGGCACTTGAATTTAGTCAATATTTATTGTTAGAGAAGGTAATAAACAGGATCAATCAATGTAGTCAGATGAAAATAGTAGCCAGCCTACTGCTAGATGAACTGGCTGTGTCATGTAGCTGCATGCATGATAAGAACTTGTAGTTAAACCTGAAAGCCTAAGGAAAAAGGCAATCATTAAATACCAAGAAAAAATTCATGACATATCAATCATTTCACGTACAGTTTTGACTGACTTAAGAGCCATCAAACTGTAAGTTATACACAAATATTCATTGTTGTTCTCCTACTGTTCACAGACACTGTAGAATATTTGGATTTTTAGAGAATATGGGCAGCACAGCTGGCCTGACTGCATTCACAGCTTTGCTGCAGAAGTGTGCAAACTGTCCAAGCCAAGAAAACTGTTATAGGAACAGTGCAGCAAATTGGATTATATTCTTGTCAGAAAACAGTAATGTGAAATTAAAGATTTCAATGTTTTAAACAACTTACCAAAGCTGGATACCAGTCTGCCTTCTCAGAATTACAGGTCACACTCACAACTTTGCCAAGCAGTTCATCATTGAGACGCCTTTTATCTTCATCCTCTTCTTCACTACTTTCTTCTTCCTTTTCATCTTCAGTTCTGAATTATTAAAACATACAATATTTTAAAGTTTTCACCTGAGGTTAATATTTGAAAGCAAAAATAATTAACAGCCAGATCTTCCTTGTTTTTCTGCAAGGACTCAGAAATAAAATTATAATTTTAAGAACTGAAATTGCTGGAAACACTCCTAAGTAACAAATGCACTGACTTAAAGGATTCTTGTAGAAATTCTTTCCAAATAGTAGCATTTTACCACAGCATCATGTTGGAATTGGAGATGTGAATCAGCATATGATTGCACAGTGACATGAAACAAAAGGGAAAGAATCTCCACCCTTAAAATTTAAAAGCACCTTTTTTCCTATTTTATAAAGCAGCTTAAAAATCCCACATTTCCTGACATGACTTCGTATTATGTGAAAGGAGAATGGAGAGCCTTAAGGCTACTGCAAGGGACAAAAACAGCAACAATAAAACATCCATTTCATACTACAGCTAAAATATCAACAAGTCTGCATGAACTGAACTTCTCAGTCTATCATCTTTGTATGCAGCTCACATGATGATCCATCCACAGAATCACAAGGCTGGAAACGACCTGCAAGATCATCTAGTCCAACCACCCTCCCATTCCTATTAGTACCACAAGCACTGTGTGCTTGTCCAGACTGTTACAGCTTTAACTGAACTACAGTTTTAGCAAAGGACACTGAAGTGAAGGAACAGAGCACTAACAAAACTCACACAGGAAGAGAAGATCTCCTTCCTCTATTAGATTTCTTCCCAATAACTGGAGTTCCAAAGTGCTCTGGGTTGGTTAGTGGCAATTGATCGAGTGTCTACGTGAACAAAGAAGAAACAAAGTTAATTTGCAGTTTCTCATATGAAAAAAAATTAACTGTCTACTACCCAGTTTTTAATGTATGTCCATCATCTTACCTCACTTTCTGCAAAGTGCCTTTCTCCCTTCAAGCATAACGAAGTTCGTCTCAAGGTCCTTTCGTCACCATCATCGAAAACTAGAATGCAAGCAAGAAAACATGTTGGCAGAAAATGATCCCAAACTGACAAAGCAAGTCTACTGTTCACCATGCAATTTAGAATACTCTCTAAAGCACGATTTCAAAGACCTTCACTTTGACATTTATTTGGTTCACAAACACAGGGGAGGTGTTCAAGATTCAGCCTAAGGAAGGGTAACACTCAAATTCACATCAGTGCCCAGGAAGGCTTTTGGAAGCTGTAGCTTTAATCTAATTTAGACATCCACCTTATCAATACATTGCACTTCTTCAAACCACAGCTACTGGCTGTATACCAGTTACTATTATCTAACAGTGTTTTTTCTTTTTTGTTGTTCTTGCTTTTAAATTATCCATTTATTCCTCACTCATTCTTTTGATTCCCCTCCTTTTAATTCTCTTTCTCCTGCTGCACAGAACTCAGAATTGACAGAATTCAGAAAGAAGATTTAGTAGACAAATAAAGATGTTAAGGGTAAGGCAAAAGGAAGTTCCACCAGTTTCCAATATGCAGCTGAAGAAGTCCAGGACACTCTGAGTTCACTGTAAGTTTTGCCTGAGAAATATCTACCCTTCGGTCACTTTAAAACATTTTCACCAAGATTTCCATTAAGATAAGGAAAGAAAAGTTATTAGTTTCCCCGCTTGCTGAATTTTATTTCAAATGTTTTGGTACCTACAGTTTGAAGTAAGCAACAATATTCCTTTTATCTCAAATATGTCACAGAAACAGCTTGTATTTTAAGGAACACACAATATTTTGGCAACATGGTTTCCCATGTTCTGGTTCAGATCCCTCTGCATGAGCCACAAGAACGGGCTCTTTTCACAGAGCAGAGACCAGGTGGCTGCAGTCAGTCTGGAAAGTTAAAAGTTTATTTGTATGGGTCAAAGGGCAGAATACTATTCTATATTTAAACTACTTGAAATGTGCTTTGTCCAGTAACTAACTTTTTTTTTTTTTTAATTAAAATAAGAAAGTGTAAAGAGCATTTTGTTTATCAATGCAGTAATTCTGGCATACTTCTATTAAAAAAAATATGAAATTACATGATTTGTTAGCAAAAAGTACAATTCAGTCACAACAAGAAAAGCATTTCTCTCACTTGTCAACAGAACAGAATGGCCATATTCTCAATCCTAGATTGAAACCTTGGACTGGAATAATACTGCAATAACAGCTCATAATAACATATGAATACAAACTTAGTTAAGCTTGATAAGATAAGCATTGAGATTGTTAGAATCTCAGAGTGGAGATAGTGCTGCTGTACATTGCAATACTGAATTATCTTAATGGCTTGTGTCATTATGCAGTACACAGAAAGCAAATCCTGAACCCTAACATTTTAAGAACAGCAGAAAGATATATGCCTAATTAGCCATATTAACCTTTTCAAAGCCTTTAAAATACGAATCCCACAAAGACCTGTCAATCTCAGTGCCAATACAATACTCTCAAAATCCTCTGGTTTGGCTGACAGCTGAAGGAAGCCAGCACTGATGCACTTTGCACTGAAGTATGAGGTCTCCCCCTCAGCAGTGTACGAGATGTTTACATCTTATATACATTTCAGCCCTTTGATCTTTAACTGCCACCTAATCTGTACATAATATTCATACATACACTTTGATAGAATGCAGTGGTATACTTTCAGGGACCCTACAAGTGCCTGCAATTTCTCATTGTTCTGAAGAGGTTTAAAAGCAGATCATCATCATTATGCTTTACTGAACACATTCAGAACTGAAGTCAAAGCACTTCACAAACAAGGTTTTAGGGAACAGAAGGCTGGTGATTAGCAATAGGTAACTTTATTGGAAACAGCAAATAGGATCTGATACTTGGCAGTAAAGAAAAAATACAATCAGTCTATCTTATTCCTACTTCCAGAAGTATCACCTTCATAAGTTTCTACGTCACCTCCGCAGGCAAATACGACTCCTCCTCTTGGAAGGAATCTGACTTAATCAGAAGCATGCCTTGATACTGTCAGCACCTTTTCAGAGATACACCTTCCTGAAGATAAGTAGGCCTTGTGCTTCCATCTCAGGTGCCTTTTTCTGAAAAATCTACTTCACAAAACATACAGCTCATATTGCCTCCACCCCGTGCACAACTTTTAAATGCAAGTCCTAAGGCCTTTAGGAGAATGACTTTTCACCATACAAATATTATACATGCTATGGATTTAAGAGATATAAGCAGTAGATGAGATAGCAGAGTTTTGTCTATGCACTACATCAATAGTATAATAGCAATCATGGCAGAAGAACATAATAGGCTCTTAAATTAAAACTGCACATTCATTCTTCTTTGCCTATATTAACAAGTATGACTGTTTAGGTAAAATGCCTGGTACTAACAAAGAGATAAAAACTGTTGAACTGATGCTGAACAACTTATATGAATTGCTTTATTGTTTCCCAAACAGGTCATTGTTACACCTCCAAATTCTCTGACAGCAGAAATGCTTACATGCTGTATTTCTTAAGGAAGGCTGCTGAACAGTCAGGCATACGAAGGAGGAAAGGAAATGGGGATGGAAGGCAGGGATATCTCTCTCCATGCCCACCCAATTCAGCCATCGAAAGATGCATTCACAGTGTCACAATATTTATCACAGAAGGGGGACTTAAAGTCCTGTCTCCCTAAAGAAGCAGAAGCCCTTTATGTGCCACTGCTGCCTAACCCTGAAGAGGGCACGTATTCACCGGGGCAACAGCCATTTCCCAGCTGTCTGCTCCAGCAAATACTTCTGGGAAGAGAGCAATACCTCCTAGCCAGGAAACTAACTCTACTTTTTAAGAGTCAATCTGACAAAGTAGGAATGACAGGAGGAAAAGCTGGCCAGAGGCCTTTCTTCCAAGGCGTGTTATTTAACCAAGAACAGTGACAGAAGGAGAAGAAAGATGACTAAGCAGCACAGCCTGGAGGAACAGTCTCTATTCTGTTTGTTCTCATTCAATTCCCAAGAATGCCCTATATGGAGCTCAGTATGTTCCATATACAGCATTGTTAAACAGTGGAAACAAAATGGAAAATTTCAGACTTTTGCTGCAACCCAGCCTTGTCAGTAACAACAGGTAACAAACAGAAGTGGATGCACTCCTGTCCATGGAAGCTTAGGCAAGCCAAAGCTATGACAGAAAAACAAAATTATCCATTGGGAATCATTGCAGTACTTTCAGTAAGCTAGGAAAACAAATATCTCAAAAACTCCCTCTTAAAAATGGAGTCCATCAAACATGCATTAAGCAGTGTAGCTTTCCACTAGCCCTGGATTAGCAGTTATCCTCCATTCCCTGGCTGCAGCAGGCCCATGCATGTCTCTATAAGCTATTAGCAACAGTAACACTAATCCTAACCCTGCCCTCACAAAAACACTATCTCAACATCCGTTCTCATTTGGTTATAAAGGAAATATTAAAAAGCCAACTAATCCAAATAGTGCTTAAAAACCAGGGAGAAACTCATCCCAAGCTACTGCAGATCAGCCATCTTATAAATATCTTATTTATATATATCACAAGATAAAGGGAAAAAAGAAAAAGAAATAAAGAGAACAAAGCAGGAGAGCAGCGGTAACATACTTGAAATAGTTACATTACTTGAACACACAGCAATCAGTCTTACCAGAACAAGGCAGTTTTGTAACATACAAGTGAATACAGAAAGTAACCCTCCAGGCTGCATCAGCTTGCTAACTTCAAATCCAACAAGTTACGTTACTGTCCTTGCTCAAAAGAGGAGAGATTCCACACTGCATAGCAAGCAAACGTTTTTATTTTATTACTCTTCCTATTCAAAGTTTTCTAAACCTACCGAGACAATGAAAGTATATGCCAACAAATAAAAACTGTGTCACTATTTCACTACTTGCCTAAGGTGTATCAGCTATCAGAGATGCTACCCATGAATTATCCACAAACATGTGAAAGCCTTTTAGCTTTTTGTTTTTCAACTACAGAAACAATATAGAAAGTACCAGGATTCAGGCTGCACTTGTTGAATAACCCTGCAGATAAGGACTGCACTAATCACTGATTCATCGTTGTAACAAGATGCTGCAATGGATTGTGCTCCTCCAGAGACCAAGCAATTCAGTGATGTGTTATATTTTAGAAAAAGAAAACAACTCTAGAGGAACTGTTCCTCTGCTCAGGTATGTATGAAATATCCCTGAAAGCACCAAAGAATAAACCTTGAGATTCCTCCTACATAAGGCTATCATAAGAACCTACTGCCTGAAAGCCTTTTTTCTGAGATGTTATAGTAATCTTACTATCGTTACATAGATTTGGAAGGAAAAAAAAACACCTCCCTGCATTTAGCAGAACAGTACAGTATTACTGTATTGTACCTCTACAGTATTACTTATACACAATAACTTTGCTATAAGGCACTGTCCACATTGTAACAAAGATGGTTTACAAGCAAGGGTTCCATGCCATGAGTTGTAACAAGGCTCAGTTGCTATACTTCCCCTCCCACACCTGCTCTCTATCTGCAGGTGCTGGAGCACAAAATGCTGTGCTGCTCTTTTATTTCCCAGACTCTTCAGAAAGCAACCAACACAGCTGTGGCACAGTTCTGTGTGTGCTGCAGACACACTTAATCCATGATACGCCCCATGGAGTGATGCTGGAAAATATGGGATTTCTTCAAAATCCAAGCAAGCAGCATTTTGGAGACGAAAAGAAAGTGGTGGTGGGTCAGGGAGGATTGCAGCACCAGAGAAGTGGGGGTGACTGGACACTTCCCCTGCCACACTCGTCCTTTAGGATTCCTGGGTGACGCATGCATAGCCAGAAGATGAAGCGATGCATCTGGACTGTACAACTCAACAGGATGCTGGGAAGAAGAACTGGTCCAACCAGCCACACAAACACAACTCCAGCCTTGCACATACTACAAAAAGCCTGCTGTAGACATTATGAAAAGACAAACTGGCAAGACTTTGGAATGGATGAAATCTAGTGACTGATAGCCTCTATCACCCTCCAGACAGGAGTAAGGCTGCATCCAGCATTTCCTAAACGTGACACCCCACAGTGACACAACTTGTGGCCAAGACCTCATTTCCACAACAACCCAGACCACCCAAACTTCACCTGCATAGGGATGAGCAGTCAGGTATCAACTCCCCTCTCTTCCCCCAGCACACACACTCAGATAACAGCATTCCCTGCAAAATGCCCCAGTGACCACAAGAGAGGAGGAAGTCACCCCTTGTGAATCTGCAGGGCAGCCCAAGCAAGGGGAGGGTGCTCACAGAGGTCTCACAAGTGGTGTTCGGCCCACAGCACAACCAGATGGGCCACACTGAATGTACAGCACTGCACCAGAGCCAAAAAGGGAAACTCTTTTGGCTTTGCAGATTCACACCGCATTTAAAAGAATGAGCAAAATTAATTACTATTTATACTAAAATATTCTGATAATTTTTAAAAAGATGCCTTACATAATAGCCAGAAAGCCATAGTTCTCAGAGAAATAAAAAAAAAACCACACTGCTTTTTACTCCAAATGGTATAAAAAGCACTACTGTGACAGCAAGGTCTACTAGAAACCACAAGTGCTCATCAATGCTTTTAATTTCTGTATTTTCCCTACATTGCAGAGCTAAAATGATTAAAGCTAGCTGTATGTCTTCTCTTTCTTTAGAAAGACTTTTCCGTGATTTTATCTTTCGGAAGACACGATGCAATGTATTTGGTCTGGTTTTACTTTCATTGAAAGCTGTAGCAGTGGTTAAATCTTCAACGAGAGACCTAAGCATATGCAGGTTACTGGTATTATCAAGAGGAAGGTGATACTTGTTTTGATGAGGCAAGAAAAGAGACTGATTTAAAGCAACTCTTCACTGAAGAAGTGAAATACAGTTTTGTACTTTTATGTAGACACTACGTTACTTTCAGCTTTGAAAAGAAGTTATACAAAAGTGTTTCCTTACACTTATACACAAGGATTTCTGCTTTGTGACATTCTGGTAATGGCAGTAAAACTCCAGAAAAAATTACAGCAGGAAAATATAACTATGTGCAGTGTGATGTTTGACCTGTTTTACAAATTAACAGAGAATCAGGTGGGTGTACACTAAGTTAGCAGCAATTCAAACGTGGCTCAGCCGAGAACAGATCTGACAGACTGCTCTAATGCTAGGTAATTATCACTTAGCAATATATCCAGCACTTCAAAAGCATCAATGCAGCACTTCAAAAAATCGCAAGTTCATTTAAAATAATTAAGTTTTAAAAGACTAAAAACTCAACCGAGCCATTTGTTACCCCAGGAACTTACACTGCTAGCCCTGTCGTCTCCCTATAGACTCCATCGAGCAGACGAGAGGGCTGAGTTGTGCAACTCAGTTTTCCAGGCTTTGTTAAGTCCTCACCCCCAACAGCTGTGTCTCTTCACCTACTTGAGCACTGAGAGATTTTTGAAGGCATTTCAAGTACTCCAGTTGAAAATTTCAACACGACTAAATGGCTACAATAACACCATTGCTAGATGTGGTACCAGGTGAAACAGCCATTTCAGAGCAGCTACCATTACAAGAATAAAAGAGATCCTTACTTATTTTGGGCAGATGGACACCACTAACAGGCAGAACTCATGTTAGAAGAGATTTTGGGGATCTGCTATGCTGGTGACAAAAGCAAATTATTATTTATTTATTAACCCACATATATTACTGACCTCTCTACCCTTATCGGTCATAGTTTTAAATCACAAAGAGGTGATGATCCATAGAACAGAAATTAAATGCTACAGGAGCACATACTAAAAGCAAGCTTTCTCCTGTGCTTCCAACTCAAGGCTGACCACGGTTCAGGAAAACATTTCAGAACTGGAAAAGCTGTTTAATCCACTTCCCTTTCAAGTTTTGAGCTTTGACTGAATCGTCAATAAGACTGCCAAGGAGCACAGCCACCATCTATTAAAGGGGAACCAATTCAGCTCTTGTTTACTTGACAGCAACATAAACATACACTCCATACTTATCCAAAGCTTTCTACAAAGTTACAATGGGAGAAGCAGGCTAAAAAAAAAGGCTTATTTCTCACACTCTGACATCTCTGTACTCAAGCTAAAGCACTTCCACTACTATCCAAGTTAAAGAGCCAAGTTATGAAGATACAAAATTCTCAATCTGCTTGCCTTGGTCAACATCACCTCTGCTTTCAGTATCAATAAACACGACACCACGTACTACTCATGACAATTTTAGTAAGATCTGAATGCAATTCCAGCATGCTACAATTGTATTTTCAGATGTATGGGTACCCTATATGCCACATTGCACACTGACTTATCATGGAATCATGGAATTACTTAAATCCCCTCTCATTCCCAGGAGCTCCAAAGTTCTACAAAATCCTAGCAGCCTTAGTAAATTTGCATATGAAAAAACATGCAACTTTACTGTCCTCTATTCTATCTGTCTAAAGATAAAAAAGGTAGTAGGTGTTCACCAAATATGTTACATTGCAGTGTAAGGCCAAAAGGACTCAGAAGTAAGTCTGCCTTTTCCACCTGAGTACCACAACTTTACAGCTTAATCTAGAATTCTAGAGCAATGTATATCCTTGAAAGGAAAAAAAAAAAGATCACAGAATCACAAAGTAGTTAAGGTTGGAAATGAGCTCTGGTCATAGAATGGCCTGGGTTGCAAAGGAGCACAATGCTCATCCAGTTCCAACTCCCTGCTATGTGCAGGGTCGCCAACCAGCAGCCCAGGCTGCCCAGAGCCACATCCAGCCTGGCCTGGGCCACTCAGAGCAGGGCTTTTAAAGAGCAGCTGGCTTTTAAAGACCTCCAAACAAGAAATCCCAGAACCTCTGGGCAGGCTGTGCTTGGTCACCTGCACAGCAAGTAGGCCCTTCCTGATATTTGTTAACAATATACGAGAATTAAAAAAAAAAAAAAATGCAAAGAGCAGTGAGCACTGTCAACTGGAAAGTCAACCAGCTCATATTTATAGCACGCAATAATAATAAACGTCTCATGATAAACTCTTCCAAATTATTTCCATTGACAGCCTTATCTTGATCCCATCAAAGACTAAATAATCTCATCTACTGCAAAGGGAAAGTTGGACTACTGAAAGTACTGTCTATCTTAAAACAAACAAACAACACAAAACCAAAATAAAACTGATATCCCACGCTATATGGGACTCTTCAGCAGGGTACTGAAGAATATGAAGATAAAACTGAACTGTCTGTATGCAAGGATATTAAGAAGAAGCAAGTACAGAACAAATATAGTGGAGTAGAATGGCAGAATATACAGTACAATTAAGAATAGTGCATTTCCTCCAAGTTGGATACTTGGAAGGCTATTCGATCCAGTTACTGTGGTTGTTTTTGTTTGCTTATATGGCATCACCTGAATGTTGCAGGCCACTCCAGTGATAGAGCTATTTCAGAAAAGCCCAGGTATCAGAATGAGCAATTCTATTTATTCAAACTAATGAAGTTTCTCTTTCAGTGAATCCTTATTGAACGCTGACATTTTGATGATTGTGCGTTCTGAGGTTTGTGTCAGTAACTAAAAAACGCAGCCTCCTGCAGGAGAAGCAAATTTGGTTTCTATTTTATTTTAGATTGAATCATTATTTGAAAAAGTTTTAAGGCAACAGTTAAATTTAAGTTACAAAAAAGGTCCCCTCTTTTCTTTTTAGGTGCAATGGCAATTTCTTTAAAAATAAGTTCCTTTCTTCTGTTACTTCATACAAAACACAACCCTCAACTTTCAGCTCTACACAAAACAGAGGAATCACTTCCAAGGGTACAGAAGCTGTGGGTGCTGCTGCTGCTTTTGTAAGACTGCATACAGTGAAAGAACACTAGCAAGCCAGTCAGTCAACACATGTCACAAATATTCAGCCAGAAGTGCTATTTTGAAGTTTGTCTTAAAATCTGCAAAAGCCATTCTGAATTCCATTGAGTGAAACCACCATCAGCATATGGATGTTGTGCCAAATAAAACTTGTCTGCTGAGCCCTTTGCTACAGCCTCCTTCAACATCAAATTATTATTCTATTTTTAAGGAAACAAGATCTGGAAGACTTAAAGTTCCCTTCGAAATCTCAGCTCTTACAAAACAGAATATAATTACTTATGTTATTATCTATAATTAGAAATGTATTATTCAAAGATTAGAGACTGTCAACGAAAGCATGTGGCTACTTACCTACAGTATACCAGCTAGCATCTGTTAACTTGCTGATAACAGCTTCTTGAAAGGATCCATCAGGCATTTTGGTTTCAACCATGGCACCAACCTGCAAAAAGGGGTATCCCAAGGTTACACATAATCCAGAACTCAAATGAAAGAGACAGAACTCACAAAAGCATTAATTCTTCTAGTAAGGCAGGATTTCATTTGGATAATGTTGAAGATTCATTTTAGCTAAATGTTACTTTGTGAAATGTAGTTGCATAGCTGGTAAGAACAAAGGTTCTTAAGATGAACTCTGGTTAGACAATAAAGCAGTAAGGATCTTGGGAAAACTAATTTCAGCATGGCTTATTCCGTAACAAGAAATAGTACAAGGCTCATTGGAAATAAGTATTCAATTATTCAAAGTAACTCTTATTTCACTGTTGATGTGTGTTACCAATGTTCCTTACACTTTAAAACACTTCTAACATTATTCTTTATTGTTGTACCATCAGCTAGATCAGACTCTAACACACAGCAGTGTTTGTGCAGGCACTACTAAAGATGATCTCTAAAAATTTGCAGTCAGTGTTCTATAATGCAGCTGTTTTAGCAGACAACTTTCAGCTCCTGTAAAAACACAAATCAACATGCATTTTTATATAAAATACATCAACTACTTTAAAAACACTTTCAGAACACTCATGTTTATTACTGTCTAACAGGTTTGAAATTACCCTCGTGGAATCAGGATCTCTGTTGCTTATAACAGGTTTCAAAAGCAGCATGTGCAGTTCTGTTGGCATATGAAGCATGCTACATGGAGAACACAAAGAGCCTCCAAAAACTACAAGAGTTAGGACTATTCAGAATCAACCCAACCAAAAGCAATGGGCCTCCTCCTGTTGATTTACTATGAGATACAGCAATAAAAGGCATGCAATATACATACTCTTAGAGGTCCTTTCACTTGATCATCTTGAACTAATTGAGTTGAGTTATCCCCCTTCAGGACCACCTGAAAGACATTCATAAACTTGTTCATGCATTCCTTATTTGTAATGGCATATAAAAAGTCTAAGAACAGAAGTAGCAAATGCAGAAAATCAACTTTTTCTCCATCACACACAGTCAAACATTACTGTGAATGCAAAACCCTCGGCGTGGATGGCCTTATTCACAGGAAGGCCCAAGCAGCACACTGAACACTCATCCTGAAACACTACAGTCAAAGAAGAGGGCAAATACAACAACAGGTGCTCCAATGAAAAGAACTGAAGCTTTCGATGCGAGTTTAGATACTGATGCACCCCAGGGTACACCTGGAACTGAGCTTAGAGATCAGATGATTCACGTGCTTTTTCTCTACTTTACCCACAGCACTTCGTTGACAACACACTGAGTAGTGAACTGCAATCAAAATACAATGCTCTGTGTATTAAAAACTTACTGAGGAATCATTGAACAGACCACACCACCACCGCTGCTACCATGAACAGGAGAAAGTTTCTATGGTAAAGATGCGAACCACTGAAAGCGTGATTAAAATAAGGATGGGTTGAAAAAGAGGAAGTAAAACAATTTTCCCTTTAAAATCCTGTGTTTGAGAGAGTAAGCATCATGACACAGAAGGAACAGAAGCCTGTGCAAGTTGAATCCCTGAGTTTGCACAGACTCAGCTCAGAAACATAGAAGATGAATATTTAGATGTTAGCACGCTAACTGTTTCACTGCCATTTTCATAGCAAAAAGACCCACCTGAGTACCCAGGATGTACTAACCAACAATTCCCAAATTCCTATCCTTTTTCAGGAATCAAAAACCCAAGGAATTTCCTTTCCACCAATAAGATGTCCAGTTTTTGTGCTCCCCTCTCTTTATCAGATAAGCACAATTTACACTGCAGCTGTATTTATAAAAGCCAGTAGCATGTTGAAATGCACCCTGCAGTAATATGAATTCATAATAACCTGGTTCAATTAGTTTTTATTTACAATTCTCTATCAGCATCGAGATGAATACAAGTCGTCCTGCTACTCAGGAAAAGCCTGATGGATCCTCTGGACTTAGGAGGCACACTGGGCTGTGCCCACACACTCTTCATTAAAATATCAGGCTTATTGCTACAACTTCAACTGTTCTTTTACAATTCAGACACAGCGACAGGAATTGTTACCAAGTCAGAGCAGCCTCGTGTACCTACAAGTCTTGATCATGGAGTAATAAAGCACACCGTTGGATAGAGAAAAAGAAGCACACATCTACAAACAGCCTTAATGCTCAGATACTCAGACCAAAGACAAGAAAAATGAAGGATGTCAATTCAGGAAGGGCAGCACGCTGCTTTCTAGGAAGCAACTCATTCACACAGATTTCAAAGAAGGGCACGAATTTCTAACAGTACTCACTAAGAACAGGAGAAAAGTCTGAAAGATCTGAATTGCTTGATTTTTTAAACCATGACAAGAACTCTGACAGAAGCGATGTGCTCCACCTATGTAACTGAAGAGGCTGACAGCTTGCTCTACTTGATCTAAGCATTAAAGCACATGAAAACTTAGATGTACAGCTATAAAAAGAAGCTTTCATCTCTATTTAGCAAGGTTTTGAGGGTCACTAATGCCTTATTTACATATCCTGGACAGTTATCTAGAAGTGGAAAGAACTTAAGGGAACAAACCAAGCTCTGTATTTACTTTGCATTCTTAACTCTTATTTAACTAGGTTTGACTCTTGTTTTCCCACATTAGCATGAACAATAGAACTGCAACAGTAAAATAATGACCTTCATTTTTGTTTGTTTTGGCATAAGACCTGTAAACAGAAATGAATATTAAGTGTCAGTACTACGCTTGCACAGGAACTTAGCTACAGTTTTGTATGCTGCTTTGAAAGCAGCAGCAAGATGCTGGAAACTAACAAATACTCTTCTGGACATCTCAAAAACCTGATCTAAAAAGGTTCTTTTGCAATTTTTTTTCTTTTTTGTTCTTACGTTGATTTATTATAGCACAGCCTCTCAAGTAAAACTGACTGTCAGTTGGAATGAAAGGGAATTTCTGCTTCTGAAGAGTTTGCTCTTATTACTCATGTAAAGCCATAAGCCTCTAGGAGAACCTTCAAAACTGACTGCTGTGAAACTGATGCATTCATAAACAGGAGACAACTGTGATCAGGAATTGAGCAGCATAGACAGGTAATGTTTAAGCCCAGTCCTGTTTCAGCATCCTCCTGAACACAGATATGGAAAAATAACAACATGAAAACGATAACCGCACAAACATTCAAATGCTCTTAAAGTCAAAAAGTAAAGCAATGAACATTCCCTAATCTTCAGGATTTTGATCTTCTCTGACAGCTCTTTCAACACAGTGCTTTAACAAAGCCAGCACAAACCACAGCATACTACCTTGACTTTCACAAGCCTTTTCACTGTCTTAATCTTTGCCTCGCAGAAGGCACCACGGTACTTGGCACTGACATCCGTTCCCACTGTCAGGTAGGCAGGCTCATCTGCTGCCTAGTGAGGAGCAAAAAAAAACAGGAACAAAGTTTAGTTTTTAGTTCTTTTTACAGCTACAGCATTGCACATTCGATTTTACATCTGAACTTCTTGATCATTACGTGACAAACAACGTCTGTATTCATAACTACCTTCAGACTGCTCTTTAAAAAAGTAAAGAAACGAGTTACAGGAAGTTTGGCTTCACATAGTGAGGTTGACCCCCGATTCTGTCAGCCTAATTGCTCTCCCAGTGTAAAGGACCAACCAAAAAACACCTTATTACTTTCCGTGGTATGCTCAGCATAGCTCTGGGGGTGCTGAGCTGATATTAAAGCACCTCATTATGGAAAAGGTAATAATAATCAATAAAAATGACAACTCAAAAGAATTAAAGAAGGGAAATCTTTCAACAGCAGAACTGCAGCATAAAAGATAACTGCGCTTTTTCCTGTTGAAACCAATTTGGTGAGGCAGATAATTTGAGGCTGCTACCATACCAATATCTACAATTACGTCTATACCATTCTATATATAGGAGTTTTTCTCCTGCCGACTAAAAGGAGACCTCTAGAGAGATTTACTCTCATCTCTGTGAGCAGTTGTTTTTCTTGAAATCCTTTATGAAAGCTGAACCGCCTCGTTAAGGGGAAGAACTATTTCTCCTCACCTTTTCCTTAATCTGGACTTTATTACTTCAAACCTCACTTTATTGGGCGTGTGTGAAGCGGTAAACAAGGCCAGAAGCAGCACGCCAAAACGTCCATCGAGACAGGAAATCAACGCACAGCATTAAGGAACTGCTTTGCTGCTGTTTAATTGAAGGCAAGAAAAGTTTCTCTCTCTTTTGTGCACTGCCCCGTCTTTGTACTGGCAAAAAAAAACCAAACAACCCAGCAGCAGCACAGGCGGGACAAAAGCTGTGGTTTTGCAAACTTGCAATAGCAGCTGCTGATGCAGGAAGCATTTAAAGGCAGCACTCCGAGGACAGCAACTCAGAGCGTTTCCAGACAACTGCAGCTGAAACAGCAGCGAAAAACGAAATTACCTCAAGGAAAGGAAAAGGAGAGAGAGAGAGAGTTCGTACCTTCATTTTTCCCGGTTACGTGAGGGATTCCAGCTCCGAGCCGTCTCCTCGCCGCACAGCCGGGCAGGGAAGCGCTGCAACACAAGAGCGGGATCGGCCGAGGGTCTGCGGCCGTCAGAGGGCGGCGGGCGGGAGCCTCCGCCCGTCCCGGGCCGCTCGGTGCGCGTCACGTCGCCATTGCTCCCGCTCCCGGCGGCGGCTGCGGGGCGGGGAGGGCCCCGAGGCGGCAACTCCTGACGGAGGGGCGGCGGGGCCCGGCCTGCCTCCCGCCTTCCCCGCCCCTCCCCGGCCCTCGCAACTTTCCGCGGCCCGCCGAGCCGCTCCTCCCCGCCCCCCTCGGCCGCCGGCGTTGGGGCTGAGGGGAGCGGGACGAGAAAACCGCCCCCCCCCCCCCCCCCCCACCACCATACCGCGCACCCGGGGCTGAGGGGAACGGGAGCGAGCGCCGAGCGGCTTGGAGGCGGAGTTCGGAGTCCCCGTTCCCGCTGCCCGCTTCGCGGTTGGGGGAAGGGAGAGGCGGCCGTCCCGCTCCGTTCAGCCCCAGGCCGTCCCTCGCGGGGCCGGGCGCTCCCCCGGGACGGCGGCGGAGTTGCTGCTGCCGAGCCGCCCTCGACCGTTTCCTACCTGGAAAGTCGCAGCGAAGTGGGCAGCGCCCGGCTCGGCGCCGCAGTCTCCCTCCGCGACGACGACAGCCCCGCGAGCGGCGGCGCTGAGCGCGGCCCCGCTCCGCCCCCTCCTCTCAGCCCGGACTCGCAGCGGATCGCCAGCGACGAGCCCAATAACAAGCTGTTGAGCAGAATCGGTCCTCCTCGAACTCTCATTGGCCCCCTCGTGACGCCCCGGGGGCTCTGCCCCGCCCGGATTGGGCGCCGCGGACGGCACCCCCATTGGTCCCCGAGAGCCAGGCGGAACCTATTGGACAGCCACGGACGCAGGTAGAGCCACGGAGACTTTTCATTGGCTTTTAGCTGGAGCGCCCGTCGATTGGCGGCGGTTGAAGTGAAGTCAGCGCTCCCGAGCCTCTGATTGGTGAGAGCTGGATCCGGATGTAGCTGTGAACGAGTCGATTGGCCAAGCTCGGGGGTCAGGAAGAGCAACGGCGCGACGCGATTGGCGCTAACCGTCTCTTAGAAACGCGAAGGGGCGGGGACGAGAGGAAGAGCGGAGAGGGGGCGCGGGCGGAGATGGCGTCCTGCGGCGGCGGCGGGCCGGGACGCGCGACGCGCATGCGCGGCGGTCAGCCTCCCGGCGCCATTTTGTGTGAGGCGCTTTCCCATTTTAGGCCGCGGCGGGGAGGCGGCGGGAGTGGTCGGCGCCTTTCCCGCGGGGTGGGCAGCGGCGGGGCTGAGCTCTGCACCCTCACTGAGGCGGCGAGCCTGGCGGCGGTGAGCTCTTTCCAGCGCTCCGAGGAGACGGCGCGACGCTTCGCCTTCACGGCCCTTCGAGTGATGGCGGTGACGGTCGCTCCCGCTCGGCCGCGATGGCGGAGCGCGCCCGGCCGGCCCCGGAAGTGAAGCGGTGACGGAGGGTCCCTCTGGCGGAGCTCGGCGGAACCGCTGGGGCCGGGAAGGCGCTGAGGCGTCAGGTAGGGAGTGCCGGGGATCGCTCGGTCTGTCAGCCCGCAGTGGGAGGCGGAGAGGCCCCGGCCCTGCTGTGGAGCTGCGCTGTTCGGCGGGCTCGGAGGCTCTCGTTGCTCGCAGGCAGCGCTGATGCTGTTGTGAAGCCATCTGGAGGCTTCAGCTGCAGTTTTGCTTCTTTTGTTTGTGTCTAAACCTTAATCTGTGTTCAAGCTCTGTGCGGCTTCCTCGTTTTTCCTCGAAGTAACGAGAACCTGATTTCAACAGCTCGTTATCAGCTACGAAATGTATTTTTCATTTGTTTATCTTTGCATTGAGAGGACCTGTGGATGTGGTTTTGAAGTTTTTGAAAGCAATAAGGAGCTACCTTGGTTTGTAAGTTAAACCTCGCTTCAAACCTGTGTTCTTTGTGATTAAATTTGATGTTTTAGGAAGTGCAAAGGGATTGCTGTAGGGATTTTATGGAGGTAATAGCATAGATAAGCAGTAGTAAAGCTAATGCATGCCAATAATGCTTACTGTTGATGATGGGACACTTCTAACATGTTTGGAAGTGAACACAGCTGTGGCATTCTGGCTTTTAGATCTCCTCTGTAAATAGGATGTGTATAATGTGTGTGTGTGTGTGTGTATATAAAGGCTTGGTGTGCTTGTTTGAATGCTGACGTAACTTCTGTGTTGTAGTTGATGCTGTGGATAAACTGAAGAAGAAATTGTTTAGAATACGTTGAAGTTAGTGAAGTAAGTTAGTAAAACTTAGAATCATAGAATCACAAGGTTGGAAAGGACCTACGAGATCAAGTTCAACGGTCCTCCCATTATCCTTGCTGCCACAAGCCACTAAACTATGTCTTGTAGCTCCTCTTCAGAACTTCAGAAAGCCTGTTTTGAATGTCAAGTTATGGTATCTCTGTGGGATGTAATAGTTGAATCGTTCTATGATTTTTGGAGGCACACTTTGCACCTCTGTGTAAAATAGAGTTCCACTCAATAAATAAGAGTTCCTGACAAAACTAATCAGTCTTGTTTCTGATTTCTAGCAGAAAAATTCTGTCCGTCTGGGTGTAGCTGTTCTTGGCACAGGAAGTTCTTGGCACATCACTCATCTAACTACTATGAGCAAAAGGATTACTTTGTTCTCTGCATAGTAAGTCAGCAGGAGTAGTGACTTGTTCTTTTAAGGCATTTAAAGTACCTAAGAATGTCAAGCTAAGCAGCACACCAAGTAGCGTAAACATTCACGTACGACTTGGGCATGACGTTTGCTGTAATGGAATGAAAAAGCTGTACTCTTGGCAAGCCAGGCACTACTTCTAATTTTGGTTTAAAATAACTTTTACGTGATCTTCAGAACTCAGGGTTGCACTCTGATGCTGAAACACTGCATGTCAGTGTTAAATTTTTCTGGGCATTAAATGTAGCTTGTCTGTATCGGATCCTTGCAGTTGTGCTTCTTCCTGCAGAATGTGATCTCCTACAGGGAAAAGTTTGTCACGAGTGGAGAAAATAAGCAGCAGAATTTCCTGTTGGGAGCTGCTCTGTCATGAGCTGCTTTGTCATCTTTCCAAAACTAACATTTCAGTTTGTCTCATAACTTATTACTGAATATTAAAAGTATGAAAAACTGCAATTCTTGGAGCTCTGTGTTACTTTGTCAGACTTCAGAAGTATAGGAGGCTTCATGTTTCTTTTATTTCCTGTTTCTAGTGTTTACTTCGGCCTCTTCAGGTATTCTTCCCCTTGCTGTTTATGTTCTGTCAGTAAATATGCATTATATTTCCAGTGGTGGCTGAACAAACATCTGCATGCAGAATCTGTCTGCATGAACTGCTGTTTCCATATAGATGAACGTCAGGTGTGTGCTTGCCATGGAACTTTACTATCTCACTCTTTGCAGTCTGCTCATAGCAGTGTGTCAGGTGGTTGTGAAGTCTTTAGTACTCCAGCATAAAGGGAAAAAACAACAAAACCCAAGAAATGTGGAGTTGGCAACAGAAAGTTTGGTCAGTAACAGCAAGATTATAAAAATGAAAGGTTGGTTAAACCTTCTTTCTTAGTCAGTGCTTTTACTGCTGACCTTTAGCAGTAAGTTCCTTCGTGTTTTTTTTATTTACATACAAATAGAGGTAGCTATAAAAAGTGTGTATCTAAAAACAAGCAAAAAAATATTCCTGTTTATTTCTCACTTTCCCCAGCACTGTCATCATATTCCAGTCTTTGTGTTCAGAAAAATGGATGCTGTTATTCAGACATAACTGCATGCTGCTTCTGGCACTTCCTGGAGCGTTGCTGGAGAAAGCGTAGTAACCCTTAAGAAACCTGAATTAGTGCATTTTATTCCCTGAATTTTACTAGTAGCTTTCTAAAGCAGGTATGGGTATGTTTTGCAGCAGTGTAGTAATGCATGGATATTTCATAGAGTCATAGAATGGCCTGGTTTGAAAAAGACCACAATGCTCATCCAGTTTCAATCCCCCTGCTATGTGCGGGGTCGCAGACCAGGCTGCCCAGAGCCACATCCTTATACTGAGGACAGCCAAGTTTTCTGTTAGCTCTGCACACGACAGTAGTGCTCACTCTGTTGTTGCTTCTTCCACTAACATGGCTGAAATGATAATGCATGCTTAGCTTGTCTGAGTAGCTCTTGGTGGAGCTTTTGGGAGACCTCCAGGGAGGAGCAGTCCCCCTCTTACTGAATAGATGACATCCAGTCCAGCTGCAGTTCCTAACTACAGTTCTGTGTGCTGTAAGACAGGAACTAGCAGTGCACCAACTGAACTGTTAGTAGCAGCCTCATGCGAGAGAAGTTTCAGTTCTCAGCTGATAGAACTGCTGCTCTCATCCTAGCCCGTGTTAGCCCAGGGGAGATGTTTGGGTATTTGCCATGCTATCTTTTAATTCCAGACATAAACATTCTCTCCTTTTTTTTTTTTTTTTTTTTTTTAAATTAAAGATTGATATGGTATTCTTATGGTTGGGCATAATGAGAGCTGTATTCAGAGACTATTTTTCCTGGTGTGGAATTTTCTGTTACGAGAGCAGCTGTGGATGGGTGCCCATTGCTCAAGTTGACCAAACATTGGATTTTAAAGCCAGTTTTTGCATTCTTTGTCGTGTTCTGTTAAAGCATCAGCATATAAGAGTTTGCCTAGCAAAGGGTCTAATTACAGATCAGTTTAATTTCCTGCATTATTTGTCATGACCACGCATTTCCTTTGATGACAACAGTGAGGCTGTTACAACCATACTAGGGAAGTGGGTGCAGATCTTCTGTCCTCAGTGTGCTGCTGGAAAGCAGCAGTGCAGCACTACTGTTATCCTGCAGGAAAGCTGTGATACAGCTCAGGTGTGCATGTACACTGAGTGGTTGCCTAATGCTGTTCCTATCTAAGGTGTTCACTGATGCCAATTGGAGAACTAAAATCAGTTGTTTCTTTTTTGAAAAAGCATCTTCACTTGTATTATTTTCTCAGTACTTGTGTTAGAAGATTCAGAGCAGTGGGTTTTCTACTGTCTTGTTTAAAACTAATGTTCTGAGTGATTTCTGGTGGGCATTTTCTAAAGTCCTTGCTTACGCTGCCTGTTGCTGGTGTCTGGAAGGCTTTTTTCCCTTGTAATACTTTCAGAAATAGTTATGTTTAAAAAAAGTATGGAAGGAAAAGTATAGAGATTAGAGCCATGTTTTCATATACACAGGCTTTTAAGACACTGATAACTGGCTTGCTCACATTGGATTTCAAGAAGGTGCATATTTCCCTATTTGTAGAGAAAGAAAACACTGTTCTAATGCTGATGCTGAGTCTTTGGACATGGGCTGCCCACCAGCACAGCTGTCACTTTCAAGCTTGTTGGTGCTGATAAGCTGTTAATTAAAATCATGGATTGCAGAGGTTGTAGGACAGCATCACCCAGCTGAACGTGGGCAGAGACGCAGCCTGCTGAAAGCAATGTGTGTGTCACTATTAGCATGCAGCCATGCATAAGGAAGCAAAACTACCTCTGCAAGCAAGGATGTTCAGCAAAAGAAAACTTGTGAGGACAGTAGTTATGTTCTTTCTTCTAGGGCTTTTGCTTGTCTAAATTAATTCAGTCACTTACAGTTAATTTTCAGCCTCAGCCAACAAGACTGCAGGTCATCAGTATTGATTATTTGTGAAGGCATTAATGCCCTCAGTCTTCTGATTTAAATGTTATTAGCTACAAACAGGTGCCGTTAGCAAGAATTTACAGCTTAGTTGGTGACTGCATCTGAACTCTTTCCTACATCTAAGCCTTCTTTTAAAACTTACTTTTTATTTCTGAGTTTTTTTTGCTGGCTGTTATTACAGGTAGTGAATTCCCTGCCTGCTTGGGAAGTCGCTGACCAGCTGGCACTGTGTTAGCACCTCTAAGCTGTCAATTAGTTGCAAGCCTGCACCACTCACAGGAGGTTTGTATTTTCAGGGCTGTGGGTTCTTTTTTTGTTTTTAATCCTGTCAGGAGCTGCAGTTCTTCTGTGTGGTGCACTGCTAGTACAGCTGCACTGCAAACAGAGCCACTGCTATAAGCTGTGTTCTGTTGATTTCCAGAACAAAATACACGTCTTCTTAGCAAGTTTTAACTATTCTGAATCTATGGAAGGCATCTTTTATTAGGGGGCAGCAGTTTCTTCCTTGCATGCAGCAAAATGGGGTGACAGACTGGTATGAGAGTATCGTTTCAACTCTCATTTGGCTGGGGAATGTAGCTGCTTGTTAAACTGACTTTCCTACTGGGAACACATGAAGCTCTGCTTTGATTTCACTTCCTGAGACAGTGTTTCAGATTTCTTCTATTCCTGAAACATATAGGAATGAATTTGGGGGGATAAAGAGCTTCTAAAAGTGGCACTGTTTGCAGAGTGTGGATATGCACGGAATGAGAGCTGACATGGTGCTCCTGTGTAAGCATGCTGTTGAAGTCATCCAGTGTTTGCTGAAACCTGTTAATGTGTCTCAGTCTTGCCCCAATTATCAAAAGCAGCAGATTCCTGCTTTTCTAAAAATCTTGCAGAAAGGACATGTTTTACTTTCAATTTTTTTTCTGGCTTTAATTTAGGAATTACTGTTTTGGTTTTTCTTTTTCTGTATGTGTGTTTGGGATGTAGTTGTTCCTGTGAATTTACTATAACTTAACCTACTGTTAGCAAAATCTGTTGTTGAAAGAGGAGTCTGAGTGATTTTTGGACTTGCAGCCTGTACGTGTCATGAAATGTGGTCTAATTTTATGCAGAAGTAAACCACCCCATGTTTTATCTAACCTTTTATTGGGCTTGTCTTACCACGTCAATTAAAATGGTATCTTTTGTGGGTAGTTCTTATACTACCTTTAGGAGAAACTTCAGAGGATTTAACTTTTCCCTGTATCTGATGACATGTGTTTGGACTACAAACTATGCAAGGCTGCTGTCTGCTTTATTCTGGTTGTCCATTTTTGGTTTGCACAGCAATCCTAAGAACCATTTTTAAACAACTGCTTCAGAGTCCTTTAATAGCGGTATGAAGATGAAAGAGCACTGCATCTGGAAATGAGAGACTGGCTTTGAGCTCAGTTGTAGATCCTGTGTTCTCCAATACTGTCTGTCTGGTAAATGCATGGCAGTAAGGCTCCACTCTTACCTCTTCTACAGCCTGTTCCCTGCAGCTCTGTGTCACTGGAAATAAGGGATGGCAAGCTCATCTAATAGGGAAAGGCAGAGGCAGTAAATGTCTCCAAATAGCTGTCAATTGTTAGGTAAAGGTAACTTCCTTACTGCACATAACTTGAAAAACTGGTGTGTAGAGTAAAAACTAGTCATCATCTTAGAGGTGTGCAACAGAAAGAGGAGGAGGGGAAGAGAATGATCTCTTTGCTGTGTTTGGTGGTGTTATGCACTCAAAATCCTATGTTTATCTTCAGTCCTGAAATTCTGGCTTATGGTTATCATTCAGTGATGTATCTTAAGCAGCTCAGTTTTCTGTACCTTTGCATTGCTAACAGTTAAGTGCTAAGGAAAAGCACTACCATGTGCAGTGCTATCAAAGCCCCTTCCTTAGAGATGACCAGGGCTGTGGGGCCAAATAGCATCTCACCTATTATTGGACCCATGTGGGCAGTGGAACATGCAGGGAAGGGGGGGGTTTAACCTTAGGCCATCATGCTATCTATGGTTATGAGAAGTGACAAATGACCCGATGCCTGGCATAGCTCAGGCCTGCTTGGAATTGTTTGAACTGCTTCCTTTCTGAGTCAGCACCAACTACAGATGAGTAGTATTTATTGTGAAGCTATCCTTGTGTTTATCTGTCATAACAGAAACTTGACACGTGGGTTTTTTCTGTGATATTCCAACAGCTCAATCTTAAAGTAATTTAATCAGTAGTAACAAAACTTGGAATGAAGATGTTATCCAAAATCTTGTGAAAACAGTGCAGTCCATGGAAATGGATTACTCTGATGCTGCAGTTTAAATGTGATTTGTTTTTTTGAACACTGCAATCACAGCTGCAAGTCCTAAAAGCAGTCATGGAGATAAATGTAAACTAGATATGGGAGTATGTATAAACTTGGCACCTGAGGTTCACCTTAGTCCCCTTAATTTTCTAGAGCAACGCCTCTGTGTGTGGACACAGTGACTGCAACAGGGACTGCGGCATTCCTAGCTGTACATCACAGCAGCAGTGATTCATCAGCTGCTGAATAGCTATCAGTGGGTGAGTGAGACTTGGGAAGAAAAGGATTCTCATGTATGTTCTACCCTTCTTTGTTGGATCTGTGCATTTCTAACCCTTTCTGTGGTGGAACGGAAGGATGACTTTAAGCTGAGAGAGAAACAAACAATTGTATAGACCAGCTTTCTTCTGGTGTTCCATTAGAGCATGAACTTTGATGTCAAGCAATGGTATTTGCCTTTAATACTTTGAAGTTGTGTTCCAGCATGGCAAGAACTGCAGTTGTGCATTCCAAGTGGGTATGTGACTTTCTGTTCTATTATGTATTCCCATAAATGACCAGAGCCCAGACTAAGTAGGTTACTTGTTAAGCCTGAAGCGAGAAGTGCTGCCGTGGTATGGACAAATTATGCCTTTCTGGTATCTTCAAAACTAAAACTTCCCAGTACTCTTGTCAGGAATAATAAAAATGAATGTTAGGAATCACCTCTTGCTGAAATCAGAGATTCGGAAATCTTCTGCCTTACTGAGGGCATGTTCATTGTCCTTGCAGTATACTCTTGCATCTCACTGTTAAACCCAACTTAAAAACAACCATTTCCAGGCCAACCGTAGAAGCTCCTTTCTTCAGAGAGGGGGATTGAAACCTTATTTCTGCAGGGAGGCATTGCTGGTTCAGCTGGCTCTGGGAGTCTTCAGAGGCCACTGTTAGAGGCTGCTGCTGTTAGGCCTTGTTGAGTTTATCACTGAGCCTGCATCTGTTCCAGTCAGCTCTGAACAGGGGCACTGGTTTGGTTGCCCCAGTCACCTGGCATGTTAAAAGATGGGAGTGTGTGGCTACTCTGCCTTGGGTAACAGCTCTTCCAGGCCTTCCTCTCTGCACCTGTACTTTGTCAGCCCTGCCCTGGGTGTGAAGCTACAGGAATCTGATGGAAGCTTTCAGGTACCTGGTCAGCTGTTGAGCTTTTAAGTCTGACTCCTAGATACTGTTTAAGCCTGAAGGGTAAGGAAGTATCTGTAATTACAGCTAGACTTGCCCTTCTCTCTTAACCCAGTAACATGGCTTGTAAGACTGTTACATTTCCTGTACCCAGTCCTAAATGGCTCTGAAAGGATTAGAAGGGTGTGGCTGCTTGTAGGGATAGCTCTTTATTTTCACTTACAGCTTATCAGCAAGGTTTTTTTAGGTTTACAATCATGTTGTTGCATTAAAGCAAGTGGAAGAGCAGTCCTCAGCACGTGCTTCAGGCTGAGATAAGTTTACTGACTGGATTTCACTGACTCAGCCAAACTGGCAATAAGCTTTAGTAGTAAATTCAGACTGAATGCAACACAAAACTCAGCCTGACTCAGGTTCAGGTTTATGTATCACTCCACTGTTGCCTCAGGTGACAGCACTCGAGGAAGCTGTTCATCAGTCATGATTAATCGTACTTCAGGGAGGCCTGATAGAGTTGTAGCAATTTGACAGCTGTGCTAAAAGCTGGAAAGGCAAGGGTTCCACGTGGCTTACTCTAGCCCAGGCTTAAGCCTGAGACTGTCATTAAGCACTGACACAGAGCCATCTATCTGCATTTCCTTTACCTTGCCACCAAAAAGAAACAGAACCTGCATCCTGTAATGCCATTAGAAAAGAGACTGCAGAGCTTTTTAAAAGTACAAAAACTATTAGAACTGAAGGGAGGGAGGTTTTGTTTTTTTTAAAGGGCTGGTCATTACTAATAGTAAGTACTACTGAAGCATTTGATCTGTTAGGAAAGCATGCATTTCAGACTACAGATGACCATTAGAATTTTAGGTATGCACACAAGACCTCTGTTTTGAGTTCTGAAGTGGTAACCAGATGAATTTGGTACCTTGTTTCAAGATTTGTAAGTGACTTCTTGGGGCTAAATGCTGTCTATTTTCCTAAGGACCAGGAAGAGAAACCACGAGAGATGATTTTTAGCTCCTAGGAAGGCCAACAATGGATTCAGAACTGATTTACAGAACTACAGTGGGGTAGCTGTTAATAAATGTAAAGCTGAGATCTGTTAAGTTATAAAACTGGAATAAAACAGCAAAAAGCAAACAGTTCAGCTCTGCAAGTTAACACAAGGACTACTTGGAATTAGTTTTCATTAGTCCCATTTGGGGCTTAATACTCCAAATTAAAGTGTTTTTCTGGAGGCTGGTTGAAGTTGTCAGCTGCATGTGTCACCTAAACTGACAGCAGATCAAGCTGTAAAGGAGCTGCTTTTCTCCTCTGCCTGGAGAGAGAACTGGAAGCTGCTGCTGTGACAACTGAGAATAAGGACACTGGCTGGTTAAGCCAGTAAACAAGAGACCTGTAAGCTTCCTAAGCAGCTGCCCTTCCTGTGACCAGCCTGGTTCAAAAGTTCTGCTGTGGCAAGCAGCAGCTACAGCAGCATGAGCACATCTTCCCCTCTTAATGACCGTTTTGATATATAGTGCAGTTCAGAATACAGATGCATTCTTACTCTGAAATAAAAGCTAACAGACGGTAAAATGGAAAATTTATTAGTGCAAGTTGGTCACTCAGTTTCCTCCAGCAGTACATAGGAGCATCCCATGGTTAATCCATTATAAACAAACCTGTACTAAGTCAAACTTGTCTTGAAGTAACAATGTGTTACATATTCTCATCATCTGATTCATCCTCCTCTTTCAAAGATTCCTATTTAGAAAAAAAAGTTTAATTAAAAAAGGGAGTTTTGCTGTTGTTTTACAGTTTTTTTCACACATACAAAGGCTGCTATTTAGCAGGCCTGGTTTCTACTTAAGAATATATACTGCCTTTAAAGCAAATGCAAAGCTGGCAGATGCTGGAGGAGCAGCTTTTTCTAGTTGGTTGCCTTTATAAAAGGTATTTTAGTTAACATGACTCGCTGCATTTCCCATTCACTTCTGTAACTACTGAAGAGCTCATATATTCATTTCTGAAGGAGAAATGAGATGGCAAGCCTGCTGCCATGCAGTGTATTTAATAATGAACCATCTCTGGATTGCATGGAGAGAGCTTCACAGTTCTCTCATCAGGAGATATCCCAGGTGCAGGTGATTTGTGCAGCTAGACTTCTCTAGTCATTGCAATGCTACAATCCTGCTCCTTACTTCATTCTATTCCAGATTTGTTAAGAGCAGCACTGAGATGACATCAGTGATGTCAGACCTTACCTTGGCATATTTTTCTGCTTCTTCCCTAATGTCTTTGGGAACAATTTCATGTTTTCCATTGGTTACTGCAAATAAAAAGAGTACCTATTAGATAGAATTCACACAACACTGTGATAATAAAACATTGCTTCTCTATGTTCTCTTAAATACAGACAATGAGAAGCTTCCTAGGATGTTCACAGAAATTTAGAAGTGCCTTACTTTCTCCAACCCAGCTGAGTTCCAACTCAAAAGCTTTGTCCTTTACTTCATCGTGAACGATGTAGATTCTGGAAAGAATACAGAGGGTAGAGGTTAGAACAGATTTGGTGACAGGCAAAATCTACTTTCTTCCTTTCGCGGATTTCTTACTCTTTTTGAAACACCATTTCTTACATGCAATAGAAGCTTCCCCCCTGCTTTCTCCTCAAACTCTCCTTTGTGTTCATGCCATTCCAAGAGAAAAAACTACATCAGAGAATACTGTGGAGGTGAG
This sequence comes from Centrocercus urophasianus, assembly GCF_019232065.1. NCBI lineage: Eukaryota > Metazoa > Chordata > Aves > Galliformes > Phasianidae > Centrocercus > Centrocercus urophasianus. Next base: position 48,501,398 of record NW_024884586.1, read on the forward strand.
CATTGCTGAAACAGGATATTGCATGACTACAGATGAGATGCAAGTTACCCATCTAGGTGAGATGCTGAATAACCCTGCTGAGAACCTCACCTTTACAGCAGGAACATCCTGCATTGCCCTTGTAAATCTTACTTTAGCTTATACTTGAGAGTGAATCTGAACACCATAACATCTTCTGATGTGCAACACAGAGATCTCCATCCTGCCTGCTATGCCTACAACTTACAGCCTTCTTTGTTGAGGTAGTATTCCCTCAAAAAGACCAAAGCTGAAATACACAAAACTACTTCTAGCCAGCATAGGAAGTTTGGGGACAGCAGAAGGAAGGACACCTTCACTGAAAAAGCAGATGCTTTTCATTCATGTTTGATAAAGGTCTTGTGAAACGTGTCCAAACAAACACTGTATGCATACTCTGTCACTGTTAAGACTAGACTTGATGATGATTAGGTCCACCTACAGGTGTTTGTGAAGTGCTAAGCTGTTTGCAGGCTTTTCAGCAGCAATACAGTTTCTTCAAGAGCTTGTAATAGCTGCTGGCCTTTGCTTTAGGATTAAGAAATGATTAAAATGTTTGCTGAGCGATGCCAGGACTAGGCTTAAGATTTATAAAAAAACAGAACTACCTCAAATTGCTGCTAAGTTTTGAGCTGAAGCAGAATTGAAGAACAGAAGGTCTGTAAGCATTGGAAGGCCTGTGCCTCGTTTGTGGTTTCGGAATTGTTTTGAGGTCCTTGTTAGGTTTCAGGAACAGAGAGCCCACACATTCTTTCCTTTAGCAGTGACATGATAGCCTCTGACACAGGCTCAGAAATAAACTCGCATGCTGCAACACCATTGATGGAAACATTTATTACTTCTTTATAACCTCCAAGGAACAGCCATAAAAGGCTGAAAATTATTTCTACAGCTGCATATTACTAGATTTGGGACAAGTGCAGTATCCCTGAAGTAGCCCGAAGTATCCCTGCAAGCATGAAGTATTGCAGATAGCTGAAAGAATACCTGTGTTTAGCTGAAGAGATCACAGAATGGCCCGGGTTGGAAAGGACCTCTCAAAGATCACGAAGCTCCAACCCCCCACCAATGCAGGGCCACCAACCTCCACATTTCACAGCAGCCCAGGCTGCCCAGGGCCCCATCCAACCTGGCCTTGAACACCTCCAGGGATGGACGGGGCATCACAGCCTCTCTGGGCAGCTGTTCCAGCACCTCACCACTCTCATAGCAAAGAACTTCCCCCTGACATCCAACCTCAATCTTCCCTCCAAGTATTTTCACGATTACTACTGGCCAACTTATATTCTACCTTAGCAGAAGCCTTCCTGGTATCTTTCCCCCCCCTTGCTAGTACATGATTTACATAATGATGTGGTTTTGCCCTGTAACTACACTACACTCAGTGTTGCATTTACTCAGTAATGAGGATCAACACACTGAAGAGCCTCCCCCATCTACCACCAGCTATATATATATGAAAACCAGTGACCAATTCAGACAGTTCAAGCATTAATTCACCACAGCTGTAAATCACACCTCTAGCACAGAGCAATAAGATTATAATGCTTATTTTTCCCATCTTTTGTCATTTCTCAGTACTGAGCAGCACTTCCCATCTGAGAAGGCAAACATTAACAGAACACCATACTAGAGTCAGCATGAGCACTCATCTACAAAAGTGAAACCTGGTACCCAACGTCAAGGGAACAGTTTCAGTTTGAAGCCACAAGCTCACCAGAACACATTTCTGCTGAGTTGGAGAAGCACACTGGAGACTTACATTTTCGCAACCTCCTTCACAACGTCACGGCAAGTCATTTCCTTCATCTGCAGACAACAAACATACAGCTTAACACAGCGTCCTGTTTTGCATTTAGCCAGCAAACAAGTGACTGTGACGTGCCTAGGAGCTTGAGTGCAGTGGAATTCATTCTCTACAATGCATCTTTCACTCACAAGAACATATCTGTCATTACTGATTAGAGCAGCATATTTTACACCATGTCGAACTCATTAGCTAAACGTAGTTTACCATCTCAGATTCTCAAACAGGTTTCAAATTCATAGAGAGGAAGTTGGTGTTGAGAAGCTGGCCAAGGACAGCAGCTCTTTTCATGCTGAGTCTGGCAGTGCTTCCTATGTGTGTAAGGCACACACCCAAGCAAGCAATGGGCCAGAGGAAAATGAAACGTGCCTGCTTAGGTAGATGTGCTGTCACATTTGCATTCCAAGAAGTTTCCTAAACAGACAGAGGCACACTGTCCCAGCCCTTCCACTTGTGGCTCAACCCATAACGCAGAAATTGATTGTAATTATCACAGAATCACCAAGGTTGGAAAAGACCTTCAAGATCATCCAATCCAACCATCCACCTGTCACCAGTAGCACTCACTGAGCCATGTCCCTCAACACAAAATCCAACCAATTTTGATTATGTCCATACATAAAAAGCTTTAAATAGTATCTGAAAATCACGTGAGCAGCACTGTAGAGGAGATGAAAAGGTCCAAGTACACTCCAATGACACAAGATGTCAAATGTTTGCATGACATGCAACAGATGTGATCAGTGCAGCGTGCCCCACTTGCAGGATAAGCTACATTTGCAGGTTTCATGTACTGCATCCCCTCCCACATCCAGCATCTGCACTGCAGTACCTGTCAGACAGGTTTCAAGGTTATGATGATATTCTCACCTCTTTCTTCCCATGTACAGTCACATTTCACAGGACAGAACTGTAGCTAATAGGCTGCTATAGGCCATATCATAGAATCATAGAATCCTAGCATGGCCTGGGTTGCAAAGGAGCACAGCGCTCATCCAGCTCCAACCCCCTGCTGTGTGCAGGTCGCCAACCAGCAGCCCAGGCTGCCCAGAGCCACATCCAGCCTGGCCTTGAATGCCTGCAGGGATGGGGCATCCACAGCCTCCTTGGGCAACCTGTGCCAGTGCCTCACCACCCTCTGGGGGAAAAACTTCCTCCTTATATCCAACCTAAACCTCCCCTGTCTCAGTTTAAAATCATTTCCCCTTGTCCTACCGCTCTTCACCCTCACAAACTGTCATCATCAACTCCACAAAAGCGTTTGTACTTCTTGTCTTCTTTCCATTTACATTTTGTCATTTGATCAGAAATTTACCTGAACAAAATCAGCTCTGAGCTGGAACCTGTCCAGCCCACAGTTAACAAAAAGCATCAGCACACAAGACTGCACTTGCTTCGTGCTGCTCTGACCACATCACACTGAAGGCATCCTGCAAACAAGCCGTGACAGAACAGTGCAGCTGTGCTGCATGGCACACCCCTGTTCTCATCTACTGAGCTTTACAGGTCCTACTATGAAGTTCAAGGAATACAAATTCTACAGCTCTACAAAAAAATTAGGCAATAAAAAGCTTTTGAAAATCCAAGAACTGCAGAGAAAACATTTTTTGGTAAGTCAGACATTACCCAACATAACATCTTTATATCACTTTGCACACATGGAAATAGAAACGACAACTTCTCAGATGCCAAGATTCCAGTATCAAGATCAGATGATCTTGCAGGATTCCTACTTTCCATTTGGTGTTCAAGCTTCTGACCAGATTCAAGACTTAAATTAACTGAGACTTACAATATTTTTCACCTCCCTTGTAATTTTTCAGCTGTCATACTTCACCACCACCAATGGAAGTTCACTGGATGAACTGAGATTTCAGTGCACAGCTGTGGTGTACATTTGTAGGTGAAAGCTGTAAGGGGCAAGCAGAGTATACAGTGTAGAGTATACAAAGGAGTGCATGTTTGTGCTTCCCTTTTTAAAAGTGTGTGCTTGCCAAGCATTGACCCATTGCCCAGGGTCAAGATGCCAGAAATACTGCTACCATAGAACTTAAGACAACTTATGAGGAAATACTTCAGCTTCTCTTGTACTTTATGTATTTAAGGCATCCAAAAAGGTAATAATGTGATGTAGAAACATCTGTCCTGAAAGCAGCACAATAAAACTGAAACACCATACCTGAAGTTTTTCAATCTCTGTTTTTGCAGCCTGCCTGGCTTTACCGATGGCACAGCCCCAATAACCCTAAAAAAATGAAACAGAAGAGGTGCAAGGTGAATGGAAAACTACATCCTTTCTTACTGTTACACAGCATATAACAACTCCTTCCCTCCTGTAACAAGAAGGCAGATACAGCAGACATTGGTGCTGTTCTCTCTCAGACAAGATCCCCAAGTTAGCAGTTCAGGCACTGCCACCCTTGACAGCAGTGCTCAGTAGTTCCTCTGTGCAGAAACGTATCTGCACAGTTTGCTGCAATGGATCTTTTGCTATAATTAAAAGAAACTAGAATTAGAAAAGTTCTATAACAAACGTGTACAAAGAGAAAACCAACACAAAATCCCACCTATCATGAAAATACTTTGAAGTGTAAGCACACAAACCTCAGCACTTCCAACAGTAGAGACATTAGATGTATTGAAAGAAAAATAATAAAAGCAGACGAGTGTGTTTGTATCACTTTATACATAACAACAAACAGAAATGTCTCCTTTGACTTGAATTGCTGTTAGCAGCCTTCGTCTGAACCTCTGTACCTCAGTATTTTGTGAGTGGAGCATCACTGCAATACTCACATCTCTTGGCAATCATAGAATGGCCTGGGTTGCACAGGAGCACAATACTCATCCAGTTCCAACCCCCTGCTGTGTGCAGGTGGCCAACCAGCAGCCCAGGCTGCCCAGAGCCACATCCAGCCTGGCCTTGAATGCCTGCAGGGATGGGGCATCCACAGCCTCCTTGGGCAGCCTGTGCCAGTGCCTCACCACCCTCTGGCTGAAAAACTTCCTCCTCATACTAATCTAAGCCCCCCTGCCTCAGTTTAAAACCATTCCCCCTTGTCCTATCACTATCCACCAGTTGCTCTCCCTCCTGTTTATACACTCCCTTCAAGTACTGGAAGGCCACACTGAGGTCTCCCCAGAGCCTTCTCTCCTCCAAGCTAAACAAGCCCAGTTCCCTCAACCTTTCCTCGTAGCAGAGGTGCTCCAGCCCTCTGATCATCTCAGTGCCCTCCTCTGGACCCACTCCAAGAGCTCCACATCCTTCCTGTACTGGGGGCCCCAGGCCTGGACGCAGCCCTGCAGATTGGGCCTCACAAGAGCTGAGTAGAGGGGGACAATCATCTCCCTCTCCCTGCTGGCTGCTCCTTTTTTAATGCAGCCCAGAGCACAGTTGGCCTTCTGGGCTGCAGTGGATGGGACTTTTCATTGCATGCAGCCAGGTGGAATGAACTCCCAGATTTCTTAAAGACCAGCTTTAAAAACAGGTTTTATGTGCTTACAATGTAAAAAATACACACCGTGTTACTGATTTCCAAATTAGAAACTTTTAAAAGAGCAACTTAAAGACAAATATTTCTGAAAAACTCACGTATGAAACTCCTGATGGATCAATCATGTACAGTTGTGCACCGTCATCTTCATCATAGGACCCCAACATGAAACTGGGTGAGAAAAAGTGAAATCAAACAGTTGTTCTCCCAACCCACACATGACAACAGCTGAATCAAGTCAGGATTCCTTCACTCTGTGCATAACCCCTACTAGGTTCTGTAAGCAGTCTGTCTGAAGGCTCCATGTTACTGTGACACCTAAGGACCTGCAATTTGCCAGAAACATTTTACTTAACTATAACTAAACAGCAGACCTCAGTTTAATTGTCCTTCGGTACTCCAGCTGCATGGCAGTTATTACTTATTCTTTAGGGGACGACCACAGAGACAAGTTCTGCTTTCAGTACTGATACAGATTCAACTCCTCAGCTTTAAACCTGAGGGACAGGCATGCAGTCTATACAGAGCCTGGTTTGCTCTTATGCATACATGGATTTTTCACCTAAAGCTTCACACACACACACACACAAAAAAAAGGACAGGGGAACCTCTTTCCACTCCCCAGTCACCAGTATCAAATTTGAAAAAGGCTTTTAGGAAACAGAAGTAGCTCCAGCACTTCTGAAACAAAAGATCTTTGCAAACAAGCAGGCGTTGGAAAGAGCTGTCACAGAATCACAGAATGGCCTAGGCTGGAAGGGACCTCAAGGATCATAAGTCTCCAACCCCCTGCCACAGACCTACCTGCAACCAAAAGGTCTGACAGCGCTGTACAGTGTGTATGCATGCACGTACATGGCCACTCTGTCTGCAAGATGCTAAGGGGAAAAAGAAAAATTATTGCAGGCCTTTATTTGCAGAAATAAGTTCATTACGGGTTGTAACTTGAGGTTATCAGTGCCAAGATTAAGAAAGCCAAAAACTCCGAGTGAACCGTGCCGATTTCTTACCTTCAGTGGAATATCATAGCCATAGTTAGTCCTGAAGTTAGAAGCTTCTTCTCTAGCTATGTCTGCCAGCGAACGAGCATCTGCCAGCAGTCCTGCCACTGCCTGAAAGGAGAATTGCCATCACAGTCCAAATGTTGCTCATAAAAAGCTCACGATAGCCTAATCTCATGGCTTAATCCTTACAGACGAGTTCCATCAACTTCCTGCTAGCCAGCTTACAACACGTCAATGATTTGATGCTAATACAGTTTTGAATTTTTGTCTAGGAAAATTAATAACCAAAACAATCTGAGCAGCTCCCAGAAAATTTTAGACAGCTTCAAAACACGTGCTGATCTTCTGTTTTAAGTCTGGAATTCTGTGTGTGTGTGCAATCAAGAAGAACTGCAGGAAAATAGCCCAAAAAACAAAAACCAAACAACCAACCCAGTGGCATTTCTACATGCACAGAAAGCCTAACACAGCTTCCACAACCTCTTTATTATCGATTCTGAGCTCTGTGCATTTCCACCTTGGAATAGGAAGCCCTTTTCCATGAAGAATTAAGAGCTCCTCACCATTCCAACGTGCCGATCGACGTTGAAGAGGCGTTTATTGGAACCCTCTTCATACAGCTTGGACAGAACGAGTTTTTCTACACCAAAGACAACACCATCTTTGCATCTTATCCCGATTGCTGTACTGAAAGACAAGAGAAAGGGAAATTCTTCTTACACAGAATAGAACTGTGAAGATAAGTAACAAAGAATTAATACAATTCTGGATAGAATCATAGAGTGGCTTAGGTTGGAAGGGACTTTAAATGTCACTGAGCTCCAGCCCCGTGTGGGCAGGGTTGGCAACCAGTGATCAAATGACACAATGACATAATTTCCACCCAAGTAGGCCTGTTACAATGCTCCACTTCGTGCCCAAAGAAAACAAAGCGGGGCGCAGAGTAAGCAAATAAACGCATTTTCAAAGGTGGAAGAGGCTGAGGAGCCCTTACCCAAAGAACTGAGGACAGAACGCATGCAGTGTCTGTAGGAACTGCAGAGCCACTGCCCCTGCAGTGCCCTGACCTGAAACACCAAAGTGAGCACTGATTTCTTTCTGAGCCCATCAGCCTTTCAGTGCCCCAATTCACACCCACAAAACGAGTCCTTAGGTACTCTGACAGCTCTGCTCCCCCAGCAGCTCAGCACTTTATACATACTAATGATGTCTGCAGTCTAGCCTTGTCCCACAGCCTGTGACTTATTACCTGATCGCACAGGGTAAGCTTACAGCCCTGCTTTGCGTTCTCCACAACAAAGCAGGCAGAAACCATCGCACCGTTTCTACCCTATTAGAAGCCTCCCAAACTGAGGGCAGGGACACCGTCGTTCAACGAGTACCACCCGCAAAGCCACCAGCTGCTTTGAAAAAGGCCAACTCACAAAGAGCAACGCAGCCACGTCCTACCTGCTGTTCTCCACCGCCTTCATCGCGTATTCAACCTGGAACACCCTGCCGTCGGGAGAAAAGGTGGAGGCCGACAGGTCGTACTGAAGAAGAGAAAGCATTGCTGAGCAAACCCGCGGCACAGCCCGTTATTCTGGCAGCAGGCGCCCAGCAGCCGACCGCAGGGCTCCACGCGGCCAAAGGCAGCGGCGCTGCCCGGCAGAGCGCCGACCCGCAGCCGCCCCAACCCCTCACGCTGCGGCGCGCCGCTCGGCCTAACGGGCCGCGGTGACTCAGCAGCGGCCGCAGCCCCGCTCCGGCCCGGCTGAGGGGAAACAACCGACCGCCGCCGCGCCCCGACTGCCCGGAGCCGCCCCACGCCGCCGCGCGGCCCGCGCTCACCCCGGTGCCGATGGAGCTCATGGCGGCGCCGCCTCGGTCGCACGCAGCCCCCCTCCCGCCCCGGCCTCGCTCGCGCTCCGGACGGCCCAACAACGCGCGATCCCATTGGCCGCTCCATTGGCCAATCGGCGCTCTCCGGAGGCGGGGTCTCGGTGAGCGGGGCGGTGACGTCTGTTAGAATCGATACACGCGCGCTCGTCATGTGGTGAACAGTACGTGCTGAGACAGCGCTCACCAGCGCCCGGCTAGCTCAGTCGGTAGAGCATGGGACTCTTAATCCCAGGGTCGTGGGTTCGAGCCCCACGTTGGGCGGAAGTTGTTTTGCTCCCGCATGACAGGGCTCCTGCGCGGGGCAGCGCAGAGCAGGGGGCAGCTCAGCTCCCACATCCTCGAGGCGCTGCTTTTGGCGCAGGCAGCGCAGCCGTTGTTCAAGGCAGATCTGCGAGCAGGGACCGTTTCAGCGCTCCTGCGGTGCGGCTGACGGCACGGGTGAACGCAGGCAGCAGCGCCCCGCTCTGACCGCCGCCCGTCGGCCGGAGCCCGAGCCTCGTGACGAAGTTCGTTCTTAGCAAGGCCATCGCATCGCACGGGGAGCCGGTCAGGAGCTGGCACACAGCAGCTCCAGGAGCGAAGAAATGAGTGCTGAAACGCGCAGCCGCGCCCCAGAACCGCAGCAGAGCTGCTAAGAGGAGCTCACAGCGATGCCCGATTCAGTGTTAAGATCAAAGCGGACATTTCTCCCAAGCACTGAACCACGTGGTGCATTTTCATTTCGTACTGCTGCAGGACAATGAAGTTTAATGATTCTGGTAGGGAAAGGAGGGCAAACAAGCGACTTCTAAATGTGGCATTGCAGTGAGGTCCAAGATTCCTTGACATCAAAGCACCTTCACAACATTATTTACTGCACCAATAAATAACAGACCTCACTCAGCTACAACTCGTGACTACAACCATTTCTTCACTGGGTGACACAGTAGCACAGGAGTTAACAGAATTCATCTTTAAACAGCACATGAACACAATTCCACACACAGTGTCAGGAACGACCCTGTACTCCCCCAGAACACCCACACTGGTCATAGTTAATGGCATCACACACAGATAACTCCATATCAAAATCCTACTGATA
>NW_024884586.1:48510692-48534921 GCF_019232065.1 Centrocercus urophasianus
TTCTCCCCGCCGCTTCCCAGGCCCTCGTACAGCGGCATCGCGGCTCCTCCGGGCCCCCGTGGCTCCGCACGGACAGAGCCACGCCTTTCCCCTTGAGGGCCTTCCTTCTCGCAGCTCGTTAAGCCGCCCGTGGTTCCCGATGGTTTCTCGCCGCCTCCCCTTCCGATCCCCCCACACAGCCCGCCAGTGCCCGCGGTTTGAAGCGGTTTTTCCTTCGGCTCCGCTGCGGCGTCGGCCGCGCACAGCTACGGGGAAGGCGGGAAGTGTGAGGGGAGGTTGAGGAGCCCGAGTTCCTAGCCGGCTTCTTCCTTACTTCTGATTTAAATCTCTTCCAGTCGCAAACCGTTCTCCTTTATCCTGACCCTGCTAAATAACCTGTCCACCTCTTGCCTTCCTTTAGACACTGAAAATAAGGAATTACGTGAGGAAAACGTGCGTCAAGAAGTCTGTCACAGGGCAACGGTATGGAAGAAGCACATGGGAGTCATTTCATTTTCAGGAAACAAAACAGTGGAAAAGCTATTAACTGGTGGGCTGGGTGCGGACATTCGCTCACACCAGATAGACAAGCCGACAAGACTGAAGTGCATGCAACATGCAGTGAGTCAGGGCTTTAAGTGACCTGAGTCCACTTAGGCTGTTGTCACAGTTAACCTAAGGCACACCCTGATGTTGTGTTGCTTAAAACCCAAACTATGGGAGCAGCTGTTAGCAGTTCCTAAATATTAAATTTCTCATGTACTTTTGAGATTTATCCCACATGCACAGTTTCTATTTAAGATGTGTGAAGATGGAGGCGTGCAGTGGAGTTAAACGGTAAAAGGCTGTGAGGTGAGACACCGAAAGCTCTGCTGCCCATCTGCTGTAGCCCAAGCAAACCCTGCACTACCCATCACCATACAAGTGGCTCAGTGTATCCATTTGTTTTTTTTTTGCTCCTGCCCCTTCAGGCCTTCCTAAGTGTCTCAATCTCAAAGTGGGGTCAAAAATGTAGAGCTATGGAGAAGGACTGGAAAGCTGAGGAGCTGAAGTCCTTGGAGCATCCTAGAAGTGCTCAGTATATGGAGGAATTCAGGTAGCGTAGCAGGAGTGCAGAAAAAGTACAAAGTAGGAAGCCCTATGACGACAAAGCCCAGGAAGACACCTCATAAAGCACTTATATCCCTCAGAGTCCTTACAGCTTTCCTACAGATATTGCCCCATAATTCAGTATAAACCCTTACATGCCTCATATCAGCCACTATATCAGCTGCTGCTTTTTGGAGGGGGAAATGAGAAGAAAACAAGCTTGTAGCAGTGTGAGATGCAGGAACAGAGAAGAGACCAGCGAGCAAGCAGTGGGCTCTTGGCGTAGGAATTTTGCCAAGGCAGCAGAGGAAGATGCCAACGCATAGAAGAGTAAACAAACAAAAGCATGTAGCAATTAAACGCTCCAAGATTGAGTTGAATTTCTTAAATGTTTTTCATTGTTATATTTTATGGTTAGTATTTTATGCTCCTCCAGAATATGGAAATAAAGCTGAACTTTAAACATATGCAAGCAAACATGCCTGGAAGCGTGTTTAAGTGTCATTCTCACAACAGAACCTTAACTTGGCCATGTTAGAGCAATACCCCACTGCAACAAAAAAGAACTCACGTAGGATTAGACCTGACTGAACTGGTCATTATGTATGAGATGCTTTTCTCTAGGCTTACTGTTAAGAAAACAATCCCTGAATTCACCAGCTCACAGTGGATGGATACAAGGAAATTTTTTGTTTCCAAAAGAGCAGCAATGCAGTAGCAGAGGCTGCCCAAGGTGATGGTGGAGTCACTGCCCCTGCAGGTGCTCAAGAACAGTGGAGATGGAGCACTGAGGGACATGGTCAGTAGATGTGATGAGGATGGGCTGGGGGAATCCAGAAGGCATTTTTCAGACTTAATGGTTCTACGCTTCTCTGATTAACATAAAATGTAAGCATGATGTTTTCACAACCTTTTCCAACCCCAGTTCTCACCCGCTTATGATGCGCTACTACGAGTAACACGATGGAAAGATGATGGAAAGCACAGAAATGACAGCAGAGCAGCAAGGTCCCAGGCTTAGAGCAAGTGGGAATTTGCTCAAATACAATAGGCGTAGGCACAAAAGCAAATAAAAGGAACTGCTTACCTTCATAAGGCCTCAAGTAGACAGGAATCTCCAGCAAGACAACCTCACCTCCACTGCCAACCCTTAAATGATGACTGGGAAAAGGTGGAGCCAGGACCCACCCCTTCTGGTCACTCAGGTACATTGCATTCACCTGAGCTCCCCTGGCACAGCCCTACCTTTCCCCCAGATGCTCAATCACTGTTTCAGGCTATGACTTAGCATTTCTGCTACACTATGTCATATATTTGCAACACTTTTTTGTTTTAAATTCAATCATTCACGTAAAAAGAAAGCAACTTCCACAAAAGTCACAGACCCTACTTGAAATATGTAGCCCATTACTACCTCTTCAACATGTTATCACTAGATCAGGAAAGATCAGAGCTTGCTGCTAATCACATCACTGTCTCTATAGTCCGTTGGAAATCTTTCCTTAAATTATATTAATCAATCACAGTTGACATGAGTTCTGAAACGCAAGCTGGATCTTAGAAGTGGCTTAATGTAATGGACGGTCTTTTTAGAGCCTAACAGTTATTGATAATAGAAGGCAAAGAGCTCAGAAGTGTGCCAGTGTTTCATAACAAAATCCATCCACACCGTGCTGGCTTCACCACGGAAGCTGCTTGCATAATGCAAAAAGAACTCGTGCCATCCTGAATGTGTGACTGTTGAAAGAACAGATGGTGATGCTAACCCATAAGAATATGAGTATAAATACATTCAAGATAACAATACAAATGAGGATAATGATTCACTGTCTAAGGAGATGGTAGGACAATGAAGGTGGCTACGAAGCAGAAGGTTGAGGGGAGTACAGCACGGGATCTCCCTAACACAGTGAGACAGTGCAGCCTGTTCCTGTAACTTGTGGAAATAGTGGTATCCTTTAAAAGCAAGGAAGAGGTTGCATAAGTATACAGAAATGCCTGAGAATGAACTGTAGCCCCTTAGAATCAGTAAAAATTCTCCAATTTATATTAAATTGTTTGGACACTTCTTTTGGCTAATGCAGTCCTTTTCATTTTTCATTTTCATTTAGTGAGGCACTGGCACAAGTTGCCCAGAAAAGCGGTGGGTGCCCCGTCCCTGGAGACACCCAAGGTCAGGGGATGGGCTCTGAGCACCTGATGGAGCTGTAGGTATCCCTGTTCACTGCAGGAGGGTTGGACCAGATGGTCTTTAAGGTTCCCTACCAACTCCAATGATTCTACGACTTTTTTTAGACTTCACTGGTGTTCAAGCCATTGGTAGAAATAATCATTCTGAGTACCTTGCAGACAAGTTATTGTCACAGTCACCACTGTGCCTGTCTGCAAGGAGAGATGCAGGAGGCAGTGCCGGTGCCTTTAGGTGGCAGCCAAGGATTGCCCTCAGTGCAGAAATGCCAACCTATGCTCCTGCAGCCTACAGGATTACAGCTAAACCCTAGACATGTTTCGGTGGCATAGCATTATTTTTTTCTTGGAGAGAAAGTAAACAGTCTTGTGTGTCCCCACATCGGATGGCTTTGTCTGTGTGCTCACTTTAAGCTTCTTTAATCCCTGTATACAGCTAGTTGTGTCATGTAATGTTTTTTCTTTTTCCTTTTCCTCACAAAAGCAATCACATCTTAGGGCCAGCTGGAGGCAGAGCAGGGCTGTGCTCTATCCTTACGTCTCCTAGCTTGTAGTGGAGGCTGCTATGACCCAGGTGCAGCACCTTGTGCATGGCTTTGTTGAACCTCAAGAAGTAGGGAGGTTGTTGCTAGAACTTTGCTTAGGGTTAACTCGCTTTGGGGTGCTGTGTCAATTACTTTTCCTATTATCAGCCTAATTTCGTAGTGGAGTATGTAGGACGGGGGGAAAATACCCAACAGCTACAGGGAATTGACAGATGGTTCACATTTTAGCTGAGACTCCAATATGCATGGGGATGGCTTCTTCAGCACTTTATCTCTGGGAAAATTGTGATATGCCTTGCACTTTGGTATTAACTGCATCGATTTTGTTAAAGGGTATGAAGAAGAGCAAGGGCTGTATAGACATTCAGTTATGGACGTGAGCGCTGGTACTGCTGGGCTGTATTCCCAGAGCAACTGCAACCAATTCCAGCGACCTTGGGCAAGTCAGCAGAAGTGTGGTACTCCTCTGAAAAGTGACGGTGTAAAAATGGTACTTTCCTACTCAGCAGATCTGATTGCTGTACACACTCCAAGTCACATCTGCTGACTACAGTGACAAATGGAAGTTTTTATGGCTTTCCCACTCTCTGAGCACTGCAGAACCAGGAGAGCTGGGAAAACAGAAGCTGTGACTTCTGGTGGGACTAATTGCTATGAATTACATGGGCACTGCTTGGCCTTGTGAAGCTTTCCCATTGCTGCCACTGGTTAGAAGCAAGGAAGAAGAACAGAATCCAAGGAGGTTCTGTTGATTCTGTTTGGACTGCAGATGGCATTTTTGGGTTTGCAGTTTGAGGCAAAAAGAAATCTGTTCATCAGTGATGATCACATTTCAGAGAATCATCAAATCATTAAGGTTGGAAAAGACCACTAAGATCGTCTAGGCCAACTATCAGCCCACCACCACCATTTCTAATTGACTACAAACCTCCCATTCGTTCTTTAAAGTGAGCTACTTGTACACTTGCTTCCCAGCCTGTAACATGGGGATGCTGTTGTCAATTTTCCATCAGCCCGATGTAGATTCATTGCTGCTCCATTCCAGTGACTGCTGTTTAAAGGGAGGAGTAGGTCCCTTAATGCAGATGCTACCAGCTGACATAAAGGTGAATCATAAAGCAAAACTACAGAGGGAGATGTGCACTGATTTACATGCTGGATGTCCCCAATATTCAATTTGGGAAAGTCATTCAGCAGAGAAATTAGCGTTAACTATTTTAAAATTGCTTTCACCTTCTGTGCCATGCCCTGACATAATTAAGAGGCCTGATATTGTCTCACCACTGATGCCAGGAGCTGCACTGTAATGTGCAGTATTCTGATGGTGGTGAGGCACTGGCACAGGTTGCTCAGAGAGGTGGTGGGTGCCCTGTCCCTGCAGACACCCAAGGTCAGGGTGGATGGGGCTCTGAGCACCTGATGGAGCTGTGGGTGTCCCTGTTCATTGCGGGGAGTGAGACCAGAGGGCCTTTAGGGGTTCCTTCCAACTCAGATGGTTCAATGATTCAGTTAATAAACCATATAAATGAACAACAAAACAGTGCTCTCAGGGGATTTCTGAGCTGAATTCTGCCTGCTTCCCTGTGCCTCCTTCTATCTGTTTTCAGTCTGCAGACTTTTTGTTGATAATGCAGAAGCCTGTGATTTTGGCAGGTTATGCGGGGTAGAGAAACTTGCAGTGTATGGGGGATTTGCAATATCAGATGGGGGAAAAATACAGCTATTTTGGTTACAGTGATTATCAGTGTAATGTTTAACCTTGAGGTACACAGCCTGGATTCAGAGTCAGTTACCCAGAGAAATGAAAGGGGAAGCGAAAACCTCTCCAATACATTAAGTGCTCTGCAAGCTTTAGAGCACAGCAGAGCATCAGTTACACGTGCTTCACATGTTAAAAACTTTCCTGAGACCTTTAGAGATTAGAAATAACAGTGGAGGGGGCTGAAAACAGCACCTCTCATTTGGAATCATGGCTTCATAGCGAGGGGTGAACCGTGGCTGCTGAAGCCTCTGCCTGGAGCCTGGTGGGCCCATTGCTGACAGTACTGCATCCTGGGAGGAGCATCGGTGTGGGACCAGGAGCAGCCAGTGGTGAATCAATGGCTGAGCCACAAAAGCTCTGCTGCATTTTAAAATAAGCTCTCATTGATTTTGGTTTGCTGTAAGGTCTCGCTACGCTTATCCAAAGATGGAACCTCTTTGTCCAAGCATTGCCATTGCTGGAGGAGACCCCCAGTCAAAACAGAACAGGGAGTGAGGATGGATCCAAGGGGAGTTTTGGGTTCCTAACTGAGGAGTGAATGGTGTTTAACGTAGCCACAGAAATGCAACCCTTTCTTCTTCCTTTTCTTCCCCTCTATCTCCCTTACAAAAGAGAACGAGTACCCTTTCTTTTTACATATTTCCACATTATCTCTTTTTTCCTATAAAGGTGTTGCAGCACTAGAAATACTGATTCATAAACAGATACCCAGATTGTACAATTCAGAGATGTAAAACCAGAAGGGACTATTCTGATCATTGCTGATGGTTTGTTCCATCAAGCACCAACATCCCAACATCCTTCTCTTCATATTAGAAAGATTCAGATTTGATAGGTGGACTGCTCGATGGACGAGGAACTGGTTGTGAGATTGTACCCAGAGAGTGGTGGTCAGGGGCTCAGTGTCCAGATGGAGATCAGCGATGTGTGGTGCCCCTCAGGAGTCAGTGCTGGGACCAGTGCCCTTTAATACTTTAACCAACGGTGAGATTGAATGCACCCTTATCATCCCTATCCCTGCAGACACCCAAGGTCAGGCTGAATGGGTTCTGAGATCCTAACAGAGCTGTGGGTGTCCACATTCATTACAGGGGATCGGGACCAGATGGCCTTAAGGGCCCCTTCCAACTCAAACGATTCTATTCTAGCTCTGGAGTTCTTTTTGATTTCTTTTCAGGACGGCTGTCCTGACTGCTGATACAGGCATTCCTTATGCTTTGTCTCCAACTTACACAGCGTTTAGCAAGATTGCCCTGAAAGAAATCGCCCTGACCTATGAAAAATCTGTCCTTTAAAAGTGTGAATATTGGATGCAGAATGCCACCAAAATGAATTAGGCAGGCTCCAGCTTGGTTGAAATCCAATAGAAAGCACTATAAGAATAGATAAGTGAAACACCGGGGTGAGTGTAACAAAGAAACCACTGATGTTATTTTCAGTAGCACAACAAAGAGAAAACAAACAAACCAAAACACCACAAAATTCTACAGAGAACAAATTCTTCATGAGGAACGTCTCAACTCTTTTATGCAGAGAATCAAGCATTTAGCAGGTGCAAGCAGGTAGGATCTCACTGCACTATCTGCAAAACACAGCCTTGCTTTACTGACCTTTATAAATGGAAGTACAGAGGAATTTGTTTGTTGGCTTCATGTGGTAGAACACAATCGTAGCAAAACCTTTTGACTTTCCTCATCCTCTCCTGTATTATTTCTGTATTCCCTCTCTGTAATTCTCCCCCCCTCCTCCAAAGCCAAAAAAGAAGCACCTTAGGACTCTGCTCACCTGCCCCTACTCAATGAGAATCACCTGCATCTGCTGCTGTGCTGCTTTGAAAGAGCCAAAGCACAGCACATAAAACCCTAGGAGAGCAGCTGGGACCTCATGGTGCCCCAACTCTTGGTTGAAGAAGGAAGGCAGAAGAACTGGTATTTTTTTTCTTGCTGGTGGTAAGTTCTGAGCTTCGGTAATTCTTTGCTATTTGGTAAAGCATGTTTACGTGTTCCAGGAGCTGATGGTGTAAATGTTTGTTCTTTGTGTTACTCAGCTGTAGGCTTCTCAACTGGGGGGAAAAAAAATTAAGAAGGAAGCAGGAGTAAAAATGCTTCCTTGGCTCTCCTCCAGGCCTAAGAGGTGTTTAAAATAAAACAACATCAAAACATCAACCGCCCTGAAACAAGCTATGTGTAAGATGCTATTTTAAAAATGGTCTCCTTGTAGAAAGAACATGAGGGGAAGGTGACCTCTAAAGTTGGAGATACTGAAGGAGAATCTGTAACGGTAGACTGCTAATGGTACTGCAGGCCTTGCTTTCAGATCAGAGATGCTGAAGTTGGAAGGGACCATTCAGGGCCCTCTGGTCCAACCTCCCTGCAATGAACAGGGATCCATAGAGCTCCATCAGGTGCTCAGAGCCCCGTCCAGCCTGACCAGGTACTCCTGTACATCTTCTGTAAAGATAGTCAGAGAAGCTACAGGAAAGAATGGCACAAACTCTTTAGCAGGGTCTGTCTTAATAGAGCAAGGGGAAATGGTTTCAAGCTCAAGAAGGATAGATCTGAGTTGGATGTAAGGAAAACTTTTTTTACAGGGAGGATGCTGAGGCATTGGCACAGGTTACCTAGAGATGTGGTCGAGGCCTCTTTCCTGGTGATTTTTAAGGCAAGTGTGGATCAGGGCCTGGGCAACCTCACAGAGCTATGGTGCCCCTGTTCATAACAGGGGAGTAGGACTAAGTGACTTTTAAAGGTCCCTTCCAATTCTAAGGATTCTATGATTCTGTAGGATGCCCTTGTGATTAGATTCTGGTCCTGGCTTTGGACTAAGAGCTGAAGGCCAGCCCAGAGCACAGCTTGTGTGTTGTCTGAAGAGGTGATCTGGAAGCTGAAACTTCCTTCAGATGAGGAGGAAACTACTAATGTATGTGGTCTCAAGTCTGTCCTGAGTGATGTGAACAGTGTGAAGAACCATCCGCCTCACGGTGGAGCACACCAGTGCCCTCTGCTTAGCAGCAGCACGTGCAATCCTTATAACCATCAACTGCTTGCTTTTCCTATGCAGTTACCGGACCCTTTAGAGGTGAGCTAAAACGCACTGGGGACAACAGCTGGCTGCCACCACACCGAGCCCGTCCGCTTGGTGCAACTCCCTGGGGCAGCGTGGCAGCGGAGCTCCTCGGCCTCCCGCACCTCCGGCTGACAGCTGCGGTCCCGGGGAGGGGCTCGGGGTGCCCAGGGCTGCTCGGGGGCAGGCGGGGCTGAGCGGTCCGCCCAAGCGGGGCGGTGTCTCCCGCTCTGCCGCCCCGCCTCGGCCGCGCGGCCCCGGGATGCTGCGGAGCGGAGCTGCGGGCGGAGGGAGGCAGGTGAGCCCGGAGGGGGAGCGGCTCGGGGAGCCGGCTGTGTGCTTGTGTACGTGGGGATGATGCGAGGGCGGCTGGGCAACATCCTTCTCTTCCTAAGGAGGATATTTGTTTATTCCCCTCTTCTCCCGGTGTTCGCTCGTTTCTAATTGATTATTATGGTTTTCCACTCGCCTTCAGGCTCTTTGTTCTCAGAGAGCGGAGCGCTGGGGCTGGGCCCTGCGAATGGGGATGGGGAGTTGGGGGGGAGGCTCGGGGCCGCCGGCTCCATTTCATTCCCAGCCTCCGCGGTGTGGTCCCGGCGCCTTTGGGGCCGGCGGCTGCTGGGAGGGTCCTTCGGTCCCGGCACGGCTCTCTGTCGGTGCGGCATGGCGATGGGCAGCGGCGGTGTTGGGCTTTGTGCTGACATCCAGCTAACCTGGAAATGCAAGTAGGGACAACAATGGGGTGAGTCTGTGTGCGGCCAGCGGGCGTGCTGGTGCAGTCGGATCTTAAGCCACTGCTAATCCCATTCCTTCATCAAAAAGCAGAGTGAGCGCTACATAAAAATGGCCCGACAAGGTTGAGTTAATCTGCTTCATGGTCTCCCAGGTGATCTGTTGTGTCTTGCTGTCTGTTGTGTTGGGCACTGACATTTCTGACTGTTGGAACCCAAATGCTACAACTCCATTCTCAGTGAACCTGGAGGATGGCATTGCCAACGCTTATGGTGTTTGCAAACTGTTAGGCTCTTTGGCCCTGTTCTTAACACCCTTTCTTCCCATCCTTTTAATTGCTCAGAAATCTATCAGACCTCTGACTCCTGGAGTGCTGAGACCTGACATGGGTCAGGAGCCATGGAGGGCTGAGTGCAGCTTCTAATTGCAAAGCTGAGCAGGGATTTACATAGGTGGTCAGTGCCTTTCTGAACAAAGCGAGCGTTTCTTCACAGCTGGGGGAATAATGCCTAAAACATGCTGCCTTCCAGCAGTAGCACTCTGAGAAGAGACACAAATGCTCCAAGTGGAGGTAATGCATTATGCATCAAGGTGCCTCGCAAGGCCAGCTTCCTACCAGGCCTAAAAGAATAATAATCTAATCTCTTTGCTTATAATGATTTGTCCTCAAAGCTAGGGGAAGGTGTGTTTCTCTGGGTGATATGCAGCTGTGCTTGCAGAGTTCAGCTCATCCATCTCTGGCTATGCCAGCGTGGGGCTGTGTCATTGGGAAATCATCAGGAGCCATTGGAGGTGGTTGAGATGCTGTAAGAGCACTGGCTCCTCAGTTGGCTTGATGTAACTGTGTGAGGGCAATAGAAGATTAAATGAAGGCAGTCTTCCCTGTTGTACAAAAGTAGGAGTTGGAGCTCTGCAGTGTTGTGTGTTATCTGCTGGCTTTTGTATTCAGCACAAGTAATAATGCTTGGATAGCATGTGTTAGCACTCCAGTAACACAGCACTTGATTTCTGGTTGACTTGCACATTTTGGCTAAATCTTCACATTAAATCTTCACACTGTGGAGATTTTTTTTGTCCTTTTTCCATACCAAGTGGTAGATGAATTGCAGGGCTGAACATCTAGAACTGTTCAGCTAGTCGAAGCTACCATTATGAAGCTTGTACTGGAGGTGCAAAAAGCTGTGTTCTGCAAGGGCAAGGCAGTGACTTGTCTGAAGCTGACCTGTTAATCTCTTGTGTACTCTGCTATACAATGCATGCAGCCACTTCAGCTTCAGTGCACAAGTGTCTTCTCTATGTGGAAGAGGAATTGTTAGGGCAGAGTTATTAATTCAAAACCTGATCATTTCCTTATTTCAGCAATTTGGCAAGTTCTTGTTGTATTTCTCCAGCAGTAAGAAATAGAAGCAAATGATGGTCATGCAGGTTTTCATCAAGTAAACTGGGCAAGACCCTGAGAAGCTATTCCAGGGGATGGCTGCATGCAGCTGGGCTAGAAAAGGGTTTCATGTGTTGCAATGTGGATCCGTAGATTGCAGTTCAATTGAAAGAGAGGGATTTGATCTGCTCAGTGCTTGTCCCTTCAAACCTGCTGTGTTGGAGTGATGGTGCCTGAGCTGACAATACAAACAGGTCTCAAAACTCCATGGAAGGAGTTAATGACTTAATAGAACCTGTGAAGAACGATTGTATGGAGAAAGGAGGTAGCCTGGTTCAAAGAAACAGCTGAGTCTGAGACTGAGTCACCACGTGAAGTGTTTACATTCGCCCCCAGTTTGGTGACTTGCCGTAGTAGTAGGTGGTTCTCAGTCTGATGGGCAGCTCTCAGAAATGCCCTGTTCTGGCACCTCTTGTAGCCTTGCAGCTCTTTGTGCTTCTTCCAGGCTCACTAGGTGTTAAAGGCCACTTTTCTCTGTACTAAAGATAAAGCTGTTTGCTTGCTTGCAGTTGTGCTGCTTTAGCAGATGAGGAGCTGCATCTCCTGGGACTTCTTATTATGTGCAGGGGAAGTGGCTGGTGTTGTCTCCTGCCTCCTTCCTATTGGAAGCAAGGATTACTGTTTCGCAGACTGCTGCTCTGTAGCTGTCCTCCAGGGCTTTAGCTTGGGGGATTCTGAGTGAAAGCTGGGTACAGAGTGGAATACTGGGTTATTCCCCCAGCTGCGAGCTGGAAAGGAAAAGCCTTAATCCTACCATAGAGGAGCTGCTTGGTCAGAGCAGCTTGCTTTATCACTGGGTTAAGGCTGTAGAGCAAACTGACTATATAAGTAGCCAGGCAGGAGGAGAGATGTAGCCCACTACAGCCTGAGAGCCAGGCTGCTGCAGCCAGCTGCTAAGCCCTAGATCAATTCTGTGTTAAGTGGAAGTGCTACGGCAAGGTGTTAAACTCTGCTTAAGTAGCTAGCCAGGTCACTGCTGTTCACACACGATGTAATCCAGCTTCTTTCTAAAGTAGGTCTTAAGCTCTGACTAATCTCTGAAGATGAACTTGTGCCATTATCCTGCAGCGTGCTCTGTGCCACTGTCTCTAGATCTTATTGAATGTAGAGGTCTAGGTTAGCTTAGATCTGGTGGTTGTAGATGTCCTTAACACAGAACTTTCTGCTGCTATCTCTGCCCTTTACCCAGGTAGAGCTGTGGCTGACAGTGCTTCTCAGCCTGGAGGAACAGTGTGAGGCTGCCCAAAGTTCCTTGGGAACTGCAGTGATAGGCTTACACAGAGTATTACCCGTGTTATCTCCTAGCCAGAAGGAGGAAAGGCTCTTAAATAGAATGTTAAAAAGAAGCATTAACAGGTCTTTAAGATCCAGCCTGCTATGGAGCAGCTTTCCCTTTTTGCTTTATTCCCAGCCCTATTGAGGATGGAATAAGCTTGTCCAGGAAGAGATCCTTTTCAATATTCCTCTTAACATCCTCTGAGTGTCTTAGGCTATTGGAGAACCTAGAGCTGGAAACCTGAAGATGTGTATGTACACATTTATAGAGTGTTTGACTGCAGGATGAATACTATGCCCATCTTTCATGTACATCTGATGTTGTTCAGGCTTAACTATTGCTAAAATGTCTTGAGTACCCTAAAGACTACTCATTTCTTCAAGGAAAACTGTATTTTAATCTAATTTGCACCTTCACTTCGTTTAAAGTATGAAAAACAAATCTCGATGCTTTGTAGTCTGATCTTAGCTGACCGTTGCTGAAGGGGTGTGATGTGAATGTGTTTATATTCATACAGCAAACCAGATGCATGCTATTGGGCACTATGACTTGTACAGCGTAGTCCTGGTGATTTTTCACTACAAAAGCATGTAAAGCATTAACCTGGAAGAGGGTTGCTGAATGATGTCAGTTCTCTATTACTACTTTCTGTAGTGAAGGATGAAGTAGAGGAGATAGATGTGTGGATGCTGGTCTTCTGGAGGTAAGAAGTGCTGGGAGGTGTCTGTGCTGTTGCTGGTGGACAGGTTCTTGGTGGCTTCTGTCTAGAGCCTGAGCACCTGGTGTATGTATGTGTGTGGCCTGTGCCTCCCACAGCCCTAGCAGTGGATGAACAAGGCTGTAGGGAGTGTTGGAAAAGTCACTTGGTGTCAAATGCTGTGGGCTCCAGGCTCCAGCAACCTGGTTTGTGGCTGAATGCTGCGATAGGTTACAGCTAAGCTTATGGATCCTGAGATGCTTAGCCCTCCTGAGGGCCTTCAGCTAGAGAAATCTGTGCTGTGTAGAGTAAGAGGCCCATTTTCTGATCAGATTACACAAATAGCTGTGTGACCTACTATGATATGCTTTCTAGTTGTCTCTAGCTGATTGGACATACACAATAACTTCTTCCAAAAGAAGAGACAAATGTGTTTGAGCAGCAGGGCACAGAGGGCCTTTGTGTTGGATGCATTAGCACAAATGGGGTATTTCTGAAATCCCTCCCCCTGTGGCAGAGGTTACCTCTCATGCAGCATCGCATGGCCGTGTGATGGAGTGTGGGGGAGTGATACACCCTTGTAACAACAACTGCACTGTGTGTACAAATGGGACTATTTACGTGCTTGCTGTTTGGATGCACAAACAGAAAGCATAGTGAGGTGGGGAAGCATGACTCACCCTGGTGTCCTTGAGCAAAGGTGACCTTTGCTTATTTCCATGAAGATCAAGGGGTGGTTTTGACAGTCCCAGCCTTTCCTTCTTCGTATCTGCTGTCCCTCTTCCACTTACAGGTAGAAGTGGTTCTCATGGAACTGAGCAAGCACTGGCCAAATGAAGGGGAGCTCTATGGCTGCTTGTACTTGATAGGTCAGCCTTGCAGTGCTAACACCTTTTTTAGTTTCTGCAACTGTGCACATAGCTGATTGGAAGCCTTAGGCCTACTTGTGTGACAAGCATCATGCCTCCTTTCTGTACTTGGAGGACAAACAGGTTTATCACCAACTTTTACTTGGAAGTTTAATGCCTGTTGGGTTGACAGCTAGGGTGCTCCATGGGGCTAGGGCTTGGCAAGGTCTGCATTGATCTCTGTATTGAGATTTGATTTTTTTATTTTTTATTTTTTGTAAGGCATAAGGCTTGGGTTGGTTAGAACAGTAAAATGAGGCACGGGGATCTGTTGGTTGGAATGTGTAGGAGGGTTCAGTGCAAAACTGATGAGTTCCAAATGTGGAAGTCCATGTCATCTAGTTATTTATGGCACTGGGTCAATATGAGAGTTCAATATGTGTTTATGGGTACGTAATCTGGATTCTTTTTTCCCTCTCTAGGTCTTACTTTTTGGACTTGTCAGCCTTGTGGACTTCTATGCATGCCTCTTCAGCTATGAGTAGATCAATAGGACTTAATATCTGCATGGTAACCCGCTGCATCCTGCTCTTATCCTCTGGCCTGCCATGCCTTGCGTATCCACTGCTGGAGGAGAGGGATGTGATGAAAGCCCAGTACAGCTCGTGGGCAGGGAATGGGGTAGAAGATGAAAGGACAAGCATGCCAAACTTAATGAACAAGCTGAGCCCTTCTGAGCAAACCCTTTCTGAGGAGCCATCTGGAGCATCAGCAAAGCCATCTGGGATGCCCCTAAGTGAAGCTTTCACTTCTGAAAGAGAAATGTGGCCTGTAAGCCCAAGACGTACCATTGTAGGCAGCCAGGGTCTGGATGTCAGCACCACCATACCTGGGGTACTGGCTGCTGTAGAAGAGGAACTCAGTCCCACCAAGTCAGAACTGAATGAAAACGGAGAGTTCAAGGCCATGCTGACTACAGCTGTGACCACCCTGAGCCCTCCTGTTCGGGAGGAACCCATCAGCGTGACCACCACAGAGGACTGTGAGGTGGGGCAGAGCTCTGCCAGCCTCCTGGCAAACCCTCCTTTTGTCACAGCTGCTGCAGAGGAGGAGATAGCAGTGAGCAGCTTGTACCCCTCAGCTGTACCCCAGCCCCACAGCGAGCAGGTGCCCACATCACAGCCCAGCACTCCCATCCTGGAAAAGGCAAGTGACTACCTCATCATCCCAATGGCACAGGCCCCGAGCGAGAGTTTTGAGGTGGGAATGCCAGAAGCCAACACAGGCAATGCTCCGAGGGTACTGGCTTCACAAGGAGCCACTGCTACTAACCATCCCCTTGTGACCACTGAGGCCTACCTTCATCTGGGGGCAGACACAGCTGTGGAGCAAGGAGAGCAGCCCACTGCAGCAAGCACTGCCTCCAGCCTCCCTACTGATTCCATGCCCCCAGACTGGGATGACACCAAGCTAGGGAGTACAAGTCAAAGGGAAAGCATGCAGCATGAGGAGGTGGGAGAGGACCAAGTGGCAACAGAAACATCCCAGATCCCACTAGGAGTTATGGAAGAAGAGGAGGAGGAGGATGTGGCAAGAGTGCTGCCATCCCCAGCATCTGCTCCACCAACTCCAGGGCTTATAAAGGAGATCAACTGCACAGCCCCTGCAGCAATGCATGAAGAAGATGTATTGGTTACTTCCACAGCCAGCAGTGGTGTTTCCCTCACAGGGGACTTGCCAGATGTAGACACAGGTGGTCTGAACTCTCTGGAAAACATAAACATGGTCACAGCAGAAGAGAAGAGCATCCTTCCTTCACAACCTGAGGCTCCTGTGATAACAGACATAACACCTGATCTCTCTTCTACTCTGGAGAGCTCACAGGAAGGTAAAGCCTGTCTGTTCACAGACACTTGTTTCTAAGTATTAATTTAGGAGGGATGCTCCTTAGAGCCTGTACTTCTTTTTTTAGAGTTTAAGTGCAAAAAGGTGTGATCTACCTCCCCTAGGAAGGAAGGGTTGTGGACCTTTGTATGGGGGTAGTGGCTTAAATGGGTAACTTGCATGCATCAGGTACTCCTCATGTTGAATGTTTCTACACACGGTGACCCTTTGCCAAAGCTAACGTAGTCCTTTGGGTGGTGTCCTACCCTGAGTGATGTGAAGTAACTGCCCTAAGCTGTGCCTTCTCCTTGAGCTGAGAGGATGAGTTTAGTAGTGAACAAGAGCTGAGTCTGGAGAGGCTGTGGCAGCTGGGAATGAAGGATGCAAGTGAAACTGAAGGTCTCAGTAGAAAATTAGAGTCTCATTAGCAGCAACTTAAGGCTTGCTAAGGAGAGCATGTTAATGACTTAGCAAAGCTTTCATGTGCAGTGTACCCCTAAAGCAGGCCCTTCTGTTTTGATGCTCCCATAGCAGTTGAGAAGGGTTGCCATAGCTTGGTTGTAGACATCTCACCTTGATCAGATGTAATTCTGCTTTGAGTAGTCTTCTAGTGTGCCTTTCCCTTGACTGGAGAAGATGAAACAAGTTGTACCAGTAGAGTGTGAATTAAATCTTCTTGGCCTGTGCAAGGATGGTCAGAGCAGATTTAAAATCAAATCTGTGGTGAGATCTGTGTGTTTCTTTGTTATAGAAGCTCCTGATGTTGTCTCCTTACCTTTCAGTCAAAGCTCTGATTCTGCTGTGTTTGTGTAGCCTTAGCTGCATAGGTGACACCTTCAGCTCTCTGACAATGTTTCTAGGTGGTCTTTAGGGTCAAATGTTGGGGGCTTCTCTGGGGCAATAGCATGCCTAGGTTGGTTAGGAATGTGAGCTGTGGCTAAGGACTTTTTAATGTCTATTGGGCATCTTTAATTTTGTCCCTTGGGCTACAGAGACAAAGGGACAACTTCCTCTGTGCTACATCCAGAAGATGTGTTTCCTGCTGTAAGAGATGCAGAGTTAATTGCATGCTGGTGCTGAAACAAGACTGATTAATTTCTAGATTAATTTATAGCCACTTGACTTCTCACCAGGTTCCCTTTTGCTATTCCCAGGTGTTGGGAAAACATCAGCTATAAATAATGCTTATGCAGTAGAAAATAAACTCTGCACAACTTGATTCTCTTAGCTCTGAGAGTTAGTCACCAAAAATGCCATGCAGACAGCATTGCTTGATTCTTATTTTTTTTTTTTTTCCTGTTTCCATACCGTGGACTTGCAGTGCTGTGATAGATCTACTTGTCTATAAAGGGGTGGCTAGCCAATCAAGGCTTGTTTTGTTTTGTTTTTTACTTTTGTGCTATACATGGGGCATCACATGTTTCTAAGCTGCTAACTGGCTAGATCTGCTGTTTACACTGTGACTCTGGAAGTAATATGTGATGCCAGTCCTTCAAATGTCTGTTCTGTTACTGTCAGCTGTCCTGTGAGTTGGTGCTGATGCTGCTTCTTGCTGCAGGCCTTACTCAGGAGGTGACAACTATTGCCCAGGAGGCAGCAGCAGCTGCTGCTGCTCTGACAGCTGTGACGCTGCTGCCTGCTCCTGCCCAGGGGACAGGAGCTGCAAGCCTTCCCCAGGAAACCAGTGGGGAGGACACCCAGATGCTGAGTGCCCCTGTTGCCACCCAGATGCTGACAGCTGCAGGCACCTCCACAGTGAGAAGTCCAGGTGTGGAAGGTAGGTTCAAACTTTGCAAGTTCTCTCCCACAAAGACACAGTGGTGCATAGCACCAATTTTGGTGTTTGTACACTGAAGTCTTCACACAGCATCCAGAGTCAGACTTCCTTTTTTCCTTGCCTTCTGGCCCTGGGCTGCTGCTGCTTTATGCCCATGCAGATCAGTCGTGTTAAGATGTGCCAGCAGGTTGTAATCTTTGTCCCAAGCAAAAATGAAGTAGCTATCCTAAACAAAACCACCATGTGAAACCCCCCACATCCATCCTTGCTCACAAGTTGACTTTTAGCCTTAATCACTTCAGCCAGTTCCTTTTTTGGGGGGATTACTTCTGGATAGCTGATGTTTGGCCCAAAGGAGGGGAAAAAAAGCTTATTTAGGGAAGAATGTGGGAGTGAAGGGGATTTTTCGTGTAAGAATTTTCAGAAACCACTGGAAGCCTGTCCTGACCTCTGAGTGAGGGTGAGTTCTTGCTCTTGTGTCCAGGGTTGATGTAGCTCATAAGAAGTGCTTTAAGCTGTCATGTTTATCCAGCTGCTCACTTGATGTCACTTTGGCAAGTACACACAGGAGCCTGTTTTCTTAACAGGAGTGTAGCAAGGGCCCCCTTAGCACCTTTGTAGTAGGTGCTGCTGCAATGAAACTGCTGCTGGGCAGCACTTCTGCTAGTTCTTATATTGCAGGGCATCAAAGGAAAGAATCAATTTACACTGTATCCCTTGAAGTAAGGTTGCTCTGTATGGGGAGAAGGCTCTTCCAGCAGTTACCACTAATTAATTTGCTTCTGGGATTTAATTATAAATTCAAGGAACTGTCACCTTTGCAATAAACAACTAGATTTGTCACTTGATTCTGAGGCACTTATCTGGTGCCTCAGTGCTTTAATCTTGCAGTGAATCCTCAAAGCAGTGGAGGTAAAACTTCAGTGTTGTTCTCGCTAAGGGAACCTCCAATGCTGGCTGTCCTGAAAGAGAAGTTGTCATTACTGCAGAGTCACTTAATGTAGCAAGGAGAACAAGTGTCTGATAGCTTCTTTCCTGAGCATAAGCTTTCATTAAGGAGCTCATTGTTAAATTATAGGATCATTAAGGTTGGAAGTGATTACAAAGATCAAATCCAACCCATATCCCTCAGTGCCAACTCTAGTGGAATTTTTTTAATACTGTTGTGCCAAATTTCTTGTCTTCTGCAGATCTCACAGATGTGGTCCTGGTCACTGGTGAGAATGCTGTTCCATCTCTGGATGGATTGCTGGCTACACAGTCTGGACAAACAGAAGAACCATCCAGCAAAACAATGGTCCTGGTGACTCCAGCATCAGTGGCGTCATCTGTCAGGAGAACAGCTCTTCCAGCTGTGAGGAAGATCAGTACAGCTGTAACCTATGGGTTGGATCGGCTGGAGTCAGAAGGTACCACTGTTCCCAAGCCTAAAGGGCAGGCAGCTCCCTGTGGAGAGGAGCAATTATCTTGATAATGTGGGCTTCCAATTGGTCTGTCTGGTACATGGCTATGCATGTGTTACTGTTGATAATAAAACTGTTGGAAAACCTGTCACCTTCCAGGTGGTACAGGAAATGAGCAGTGAGGTGTTGTGGAGAATAACTGATTTCTAGTGGCTGTGGTAGGAGGCATGGGCTTTCTCCTGGGGAAGCAACAGCAGTAGCCTGGATTTGATCATCATTGGCTACTTCTGGGCATCTACTGCAGAGCCTCTACCAAACAAGCAGTCAAGGGAGCATCTTCAGACAGCCAGAGATCCCTCTGAGTGGAGGGGCTCAGCATGAGATGGCCACCTCAGTGTGCATCTCCTGAGATCTCGCTGGAATGCGTGGTGCCATACTCGTGCTCCTGTGGCAATGCTGAGGGAGGTCAAGAATGCATCCCCTTTGAGATGCTCTGCTAGTTCAGTTATTCACCAAAACTCACTGATGCAAATTCACACAAGGTTTTGATGAAGTGGGTCCTTTTCTAGAGTCTATCTACAGCCCTGCCACTGATCTCTCTGGCTCATCCATAACTTTCCTGTAGAGAATTGCTTCGATTCTTCCTGTTGTTTCTTTCACTCTGACTTTTCTGTTTGCTCATCCATCCCTATTTTGTACTCCAGTGTCTGGGCCTACACCACCTGGCAGGGATTAATCTTCCTGCCTGTTTTGCTCCCCTCCCTTTATCTTGACCTTCTCCTACCTTCACATTTTACTGCAAAGGTTGGCAGTCCTCCAGGGGTGGCATGCCAGATGGTATTTTTCTTCTGATCAGAGGTGGGGTGCCACAGACAACAGCTAATCAGCATCTTTTCTCTGCGTGAAGCAATAACTTGAATTCCTGTTTAGTTTGGAGGGCAGCAAAGGCAGGGAGCCCTCCCCTCTATGTGCAGGATGCTGCAGCTCCTGCCCTTTATCAGGCTTGCTGCTGGCTTTAAAACCTGCCAGGAGTGACAGCACAAGTTCCTTACCCTGATGGATCTCTAGTAGTGAAAAGGTGTGGATTCCTTGGCTCTGAGGCACAGCTCTGCAGGTGCCTGTCATCCAAGGGATGTGGTGCTCCTTGTTATACTGTGTGTTTATGACAACTGGCACAGCGTTTGTTTGGGCTTTTTTTTTTTTTTTTTGTGGTCTAAAACTTTTTGGAGTAACTTAGGCTTTGTGGTGAGCCAGAACTTTCTCTGGTGTTAGGGATCACCAGTCTACACTCTGTGAAGTGGGACAAATACCACTTGAGGACAGGCTTTCTGCCTGGAGATGCTACTGCCCCAGTTAAGCACAGAGGAAGCTTTGGAGCTGCAACTGTTTACTGGTATCTTTTTGTAATGGCATTTAGTGTGCACCTCCACCTCACTGTGGAGTAATATTGGGAAAGCTGATGTATTTCTTCCCAAATCACAATATCTAGTGCTTACTCTCAAATATCCACATGGTACCAGGTGCATTATGCTCAGGAGTGTTTTCCTACACAGCTACACTGAACTCTAGCCCAGAGTGCCTGGACTATATGTGGATGCAGGATCAGACATCACTGCTACAGACATAGTGAAGGTCCTGGGGAGGTCCTGGTGCTTGTTGACCAGTGGAAGAAGTGCAGGCAGCTGGGTGAGCTCAGCTGGCTCCCACAGTGCTCAGTGTAGCTTGCTACTTTGCCTTGCTGAGGGCCTGGCTCATCATTAAATATGGACCCCTGCTGTTCAGAGTTCTGTTTCTTGGGGACCATCTGTACCAAACTGCCTGCAGTTCATTGCATCAGCATATTCACCTGCTTGGCTTGGATATAACTTAAAAAAAAAAAAAAAAAAATCTCAAATTGCACAGACAAACATGAGGCATTTTGAATAGCTTTCTAGATAGGGTTGTCCTCATCTCTACAGCCTCTGGAGAGATCAGCAGAGTAATGAGCATATTCCTGCCTGGACTATGCAGTGAGACTGGTTCTACTTGCCCTTCCTAGCTGAAGAAATCCTGTAAGGGGATTATAGGATTTGAGGACAGGACACAGCTGAGGATGAGCCTTACTTGTCTGTGAGACTTAATGCTGCATTTTGTACCTGTGCCCAAAATTTCAGCATCTCTCTGGAAGGCCCTACATTGCAACTTTCTCTGGAGGACTTCAAGGATCCAAGGAGAAATTCTAGTTCAACTTATCTGTTCAGAATCATTCTGTAAGCTTCCCAGCACTTTTTGAAGTGGATCTATAAAAAGAAAACATCCAAAACTAGTCTACAACAGCATGTAAGCCCTAGGGCTGGTTCCTGTTCAGTCATCTAGGCTTATCTGAGCACTGCTGCTGGGGCTGAGCTGTTTTCGCAGGTCGGCATTCATAGGATACTTGTGGGAGATGCTCTGCCTGTTGTGTGATGTCAGGAGCAGGCCAATAGCTCTGCAAGCAGGCAACTTATAGCCTGAGCTGTATAGCTCTTGAATATGAGGTGCTCCTGATGAATCTGGCTAGCTCTCAACGTGTAGCTGATGAAGTCCTTGTTGCTATGGTGGGGGAGTAATCCTGGGATTGGAAAGGCACATTGAGGAGAAAAGGTTCAGCCAAGAACTGCATTGAATGAGCAAATATGTAAGTACAGATACAGTCAGCCTTGATTTGCAGCTTCTCTTGGCTAATAATGATAGGACTTCACCTTGGTTCTCAAATTATAAATTGAACACAGTTGTTCACACAGGTTAGTGCTGGTGTGAGGAGTACTAGGGTTGTGTCTATTTCATGGAGCCATGCTCTGCTGGTAGTAACAAAGTGGGATGAGGTAATGGCCTTAAGCTGTGCCAAAAGAGGTTCACATTGTATATTATGAAACACTCCTCAGAAAGAGTGGTGATGCACAGCTGCCCAGGGACTCATGAACTGTGGAGATGTGGCACTGAAGGATGTGGCAATATTTGTGGTAGGTGGATGGCTGGACTAAGTGGTCTTCGTGAGTCTTGTCCACCATCAATGACACTATAAAAATCAGCCAGTTACAGGCTCAGGAACAGGCCATGAGCAATGGGGAGACCACTCTCATGAGCCTTGCAACATACAGCTAAGCAAAGCATAGACCTTGGGCAGCTCCACATTTTTTTTTTTTTTTTTTTGACTTGGATAGGGAAAAATCAGTTGTAGGATGTTTAGATCATTTATGTCAGTGTCTGCTGGGTAGGACGGAGCACAGCACTGTTCCTGGTGAGCTGGTGCATACCTGTGTAATGCAGTGTTCTAAGATATGGGGCTGGACTTGCCTTTGGGATTAGCAAATCCTGTGTCCTGCAGCTGTATGGAACCTGATCACTGCATCTTGGCTTCAGATTTAACTCTGTTTTGCTTCACTGATTACATTAAAGACTTCTCCAGAACATGGAGCATATTATATAGCACAAAATATATCCATGGTACTTTAATGGCACATACTTAGTCCTTGGTCTTCTGTTTTTTAATGACTCTTCAAATTCTCCTTACTTCTAAGCCATTGCAGTACAAGGCACCTTTTTTCTAATGCAAAGTTTTACTTATTTTTAAATGGAAATCAAGGCTTTGAGTTCAATTGCTATTTGGACCCTGACTGTATGGATTAAGACCTGCTTCATTAAATCTCTGCAACCCCATTAAAAATTTAAATGAGGTTGCAGGGCTGTAAATAAGAAGGGCACTTAGCATCAGGCTAGTTAACCACACTAGGCTATAATTCTGCACCAGTCCTCTGGATATTAGCTGAATTGGCAAGGATCTGAAGATTTAAAACAAAGCACAAGCAAAATGAATTAATAATGTTTTTGGAGCACACTTCCTGTTGCTTGTAGCTCATTTCTGCTGCTGAAGTGAGAACTGCTGTCCCTGTAGTACAGATTGACCTTGATCTTCCTCTTGGAGGATGGCTGTTCACTCCTACTTCTTTGTACCAAAGAACCACATATCTAAAAAATTCTAGCACTTCTTTCTTAGGTACCTGATCCTGATTGTCACCACTCTGCAGGCTAGGTGGCCTGGTTCAGTCTGACCCATTCTACTGTTCTGGACAGGCACCTTGAAATTTCTAGCTGTATCTGACTTGTTATTTGTCTAAAAAATATTTTAAGGTTGTAGTTTTCCCATGTTTATCCCTCAGTTGAATGAAACAGCAGTTGACAGAAACCCCCTACAGATGCTTGTTGAAAGGTAATTGGGCTCTGGGTGAAGATTTTAATGAAGCTTTTGTTTCCTAATCTGGGGATTAGCTCACCCTACAGTTGCAGTGAGGTGGGTTCAGCTAAGCAGGTACGTGGCAGTTCCTTCTGAGTGCTCTGCAAGCAGCACTTCTGAGCTGCTGCTCTCTGGGGTCTCTCAGTGCTTGTAGGGCTTATGAGGCTTCCCCATGGCCCTTTGGGCATGGGGAGCAGGGCAGGCAATGCTGCAGAATGGTTTGGCTCTTTCAAAACCACCAAGATGACTTAGCTTCTGTATCCTGATACAGCTATTCCTGGACCTTCATGCTTTGAGTGGCATGAGGCTTTGTCTAGAGATGAGTGGGCTTGCAGTCATCTTCACCTTTGGTGTTAGGTAGGACTGGAGTTAACCTTGGTGTCCTGGAGGCTGTTGCCTGTAGTAACACTTAACCACAGTTCATGTCATCAGCAATGGATTCATGCTGGTTACACCTGTGCTTTTGTCTAGAAAGCAGCTTAAATCAGACACTTTCTCAACCCTTGGTTTGTTATTCTTTTCCCAAATAGAGTAGCTAAATTATGTACTTCTGAAGAGAGACCCTTGGCTTTCTTTGCAATGGAAAGAGGGATTTGTGTATGGGAACTCTTTTGTAACTGGGGGAGGGGGAATACCATGTTCACAGGCCTCTTCTGTAGGAAACCATTTTGTTGAGAGAAGTAAACTCTGCATTTATCTTCTTCCATTCTATCAACTTATAGGTCGTGGTAGTTAAATCTGGACTGATTCAAATGCCCTCATTTGATAAATCACTTCTTAAAACTGTCCAGCTCAGCAGCTGCCTACTCCGGACTGGAAGAGCTGCTGTGCAGTGAACTACAGTGTTAACTTGTTACACTTTGTGCTATAATTTTTTTCTTTTTATAACTTTAAAATAGCTGTTTGCTGCTGAGCCCTTTCTCTAGCCAGGCTCAGTGTGAAAGCAATTTTGTAGTGAATGCTGCTGGAAGTGCAGCACTTGAGAATGATTGTTTCTGGTCTTAATACATGAGCAGACCTGTTGTTCCTGATGGAATACTTTTCTTTTTTTCCCCCTACAAGTGCATCAGCTCCCTTGTGCTGAGAGAGAAGCCAGGACTCGAAAAGCAAGTGTGAATCCCCTCAGGTATGAGAGGAAGGTTAGGATCAGAATCCAAATCATTACCATCTTCATAGAGCCCTCTGCTGGGGAGTGCTTTCTGCAGTCTGTTTTCTGTCAAGTGGGCACTGAAAACTTTCTGCAGCTCATAAGGAAACCTCATAGTTCAGTCCTGCTGTCCTGTTTGCTCTCCTGGAT